>NC_137008.1:58407174-58697174 GCF_032717465.1 Coenobita brevimanus
AGAAACGAGGTAAAGAAGGAAGGCAAGCAGGGAGGATGGGAAGCAGAGAAGCCAAAGCAGAGGGAAACACAGACAGGGTAGCAGGGTGGTTAGGGATGGGATGCAAAGGGACTGAGGAAGGGAAGGAATCAGGAAGACAGAGGGTGGGGAATAAGTGAGGGAGACAGAAAAAGGAAGGAAATGGAGAGTGGCAGAGAGTGAGGAATGTAGATCAAGAGAAAATCAGGCTGAAAGGAGGGAAGCAATGAAGCAGGTGGGAAAGAAGACAAGTGTGTGTGTGTGTGTGTGTGTGTGTGTGTGTGTGTGTGTGTGTGTGTGTGTGTGTGTGTGCGCATATATATATATATATATATATATATATATAGAGAGAGAGAGAGAGAGAGAGAGAGAGAGAGAGAGAGAGAGAGAGAGAGAGAGAGAGAGAGAGAGAGATGAAAATTTGGAAACGGGATGAGATTGCATTGTTTTTATGGAACATCTGCTCATGAAGTATAATAAATTATTATTATTATTATTATTATTATTATTATTATTTACAGCAAGATGTGACAGGAAAATAGTGCAACAATATCAATATCTTCTTGTAATAATGTATCATAACATTTTCTCTCTCGCGAAAGAACTGTAAAAGAAATTAAACTATACTTACTTTCGTCTTCTTTCTTAGCACCCACGCTGGAATAATTGGACTTTCTGTCTTGTTTATTAGCACCAAACACAAGCCCTCGCGCCTTGTTTGAACATTTGAAAGCCGCTGATGTCCCTTGTGTAACCGAAGTTCAAAAGCCGAATATGAATCTGGTAAAGATTTCTAAATATTATCAATTACTGTCCAAAGCAGATAGACGCCTTCTCTTTTCCTCTGGGTGGACTGAAAATTAGAAAGATGGCTGACTAAATCCGTTAATCAACTGCCAATACCGTTAGAACGTTTTGAATATCTGAATACCGAACGTCACTAAAACCACTCTAAGAACTGCCGGATTTTAAAAGATGGTAACTGAGACCATTATTTTCTTACTTTTTTTCAGTCATATCTGCAGGCTGCAGTCACCACTTTGGTCACATATAACTTTTCGAAAGTCAAAGCTGTGTAAGCCACTTCAGTCCCCATTGTACTTCAGACCTACATAAGTCGCAGCAATACCAAATTGCCATTTGGAAAAACCAGTCTTCAGTTTTCATATTCGTAATAACCCTTGCAATTCGATGATGTCCGGAACTGATGGAGGACGCCTTCCCGTGGTGATACCGATAAAACCGACCGGCTTGGCGGCCTGGTTAAACAAACGTACCTCAATTCCTTCTCTATCCTCTGCAAGGAGGACGAACTGCAGAAAGCAACTTCAGCCTCCAGTTCGCCGGGTTCACATTCTGCAGAGCCTGATGTTGGATCAGCAACAACACCAAGAACAACAACAAAAACGCTGATGTCTATTCTGATACAATCTAGCTCTCAACACGCGTTTTTAACTCTTTCGAGAGTTAAGAAGATAACTGTTGCTAACCCCATCACTACGACCGGGATTTAAATTGAATAAAATCGTGTGAATCAAAATGAAAAAAATGTCATCGGATTGAAGGAGTTAATGCGTCAACATCAACAAAATATGGACCAATTACTACTTGTCGTGCCACAACAATATTTGTCATTAACTAATTATAATAAATGTAGATCCCAATCATAAACACCAGCTACTATTAATGATCAAAGTACTTAAGCTCATGTCTCTGAAATAATAATTCATTAGGAAATATCAGTAAACACTACCCCACCAGAAAGTAATACAACTATTTTCCTGCCATCATTAATTTGTAGTGAAAGTCTAAAACACCAGAAAAATATCATTAAAACAGATCAAGTTATTGCGTTACACTAATCATATCTGACTCATTAAATCACAACCAAATAACACATTATATATATGACCAACGAGTTACATATGAGCACTCAGGCACATTCTTACGAGTCATTAGCACTGTCACTACTTAACCCTTCCGCTGCGGTTGGGACACTTTCGTTTAAGTTAATACTATCTTCTGTTCAACTGAGAGATCCCAGGGTTTAGAAGCACTGAAAACTATCTACAGTATTTCTTTATTACTCTTACAGTTAGAAGTCTGTTTAGGAAAGCACCAGACGGTTGTGTTCGGTCGAAATTTTACTGTTCCTTAGGTCACCACATAAGCAATAACTTAGCAAAGGACGTTACTCTTCCCTTCATTCATTACGGGGACGTATTTTAAGCTATTTCGGCTACTCAGGACGCCCTTACTCAGTTTACCAAAGGGCCTCTGTCATTAAAGGGGTTGAAAATAATCCTCATTAACCTCTCCACAACGACAACGATTTTTTCACACGACATATTCTGCTCAAGATGGCCAGCTCATGGTGAAGGGGTTGACACCAGCCGCGAAAACTGAATCTGGTCAAACTATGAGTCACAGGGGTCAGTCAGTCGTGAGTCAGAAGCAAGCTATCCCGAGTCAACTGTGTCCTCTTCACCTTTCGAGTCGTAAATTAACGCTATTAAAGTCACCAATATCACGTCAGTCGGCCTAAAGTCTGGAGCAATACTAAATACAACTGAATATCTATGTCACTCGTTTCATCAGTGGTTCATCCGTCACCCCCTGAGTCCAATGAACGAGTCACCCGCACCACTGGAGTCATCAGTCACCAGTCAGTCTTGAGTCAGAATAACATCCTTCACTGGCAGTACATCCGCTGTTTCTCGACTTGTATGTCAGCGCTATTAGTCACCAGCAACACACTATCAGAAGCAAGTCAGCTCACTGTGTCAGCAATGTCATTCTGTCATTCCCTTCACAAGCAGTACATCAGTCTTTTCCCGAGTTGAATCAGCAAGCCAACACCCGTAATAAAGTCACTACACACGGTTGGTTTTCATCTGACGGAACTAAGTCACTCGCACACCTTGACTACAAAGTTATGGTTGCACGAATTTCAATGAGCCTTAGTTATGAGGCAGGAATGTGTCTTCCTGGTTACCAGTGGCGTCAACCCTTCAATCTGACTACACTTGGCCACATCTGAGCTGAAAGGGGTCAGGAATCACTGGCAGGTGAAAACAAGTCCATTATAATAAGTCACGTCTGTCAAAAGTAAATTATACGGAACACAATTCACTGTAGTGTAAAAAATGTAACCTTTATCTTTCACCCGCAATAGGCCAATATCAGTTTTCACGAATGTGCCAAGTTCACTGCCTTACAGCCATTACAGTCACCACCAACCATGACTCAGAACCAAACACAATTCACTGCCAACAATGTAATGCTCTTTCACCGGCAGTACATGAGCCACTTCCCGCGTTACCCAGGCGTTACACGGTCGTAAGTCACGCCGTAAAATGCCCAATAAGTCAACACCATAAGTCAGGGTCGAAGAGGCGGGTGTGAGAGGCGGAGGTTGACTGAGAGTAGCTACTGAGGAGAGACGAGAGAAAGAGAAATAGGGAGGGAGGGAGGAAGAGTGGGGGGAGGGCGATTAGAGAGTGGAGAGACAGGGGTGAGAGGTGCCGGTAGATAGGAGGGGGGAAGAGTGGGGGAGAGAAAGATATGAGAAGTATGAGAGGGGAGAGGTGGACGAGAAGGGGAAAGAATGGAGAAAAGAATAAGTGGGAGAGAAGACAGAGTGAGGTAAAAGCAGAGGAAAGGAAAGGGAAAGGGAGAAGGGGGGGAAAAGGAGAGGGAGGAAAGAGAGAGGGGAAGGAGACGGAGGAAAGGGAGAGGGGAAGGAGGGGAGAGGAAAGAGAGAGGGGAAGAAAGGTGATTGGAAAAGGAGAGAGGGGGGAAAAGAAGGTAGTAAGGTGAGATGAATGGGGAGAAGACAGAAGTAATGGGAGGGAATGGGGTAATGAGGAGACTGGAAGGGGAGAATGATAGAAGAAAGGAAGATAGGGAGGGGAGAAGGGAGAGGAAGGGAGAGAGGGGAAAAGGACAGGAAAGAGGGAAGAAGGGGAAATAAGGAAGGGATGGAAAGTAAGGGGCACGGAAGAAGATGAGGGAAAAGAAAGACCGAAAGAAAGGAGAGGGGAGAAAAATGTGGAAAAATGAGGAGGGTAGAGAGAGGGGGGAGGGATGGAGGGAGAGGGAGGGGGAGGGGAAGGTAGGGAGGGAAGGAGAGAAAATAGCCCGAGTCACACTGTCCCCAAGCCCAGTGTTAATTATGTCTCTCCACTCCTGACCACTCCACTCCACTCCACCAACAGTCACTCCACATTCCAACCCGTCACTACAGTTCACTTCAATACAAGCCACTCCACTCCACCACCAGTCATTCCGCCCCAAACCAGTCACTCCACGATCAGTCACTCGGGTCCAACATCACTCGCTCCACTACCCCACCCGTCCACCACTAGTCATTCCACCTCCAAGAACACCACCCCATGAGCCGTTCCACTGCACAACCAGTCACGCCTCCCCAACACCAGCCACTCCACCCACCACAAGCCACTCCTCCCTACTTCCAGTCACTCCACCCTAACTCCAGTCACGCACCTTACTACGTTGAATAAGCGCTTCTGGTGGTCGAGCACCTGTCTTATTGCTTTGTTTGGCATAGTACACCTGTAAATTCTCTTGCAGGCTGTGCTATTTGTTTTTGCTTTTTTATTTTTTTATCGACACACACTGCATACGTACTAGGAAAGAGGATTTTTCTTTTCTTCTTCAAGATAATCAAATTCAGTATAAGAAAGACCTCGAAAGGATGGGGGGGTGGGGGGGGATAATCAAAACCCTCATTAACCCGTTCAGTTTATGGGAAAGTACCAAGGTGGATAGAATCGTCTGACACCGGGAAGAATACACTGAAACAAGCAGGCAAACTGTATTACCCAACTCCAAGGCAGGACGCTGTACATAACGATATCATAAGTAACTCAAAAACAGTACTGTAGCACTCCCAGGTGTTAGGCAATTCATTCGACCTGAACCTCTTCCTCCTCCTCACAGTCATAATCATCATAATCACCCTCACCATCCGCATAGGGAACAAATGTATCTACCAACCTCTCTAACTATTTATAACCCACTGCTAACACAAGCCGTGCAGTGGGAAACAGACGTTATGATAGTGGAGTGGTTACCGTGACACAGTTATATATGTGTGGTTCAGGTACTGGACAGTCTCCTTACCTATCAAGAATATGGCCAATGGTTTTATCCTCTTTGGGCTAGACTCAACCACCATTCCACATCCAGCCACTATTCCATCTCCTCTCCTTAAACTATTCCATCTACTCTTCTTCAACTATTCCATTTCCTCTCCTTAAACTATTCCATTTCCTCTCCCTCAACTATTCCATCTCCTCTTCCTCAACTATTAAATCTCCTCTCCTTAAACTATTCCATCTCCTCTCCCTCAACTATTCCATCTCCTCTCCTTCAACTATTCCATCTCCTCTCCTTCAACAATTCCATCTCCTCTTCCTCAACTATTCCATCTCCTCTTCCTCAACTATTCCATCTCCTCTTCCTCAACTATTCCATCTCCTCTTCCTCAACTATTCCATCTCCTCTCCTTCAACTATTCCATCTCCTCTCCCTCAACTATTCCATCTCCTCTTCCTTAACAATGTGTACTTAACCACTTCACTGCGATTCCTTATTTTACAGTTAGTTGTTGATTCCAGACGATTTTTATTTGGCTTTGAGGAGATTTCTGTAACTGGAGGGGTTAGATTTAGCCTTCGTTAACCTCATCACTATTTTGGGACAGTACCAAGTTACATATAATCTTCGGTTCGGTAGGGAGAATATAATCAAAATACCTCCTTTGGCTGAAGGGGTAAAACGACCTTTGAAGTACCTAATTTATGACCACTCGAGATATTCTGTAAACAGAGAGAAAGAGAGAGGGGGGGGGGAGGCGTACACACACCGTACATCAGCAACTTTCTCAAACCACAGCCTAATGGAGTTTCTAGATTATGAACTAACAACGGCACACACAGCCATTCCTAATCACTGGTTTAAATAGAGCGAGTTATTCCAATTGCAGCAGGATGAGTGAGCTGATGAGGGTGAAATCGCCACATTGATACCTGGTAGGGGATCTGAGGAGTTAAAACGCTTTCAGTTTCTCTTCTAGGGTGATATGTGACCATTTTCGTGCCGTCCGTTGGGTATGCATGGATTGCTGGGCCTCACGAAAAGAAAGTTTCGTCAATGCCCAGAGTCAGACACTAAAAATAAACAATACATACAGATATTATCTCCTTTAAGTCCAGCATAGCCAAAGCAAACTACTGAAGTGAGATAAATTGTGTGGTTGGGATAAACAGTGTAATTTATCTTAGGGCGAGAGACAGCATATAGGGCGAGACGCGAAGGACGACAGCTTTATAGGGAGATTCTTCATACTGAACAACACAGCAGTTACACAGCGACACGCCACATAAAGCCAGGTTTATACTGGGCAATACAGGATTGAAGAAATGTTTACGCGTTCATCCTGGCGCACGGTATGCAGGCGTGGGACTTTTGCGGTGTGTGTGTGTGTGTGTGTGTGTGTGTGTGTGTGTGTGTGTGTGTGTGTGTGTGTGTGTTACAACGAAATAACCCAATTTTGATCCAATGTTAACCAAACTCGGTGGAAGGGTTGAAGGTTTGTAAAGGAGATGACCTACTGTTTCGAGCATACGTCAAAGATCAAGGTTACATGGCAAGGTCAAGTCAAGTAGTTCTGATCCTGTGTGCATCAAACTTGGTGAAAAGGCAGAGCGTAAGGAAAGAACGAAATGGTTAGATTTTGAGAACAAACAGACAAAGGCCTAGATCATTCTACGACTCGTTTGTGTTTGTGAACTAAACGACTAAACCAATTTGATCTGATCTGGACCAAACTTGCAAATGTTTTTATCGGGTTTATATCAGATTACGTGGACTGGTTCGGGATAAGGCAAGAATGATGAGATCTGATTTTAAGAACAATCAGGCAAAGGTCAACATAATCAGTTTTCATCCACACCAAACTTTACAGAAGGTTCACAGTCAAGCAAGGATGCAAAAATAAACAATCTGAGAGTTCGAGTAAAGGTTACACAGCAAAGTCATATGTTCGACCCAATAACTCAAACATTTTCGATTTGATCTGAACCAAACTTGGTGGAAGGATTAAGAGTCAGTCAAGGATGAAGAGATTCAATGATACATGACAAGGTAAACTCAAGCAGTTCTGATCCGATTTAGACCAAACTTAGTGGAAGTGTTTAGGGTCAGGCAAGTAAGATGTAATTCAGTTCTGAAAATCATCTATCGCAAGTCTAGGTCACAAGGAAAGGTCAAATATTTGGCCTTTACACCATTTATAGGACTCTGGTATCATACTCTCTCAGTGCTGCTCCTTCATACCGAACAAGAAACATTAGGCAAGATACTGACACTGAACGGGAACTATTACACTGTGAAGAGATATGGAACAAACAAAGTAAGAAGCTGCAGGGAGATACTAGTATATCGGGTATTTAGGGTGGCGAGAGAGAGTAGAGAGAGAAAGAGAGAACCATTAAAACATGACAAAAAGTGATCGGATGAGCAGCAAGAAGAAGGAAGTGAAAAAGACAGATGGAATGATGGACAAAACAGCCAAAGGAGAAAGAAGGAAGACAAGAATGGAAGGAAGGATAACAGAGTGAATAAATAAAGGTACAAAGCCATCAGGTTAAACCCCTTGAATTTCGTGACGTCAATTAGTAGTTTATGTTTACTAACTCAGAACAACTTTATTTAACTTAAGGAAGACCTCTTTTAGTGGAGGAATTAATGATGGCTATATTTAAACCCTCCAAGAACACAGTCACTGGGTTGAAGGGTTTAATAAAATGTAACCAAAGCTGAGAATTGACAATGAAAACAATGTCCCACTCAAATATACAGTATGTAAACAATGTCACGTGGTTAAATATGATGCAAACAATGTCACATGGTAAATTATAATGTAAACTGTCACGCGGTTTACTTTAAAGTCTACAATGTCACGTGGTTAAATGTAAAGAAGCACTGTCTTCCTGTAGGCTAAATACAATGGAAATAATGTCATGTATTTAAATGTACGGAAAATAAGGTCACAGTAAAAAATAATGTACAAAGTATCACTCGGTTAAATGTAAAAAATATATATATATAAAATGCAATATCACGTGGTTAAGTATACTGTAATGCAAATAATGCCCCGTTTATAAATATACAATAAATCACGAATGTAAGGAATGTCTCGAGCTTAAGTACAATGCAAACACGCAGTTAAATATAATATAAGCAGTCACCTGGTTAAATATAAACAAAGACACGTTGTTCAGTGTTTAAGCTACATGTTTTAAGAAGCGTAAATGCACATAAATCCTTCCATCCGATGACCTATTTCTGTATTTTTTTTTTCTTTTTTACCATAGGAGACCGACTGGCTGCAAAGAATTTCATGAAGGCTTTACTTAATCCTTCGAATTCAAAAAGTCTCTTAAGCTTAAAATCGCCTACAGTGAACGGATAAAGTATAAAATGACGTCCTCGTAAAAAATGGGTTAACATGATGTAAGCAAAGTCATGAGGGTCAATGCGATGTAAATAATGCCACGTGGTTCGGTATGATGCAAACAAAGTAAACAGAGACATGTATTTCAATATAAACAAAGTAAACAATAACGTGGTTCAATATTAAAAAAAAACAAAAAAAAAAAAACAAGCATTTCAGTATGATGTAAACAAGGCAGTCACGTGGTTCATTATGTAAAGAAAGTAAAGGGCCACGTTTTATAATGTAAAAAAATGCCAGACGATTTATATGATGTAAATAAAACCACGCATTGAAACATTATGCTACTATAATGAACGATGTCACGTGGTTCACTATGAAAACAATGCCACATGGTTCATTAATGTAAACAAAGACACAAAGTCCAGTATGATGCAATTTGACGTAATTTGCTATAAACACAAAATAATGTTACTTATCTCTAACTTGGGTTTTTTCTCTACAACGAAATAGTCTGTTATTAGCCTAACTAAAATTCTTGGGTGTACCAATGGTAGAAACAAGATAAAGCCACTGACAGCCGCACCCATTCTTGCCATACTGTAAGGGGAAATAATTTATTTATGAGGGAAGCGCCTTCCACTGGGATCCCACCCTGGCTAAACTCTGGTCCGGGAAAGCGTCCATCCCTGCGCAAAATTTCGTGTTCCTACTTTTAAAAAAATCTGTCTATCTAACTGTCTATCTATCTGGCGTTGCGCCCCCCCCCCCCCCCGAGGTGCTGGGGAGTCCCACCCTGCTTAAAACCTGGTTCTGATTAATTTCGTCCTACTAGGTTAACATATATATATATATATATATATATATATATATATATATATATATATATATATATATATTTGGTTGTGCATAATGGCTTTAGCCACGACCCCTGAGGGCGGCGTCCCCCCGGGAGTCCCAGCCTGCCTAAAACCTATGCTAAATTTCGTTTTCCTAGGGTGAAAGCTACCGCCGTGCGTAACAGCTTAGGCAGGGAACCCAAGGGGCTGCTCTTGGGGGTCCCATCCCCCTATAACC
Source organism: Coenobita brevimanus (assembly GCF_032717465.1). Classification (NCBI taxonomy): domain Eukaryota; kingdom Metazoa; phylum Arthropoda; class Malacostraca; order Decapoda; family Coenobitidae; genus Coenobita; species Coenobita brevimanus. Next base: position 58,416,752 of record NC_137008.1, read on the forward strand.
TGCCGTGGCTGCATGAGTAACGGTCAAACTCCGTTAAAAAAAAAAAAAAAAAAAAAAAAAAATCTCATTCCTGGGGTAAAAATAAACTTGTGGCCTTTCATAACGGCTCTGGCCAAGACTCACGGGCCCCCTTCCATTGGGGAGGGGGGGCCCTAGGGTGTCCCACTCCGAGAATCTTGGTTTACCACTATGCAAAATTTCTTTTTCCTAAATCCCCCCTCCCCATATAAAGCCTCAACTTCATTCTTCAAGAAGATACGGTTAAGCCTACTCAGTAAGTGAATGTGTGTGACCCAGTTAGAGACTAACGCTGTAGGCTATCTGGCAGCTCCTGTGGGTAAGACACAAAGTTACTCTAGGTACCGTAGTTTTTGAAGCCACTGCCCGCTAAGATTACGCTGAACACAATCTTCCAGTCTTTGCCGGAATAAAATACACAAGTGCACCATCTGCAGCAGGGGGCTTAAAGTGATAAACAACGCCACGTGGTTTAATATGACGTAAACAGTGTCAAGGCTCTTGTGCAATGTAAATAAAGCCACGTGGTTGGATACGTCGTAAGTGAAGTCACGTGGAATAAGTGCAATGTCAATAACAACGTAAATAAAATGCAAAAAAAGTCCATATAATCTAAATCATGCAATGTAAATGAAGTCACGTGGTCGCATGAGGTATATCACGCTGCGTAACATGCAATGAAGCCTAATAAAGAGAAGAGGAAGGTAAGTGGGTCAGTAGGTAGGTGAGTTGCCAGAAGAGAAAAAATAGATGGGAAAGTAGGTAAGCTGAAGAGTATATAAGAAAGATTAATTACGCAGATGGGTAGGATAATATGTAGGCTGGACGTAGGTAAGTCTGTAGGTAGGCAGATGGGTAGGTCAGTAGGTAGGACGGCAGGTAGGTTGTTAAGTAGGCTGATGGATAGGTTAGTAGGTAGTTAGGTAGGTAGATGGATAGGTTAGCACGTAGGAATATACTGTAGGTCGGTTGGCTTATATACAGAGGTAGGTAGGTAGGTAGGTAAGTAGGTAGGTAGGTAGGTAAGGAGTTAATAGCGATGAAGTACGCAGTCGTAAGGATAAGTAACTACGAGGCTGAGTAGGTAGGGTGGCATCTGACCAGGAAAGCAGGAGGTTCAGTTAAGTAGGTAGGTAGGTAGGTAGGCCAGTGGATAGAAATAGGGTTGGCAGAGCTCAGGAAAAGATAGTAAGAAGGGGCATGTGAACTGGTATCTGGGCAAGTAGGAAGGTAGGGGTAGGTAGGCATGTACGCAGATAGGGGTTAGATAGACCGACAGGGGATAAGTAGGGAGAGTAGGCAGGTAGGTGGGGGGGGGAAACATCTAGCTACCAGACACACTGTTCCCATACCTTAACATGTGGGTCACACACACACACACATACACACACACACACACACACACACACACACACACACACACCTACTGTACATACAAACATACAACATAAATATACCACAGTACACAGAATAAGAGACATACAAAGTAGCACCCATAAAAATACATATACGAGTAATTACTGCATACGACACACTGACACACACACGACTAAGCATGCTGGGATAACATACATACACACGCACACATACATACATACACAACCAGACTTGGGGTCAATTCCACTTAAAATCCAGTTAAAAAAAAAAAAAAAAATCGTCAGCTCCAATTCAGTTCAATATATTATCATTAAAGAAGTTTAATTCATTTATAAGTCAGTCAATTTGATTTAATTTTCATAAAACAAACATATATATAGCTTTATAATATCGATTTTAGTTTGTAGTAACTGTCACCACAGTATTTGGGCAATGATGGACACATACAAAAAAAAGTAGCCTAGAATTTTGAGTACAACATAAGATCCAAATTAACAAGCAAAAACCAGTCAACAAATCCTGCGAGAATGTAGTTTCGTCTCTCTTGCCCTCAAAACACATCTGAGGTAGCTGAGATATTTCAAAACAACAATACAAAATCGATATAATATAGGGAAAAAACATAAACTTTAGAAAATTATCAGAAAACATTTATGAACTTCAGACAAGGTACACAGAGATTAAAGAAACACGAATAAGTCACTGGCCACATAATAAAAAGCATCCAATATTACATCATTTCACGTCAGTTCATCCAATCACTTCCAGTTCATTTCAGTTTTTAATGTTTTATTTCAATTCTCTTCCAATTCGCCAGATTTCTCAAACAACTCCAATCTAATTCATAACAGACCAAGTGTTTGCATAAAGCATACATACATACTATGATACACATCTAGCGCAAAATCCACTAACACACACATTCAGACAGTACTACATACATACATAAATACAGGAATACATAAATACACGTCTACATACATATATCCACACATGTATGCCATACCATACATACACAGAAGTAACGGTCACCACGGGAAACACTCATACATACAGGAAAACAGACCAAAATCCATAAAGTTAACACACACACACACACACACACACACACACACACACACACACACACACACATGTACAATATAATCAGATCACATGGAGAGACAGAGAGAGAGAGAGAGGCGGGTCTAGGACTAATGCCTATTGACTGCACGAGAGTCATTACAGCAGACATTTTTCGATTCATAATCTTCCCTTAGAAAACAATGCACAACTTGAAAGCACTCAGAAAGCGCATACCTCCGCCAATGCCACTGTCATTAAAAAGGATCAGGATCAGGATCAGGATTCGTGCAGATATTGTGTGGAATACATAGGATCCGGATCCGCCCCCAAATTTAATCAATTGTTCCTTGGCCCATGGCCCATTCTTTTTACTGAAAATAACCGAGAACTTTTGGAGATATTATGTGGGATAAATAGGATCTGGATCCGGATCCGCCCCAAAATTTAATAAATTCTTTCTTGCCCCATGGTCCACTCTTCCACAAAATTTTATTGAAATTCATTGAGAACTTCTGGAGATATCATGTGGACAAACAAACAAACAAACAGACGAACAGGTGAATACATAATCTCCTCCAGGTTCGTTGGCGGAGGTAACAATCTACGTCCAGATCCCTAACTGTACTGTTGGATGAACATGAACTATGAGGAAACGAACTTTGTCCAGGAGTCTGGCCAGCCAGAAATTGGAAAAGGTAGAAAGGGAGGGGGAAAACACGGAAGAAAATAGAGGAGGGACGGAGGGAGGGAATGTAAGGAAAGTGAGATGAGGAAGGAGGAAGGATGGGAATGAAGGAGGAAAAGAAATGGGGCGGGAGGGAGGGATAGAGGAAGGGAAAGCGAGAGGATTGGAGAGAGGGAACACAAGGAGTGAGGACAGTAGGGTGGGGGAGGAAGGTAGGGAGTGGAAAGTAGGGAGGGAAGGAGGAAATAAGGGAGGGGGAGGGATGGGATGGGGAAGGGAAGAGGGAGGAAGAAGAAGGAGAGAGAACGAGGGAGGGAAAACGGGAGAGAGAGAGGAACGGGAGGGGAGAGGGGTGAGGGGAACGGAGAGGGAGAAAGGGAAGACAGGGGAGGAGGTGAGGGTAGAGGGTAAAGTAAGGGGGGGGAGGAGGGAGGGGAAATGGAGAAGAACGGAGGGAGGAAGGCAAGGGAGAGGGTACGGGAAGGAAGAAAGGAGGGGAGAGAGGTAGATGGGGAGGGAGGGGGGAGAGAGGGGGAGAAGGAAGAAGGGAGAGGGAGGGGGGAGGCAATACTGGGAATCCCCGCCTGGTGTTATTTTGGTAGAGAGAGAGAGAGAGAGAGAGAGAGAGAGAGAGAGAGAGAGAGAGAGAGAGAGAGAGAGAGAGAGAGAGAGAGAGATAACGAAGAGTACACAAACTTTATTGCCCAGCTTCAACCCTTCAGTACGATAACGTCCATTATATTTACACCCGGGAGTAGCGGCGTGGGAGTGTATTGTTTTCACCCTCCCCGTGTGTGTGTGTGTGTGTGTGTGTGTGTGTGTGTGTGTGTGTGTGTGTGTGTGTGTGTGTGTGTGTGTGTGTGTGTGTGTGTGTGTGTGTGTGTGTGTGTAAATTAAACATAGTTCTGATCCGATATGGGCCAAGTTTGGTTGAAATGTTGAGGGCCAGGCAAGGATAACGATTATATTTTAGTAAGAACAAGTCAAAGGTCATGGTCACGAGGTAAGGTCAAAGGTTCGGACCGACTGCAGGATGCCCGTGTTGCACTCCAAGATCTTTTCGTTTATTCCTGGCACCTCAAGATGATGATGATGTTCAAGTCATGGGAAGCCTGGCATTAGGGTATACGAAACTTCAGAATTCCCTCACCTGCTGAATAAAACCATGTAACAGTAACGAACCTGTAATAGGAATAGAAAAACTTAACCTCTTCACCCAAGGACGTCTTTCATCATTTATTACCGCCATCCTCGGCTTTCATTCGTCTTGGAAGAGCCCAGTCGCAATGAAGGGGTTAATGAAGGCTGTATCTAACCCCCATAGTCTGACAAGGCTCTACTAAGCCGGAAAAAAAAAATAATAATCGTCAGGAGGAAGAGAACACGAATCAAAATGTCACTGCACTGAAACGATTAACAGAAAACCTCGCTCAGTTCCCAGAAGTAGAAGAAAACGTGAGCTCGGCAGAAGGCTCCCCCATTCTCCAGCATCTTTGGATAATTATAAGATATCAAGGCAAACGAAGAAAAACTACAGTACAAATAAACGTTTAAAAGACCTTGAACAATGGTAGAAACCAGTGACATTTGTGTGTGTGTGTGTGTGTGTGTGTGATCTTAAATTCTATTTAGGTCTATTTTAATTTACACGCATTGTATTTTACAGCTCTGTATACTTCATCCACTTTATAAGACGAAAACTATTAAACTGACGGTAAGAACAGTGATAAAGAATATATATATATATATATATATATATATATATATATATATATAAGAGAGAGAGAGAGAGAGAGAGAGAGAGAGAGAGAGAGAGAGAGAGAGAGATGACTGAGTACCTCTGGTCTTGGCGGGGGCAGCTGGCACCCTCTGAGTTAGTGCCAAGGTTTAGCACCAGGGGGTCAAGGAGGTAGGGAGGGGCAGGCAGGAGGGAGGCAAGGAGACAGGGGAAGAAAGGAGGCGACGAAGAATTAGGGAACAGCATGGAGGGTAAGGAAGAGTCAGGGAGTATGAAGAAGCGTAAGGCAGAGGCAAAGAGAGGCAGAGGGTGTGAGGGAGAATAAGGGGGAGCCATGGAGAGAGAGACACACACAGGCAGGGTGACATGAAAGGTATGAAAAGGTAGGGAGACAGGGCAGCAAAGGAAATTAGGGGTAGGCAAGGTGGTAGGCAGGATGAGAGTAACGGCAAAAAGGGAAACAGGTACAGTGAGGCAGAGAATAAGGAAGAGGGAGGCACAAAGAGACGTACAGAAACAGAGATGCAGCGGCTGGTAGGGAAGAAGACAGGCACAGTGAGGCAGAGAATGAACAAGTGGGAAAGGGAGAGTGGCAAGAAGACAGGGTGCAGAGAGGGAGAGAAGCGTAGTTAGGCAGGATAGAAGTAGAGAAAAACATAAACAAGATGAGACAGGGATACAGGTAAAAAAGTAGGAAGGCAAAAGGAAGCAAGAAAACAGGGACTATGGTAGAGAGGGACGTAAGCAAGGAAGGTGGAAGACAGGTGGAAAGGGAGGGAAGTGGCGAGGCAATGAGGAAGTAAATTGGAGGGAGGAAGGGAGGGAGGTAAGAAAATTACGAAGGCAATAAGGAAGGGAGATAGTGGAAGACAGGAGGGAGAGCGGTGGAAGTTTAAGAAAATGAGATGGGCGATTAAGAAAGGGAGGAAGGAAGGAGGTAGGGGGGAAGCAGGGAAGAACAATGGGGGAAGCTGGAGGACAAGGAATGCAAGAGGGAGGGAGGGAGAGAGAGGGGAAGGAAGAGAGGGTGATAAAAAAAACTGAATAGGCACTTAGGAAGGAAGAGGTAGGGGGGAAGAAAGGACAAAACTACACTCCCTCACCCACCTACACACCCTCACCAAACACCAGTACTCTCTGATTTTCATTCACCACACTTACACCAAAGATTCATCACACACCCTCCCATACCCATCACACACATCCACGCCCTCTCACACTCTCCATACTCATCATATTTCCACTCCCAACCTTTCCCGCTCTCTTTCACCTTCCACACAACCTCCCACACCCAGTATACTCCCACACATTCGTTCAAAAATACTCTACATACTGCAGTTACTATATACACTCACCCATCCACCTACCACCATCTCATACCCACACACAGAGTCCCAGATCCAGTTAGTATCCTTCCAACCTCACCCCCACATACTGCTGAGAGAGAGAGAGAGAGAGAGAGACACACACACACACACACACACACACACACACACACACACACACACACACACACACTTCCCACCACATTCACCACACACTATTACACTCAAACCTCATACAAGTCTCAAGTTTGATCAACATCCCTCCACATCTATTTATCCACATTCACCATACATCCAGTCCTTTCCATCCACCACATTCCCACACCCACTCACACCCTCCTACATTCACTAGTCTCCCTTTCCACTACATACTCTACCCTCCCATACCCACATCCAACCTCCCATATCCATCTCTCCCACCCTCCGCTTTGTCACTCCTCCCCACACTCTCCAACCACCCCGTCACACACTGCCAATTCCATTTTACACTTTGCCACACCCACCTATACCCTCCCACACCCAATCTACACCCTCCAGTACCCACCCTACACTATCCCACACCCACTCTACACCCTGCCACACACCCATCATGCACCCTCCCACACCCTGTCACCACACACCCTCAAACGCCCACTTACATTCTCCAGCACTAACCTTATTGCCATACTCACATATACCCTCCCTCATCCAACCTACACCCACTTACATCCTCCTACACCTATCTGCACCCTCCCTCGCCCATTCTGTTCTTTCCAACACCCAACCATGCCCACCATACACCCTCCCACATCAACCTACATCCTCCCACTCCCACCCTACAGTCTCCCAAATGTTGTCGCATCCACAACACACCCTCCCACACCCACGTACGCACTACCCTACACCTTCGAACTTTCCTACACCCACTGATGCATCTTTACACCCTCCCAAACTCTGCCGCACCCACACACCCACTCACTCCCACTCCCACGCCCGCTCTTGGCATGAGGAAGAGGGTGTGTGGGGGCCTGATGGGTTAATAATATGGCCGGTGTGAAGGCATCTCAAAAATTCACCTGTCTGTTGAGAGGACAAACTTTTACGGCGTTCCTATCTAGCGCTGTCTCCTTTCTTTTTCTCGCTGTCTGTCTGCCTACTGTTTCTCGCTCTGTCTCCTGTCTGCTGCTGTCTCCTTTCTGTCGTTATTTTTGTCTGTCTCCAGCTCAGTTTCTCTGTCTGTCTATATGTTGCCGCCTTTTACTGTCTCATGTCTGTCGTTCTGCCTCTGTCTCCATATATAAATCTTCCTGTCTGTATGTCTGTCTCTCTGCCGCTTCTGTCCTTTCTAACTTAAAACAGACATTCCAACTTAAAACTCGATCTTTCTAATTTAACACACAGCTTTTCTAACTTAAACCAACCTTCCTAACTTAAGTACTTCTAACTTTCCGAACGCCGTAAGTTAACCTATAAACTTCCTAACCAATAGTCTTGCTTACTCATCACAGCGTACCCAACTTCACACAACCTTTAAAGTATATCCTGGTTCTGTCTTTATAACTGTCTCCCTCAACCATTCTAACTTCGCTTCCTTCCACCTCCCTAACTTCATCTCCTTTCACCTCCCTAACCTCGCCTCTCATCACTCTAACTTCGTCTCCTGCAGCCTTCCGAACTACTATCTTCTCACCTTCCTCACGTGTCTCCATCCGTCTACCTACCTGTCTCCTTTCACTCTCCTAACTTCGTCCAATCCCACCTCCCTAACTCCCACTGTCCAAACCCCGCCACTCTCCTAACTAAGTCTTCTCCCACCTTCCGAACTTCGCTTCCTCCCACCTCCCAACCACGCCTCCTTCCACCTTCCTAACTCCACTTCCTTCCTAACTTCGCCTTCTTCCTAACTTCGTCTCCTTCCACCTCCCTAACTGAACGTGCCAACAGTTCTTACGTTCAACGGTTCAGGAAAATAAAACATATGCATGAGTGACGTAGCCTTCAACTTCTTTTACTAATTTTTGATACCTTGGCCTGAGAGAAAGCACTTAGCGTCGGTGTGTGTGTGTGTGTGTGTGTGTGTGTGTGTGTGTGTGTGTGTGTGTGTGTGTGTGTGTGTGTGTGTGTGTGTGTGTGTTCCAAAGCAAGGGCCTATACACATTCTTCTCTTTTTGCTAAACTGTTTTCTCACTCACTAATCAAGATTCTCTCTCTCTCTCTCTCTCTCTCTCTCTCTCTCTCAGGGAAATACCACCTCAGAACATAATCACAGTAGCATTTCCCTTCTCTCTCTCTCTCTCTCTCTCTCTCTCTCTCTCTCTCTCTCTCTCTCTCGTGCCCACAGACAGACCCACAAGACCCACATACCAAACAGATTAAATATAGTGTGATGTAGAGAAAGGAAAAGTACTTTCTAGAAATGTCTTTAATCTTCGTATTTTTCGCGAACACGAGGTCAGAGAGAGAGAGAGAGAGAGAGAGAGAGAGAGAGAGAGAGAGAGAGAGAGAATCTAATCCTCGTGACAGACATGCACACTTGCGCAAGCTTACACACACACACACACACACACACACACACACACACACACACACACACGACCCACACACACACACACACACACACACACGACCCACGCACGCACTCATTCTTAGAGGTACACCCACAATGGTATGACCTACACATACTGTACAGTCATTTAAACACACACACACACACACACACACACACACACACACACACACACACACACACACAAATTATTTCGAATCTCGTGAGAAAGAAAATTATCCTTATCACAGTAACCATCAACCTTATTCTTATCATCTTCATCATCATCATCATCAATGACACTATCAGCATCAATATCATTTATCGTTGTTCTATATCACCATCGTCATCTTCACTATCATGATCATCACCCAAATCATCATAAATACCATAGTCTAATTTACTGGGGACATAAGTCAGAGGAGAAATGAAGACCTAGATATAACTTCCCTCCCCTTCCCTCGCCTCTCCTGTTGCAACACTAGTGCGAGGCGGTTGGGTTGCCACACATTGCTATGCCACAAGACAAAAAGGATTTCCACCACCTCCCTTCCCAACACTAGTTCTCGCTTTTTACGACGCGAAGGGAATACGTGGATATCGCTTTCTTCCTACACCAGGATGATAAACAAACCAACACCCGAAATGAAAATAATATAAAAACACAAATACAGCAACAAGCAGCATGAAAAATAATACCAATAAAAATAACAGACAACAGCAACAACAAAATAATAATAATAATAATAATAATAATAATAATAATAATAATAATAATAATAATAACTGTGCACCCACCTGACTTTGTACATCCCAGGAAACATGGCGACTGGAAGACTGTCACTGGCGCTGCTGAATAATTCACTCCCTTCCTCAGCTTAGGAACGGCACTCTGAAATATTTGGCAGAGTATATTATCAGAAGTGATGTGATTAAAAAATGGTGAATAATTGTTGAACGAGACGAAAATAATAATAATAATAATAATAATAATAATAATAATGGTAATAATAATAATAACAATAATAATAATAATACCTTTCTTCAGCTAAAACATGAAACTGGAATAACGAGTCAATATATGAGTACTGAAATAGGGCAATAATAATACGTAGACTTAAACGCCACATTTTTGCTTCAAACATGCAGGTATCACTCAAATACTTAATCTACTTTATCTATCTGTCTATTCATTATTATCTACTGATCTATTGCCACACGCCCAATCCCTGAGTTCATCCTGGTTGACCACGACAAAAATGCTTCAAAGTTCATAACCACTATTCGCTAACCTAAGGCGTCCTCCCTCATGCACTCCATCCCCCCACCTCGTTCTAGGTCTCTCTCTCCTCATTCTCCTACCATTTATAGTATGCAGTAAGTAGGCATGAAAAATATACAGGAAGAAAGGTAGGAAGATAGGTACCACATATAATTAGGTAAGTAGGCTGGTAAGACAAAGACGTAGGTAGGTAGGAAGGCAGGTTGGAAGTAAGTTAGGATAAGCAATTAAGAATGTATGTAGTCTAGGAAGGTTGGTAGGTAGGTAGGTAGGTAGGTAGGTAGGCAGAACACGTATGTGGGTAAGTAGGTAGAACAGGTCTGAGTCTTAACCAGGTGGTCGGAATGTTATGGCAAGTTTATGTCAGTGGCTTTAAATAGAACGAGAGAGAGAGAGAGAGAGAGAGAGAGAGAGAGAGAGAGAGAGAGAGAGAGAGAGAGAGAGAGAGAGAGAGAGAGAGAGAGAGAGAGAGAGAGAGAGAGAGAGAGAGAGAGAGAGAGAATTCCAATAAGAAATAGCAGAGAAAGGGAACAGATGAGAAAAGTGATAAGAATTGTATAAGGAAGGACAAATGGGAAGGAAGAACGGTAGAGAGAAGATGAGAGGTGAAAGGAAAAGAGAAGAGGAAAAAGAAAGGGAAGGGGTGAGGAAATGAATATACAGGACTGGAGGGAGGGGGGGCAGGATAAGGAGGAAGAGAAGAAAGGAAGAGGAAGAGGAGACGAGGAACAGAAAGAGATGAGTAGGAAATAAGAAAGAGGATCTGTTAAAAAATGAGACGAATATGAATTACAACTGGGAAAGAGGAAGCGGAAGAGAAAATAAGAAAATAGGTTAAAAAATGTACCTAAGAGGAGGAAAATGAGTAGAATAAAAGAAGAAAGCACCCTAACACCCTTTCCTAAGCGATTTACTTTGCTGATTACACCTTAGTGTCCTCCTCTGAGCTACTGAAATCATCCCAATATTATCACAGTCTGCATAAATAACGTACAGTGCGATATTAACAGCCATACTCAAAAATGAATCCGTAAGGAAGAGGTGTTGGGGAGCTCCTATAATCTCCAAGAAAACGAGCCTTAGAATAGGAAAATAAGAGACGGAAGTGGAAGAGAATAAAGCAAGGAAGAAGAAGAAAAGAAGAAGAAGAAAACAATGAGGAGAATAATATCAAAAACAATAAAAAGATGAAGAAGAGGAAGAGACGAAGTGAAAAAAAAAATAAAAAAATAAACGAGCACTGAATGATTGTTTTGGCGCCTTCTTTGACAGCTCAAGTGTTGTTGACGTCACCGCAGGACGGATGTGACGTCATGGAGAGATGGCGGCTGGTCCCAGTAATGACAGCAGTGACACGCATGCAGATGGTGATAAACAACAGGGACAGGACATTACAGGCTTTCCCCTCCCCCCCTCTCTCTCCCAAACTGATGCGGTTTTAGAACATCACTCAATGGGTGCCTGGACGTTCAAATCTCAGTTCACTTAGTTCAAATCTAGGGGGAAGGGATAGTTTAATCTACGCGTGACTCGCCAGGAGTTAAAGCGCTTTGTGACTCTGCCTCATTGATCTCACGCACTGATGAAGTTTTAAATTAGTTGTCATGATAAAACAAGTTCTGTGCTTACCGTAATATCGCCCTTTCAATCTTCCTACCCGATAACGAGGTACGGTGTACTAGGGCCTAAAACTGCCATCTCTCCATCTTGAACGCTGAGTTGTAACAAGAGACTAACACTAGAATATGATTATAGTCACGAAGAAGCGCTATAAAATGAATGTACCGCCGTACTATTATCTTTTTCTGCTTCTGCCCTACGAGAAATAACCTAACTACATGAGCAAAATTCGGGCCAAGATGAAGTAAAAGAACTACAGCTTCAGACACACATCGTACGTGGCCTAGCTGCATCAACCCCTCACGTGATTAGCACCGATACGAGTGAAGACGGTCAGTTACACAGTCATCTTTCTGCTGCACTGCGTGGTCCACAACCTACTTCCAAATTCCATAGCACCGGTTACGATATTCATAAACAGTGGAAGGCAGACAGGCGGGCAGGTGTTAGTCCTTTCAGCATGAGGACGCTTTTTCATTTCTTTCTCCATAACTTCAAGAATTCCCCTCCGCCCCTCCAAAGGTCAATTGATACTAAGATGGGAGGTTAGATAATAGCTTGCATTAATCTCTTCGTAACTTAATTTCCGTCCTTTAAGAATAATAGTTTGTCTTAAGATAGGAAGAATAATATAAATAACATATAGGAGTGAAGAGGTAAGAGTGAGCACAAACAAGTAGGAGCTGCAGTGAAATGGGTCCGTAATTTCATGACCCACCTAACGACAAAGGGACATTTATTCGTTCCCTCTTTGTTTCCCCCTCCCTCCCTCTCTCTCTCTCTCTCTCTCTCTCTCCTTCTTCTTCTTCTTCATCATCCACTTCTCACTCTCAGTCTCTGCACTACGGTCTTTTTTAGTCCCTGTATATTATATATTTGTGCTGTCTCCAGACCATTTCATTCAGTTTTAAAGTCCCTTCAGCAGGAGTGCTCTTTCCAATGCTGAATAAAAATCATCTGGATATAGCAAAAATACACTAAAAATTATGTCCCCGGATCTGAAGCGTCGAGGTCTTCGTCAAGTACTAAGTGACCCAGATCTGTATTTTCGTTGGTTTGGGCTTTCTGGCACCTTCTCCTTATCAGCTGAGTTCTACGTATGCCAAGTTAGTATCTGAGGGATGACATCATACAAGTCGTAAATTACATAGAAAACTAGAAAGCACTCAGACAGCGCACACCTCTGCCAATGCCATTATTAAAAAGGATCCGAATGCGGATCCGGATCAGCTCCCAAATTAAAAAATTTCTCATTGGCCCTTCGCCTACTCTTCCACAAAATTTCATCAAAATCCGCTCATAACTTTTTGAGTAATCTCGGTTCCGGAACCGGATCAGTCCCAAAATTTAATCAATTCTTTCTTGGTCAATGGTCCACCTTTCCACAAAATTTCATTGAAATTCACTGAGAACTTATGGAGATATTGTGCGGGATACTCCGGATCCGGATCTGCCCCAAAATTTAATTATTTCTTTCCTGGCCCACGGCCCACCCTTCCACAAAATTTCATCAGTATCCGTTCATAACTTTCTGAGTAATCCTGCTAACAGAGAGACAATCACACAAACAGACAAATCAACGCGGGGAAAAATATAACCTCCTTAGCGGAGGTAAACATAAAAATAAATCGTTACTGAAGAGAGAGAGAGAGAGAGAGAGAGAGAGAGAGAGAGAGAGAGAGAACCCTTAATCTGTAAGTCCGTATTCTCGTGAATGTATGAAGTTTTACAGCACTTTTCCTTATATATTTTCCATACTCCACATTATTTCATGTTACTGATATTAATTTAACACCGGCATACATTGCATAAATATTCAACAGCAGAACAGTGACGCAGAACACCAGATTAAAAAAAAAAACATGACGGGAAGAATCGCTATATAACCTCCCGGGGTGACGAGAAAACAGGCCATAGACGTCTATAACCAATGCATTAGTATTTCTCGTATATTATTTTACATCAACACCGCACAGATAACATACACGGGAATACTGACGTACTATGAAAAATACATCAATAAATATGAGGTATCAGGCAGCCTCCTATGCCCACAACACCCTAAGACCTAGTACAATCTCGTTAATAATAATATATACAGAGAATCCAAGAAGGTATTAAGATATAGGAAAAATAAATCACTAAAAGGGAGGTAATTTAAAAAAAAAAGTTCACTTAAATACGGTCCCCAGACGCCTCTACCCAACGTGCCCACCTGGGATGGTAAAGTACAGTCTTGTGAAACTGTTTACTGATGAGCCAAATTGGACGCACGCTGACTCACCAACCCTTCCCGCTGGTGGTGAGTCAGCACACACACACACACACACACACACACACACACACACACACACACACACACACACACACACACAAATGCATGTACCTCAGTCAAGTTCCATACATGTTTTCCTACTGCAAACAATGAATCTTTTACTTTTAACCTGGACAATATCACATTTTTCAAGTCATCACGATCACCTCCATCCTAATCCGATTTCCCACTAAAATTATAAAATGTGTGTCCTTCTAGTGGCTGAGGAACACTTAAGAATTTTACTCTGGTTAACGATTGGCGATATTAATGTGAGAAAACAGAAGAAAAGAAACGAAAAAGTACACAAATCCACCACCTCTCCCCAGCCCACACACACAGGCCATACCGGAACCACCTGGGCATTACTTAACATCACCGGAGAGAAAAGACCGTATTCTAGGTGATATAAGTTCGTGGCACATCCTCCTTAGCGATTTATTTTGGATATTGCACCTTAACATTCTCTTACATTGCTTTAATATCGACAAAATCTGCATCAGTTACATAAAACACTCTATGAGGCGCAAATGTGTGGAATGAATGGCTAAGGAAGAGGTCTTACGAGATATGATTCACAAGCTTACGATCAACTCCATAATTCAGATTCTGATATGCAGGAACAGCGAGAGACACGGGAAATTTCTGCATTCTCCTTTCCTAGTCCTTCCTGTAGTAACCAATATAACTCACTATATTACTCCTTTCGCAATATTTGTTTTGTAGGAAGAACAAGGGATACTGGAAGACTCTGCACTCTCTTATTATTCTTATCCTTCCTGCAGAAATAAATCAGAGTGACGAGGGGGAACTGATCGTAAATGTGGTTGGTGATTCCCTCCCAGATTACATAATTGTTGGTATAAGCGTTCGTAGCATTTCTTCCTAAGAGATTTATTTTCCATATTCTCTTCCATGTTATGTTTATTACTGACATAGAAATGGATTACAAAAGCTTTAAATGCAAACTATATCACCAAGACGCTACGAATGCTTCAAAGCCAAAAAGAGTATGCCCCAGGAGTCCACATTAATACAGGTGGCTGTTTTGGCTTTGTTTGAAAATAGAGGATTTCTGATTCGATACACTCTATGAAAGCCAAACATTTTATTTATTTATTTATTATTTTATGTATTCAGTTTTTAAGGAAACGGGTAGAGGTGGGGTGGAGTAGCGGGTAACGGGCTGTGAAAGACGTTTAAATAAGGACAAAGCTTAGTAGGAGAGTTAGTGTTGGTGATGTGAAAACAGCGTATGACGTATGTAATGCGAATACTCAGCACAGGTTTCAAAATGCACACCACATATGCCAAGACAATGAAGAGCGAATAGAACACCATTATAATCAAAGCACAGTATTACAAAAATGGTGGGTATTGGAAAAGTCCTTTTGACCGGAGAACAATTAAATTTTGTTCATGCTATCTCTATTTTTAATAATCATATGAAACTTATCGAGTGCTGATATATATATACATATTAACTGACCACTTCTCGGATGGAGTGATTGCTAGAAGTTACCCTTACTCATACTGTCCAAGTACGAATGAAGAATAGGTGTCTGTAGCCAGCAAAACATATAGTTATCAACGCCGGAATGTTGAGGTGGGTAAATCTGTGTATGTGTCTAAGGTCTGCATATGTGAACGACGTGAACCGACATGAAGTAAACATGTATAGAGTACAAACTACTGGAACCAACAACAAAGTCCACCACAGCTGGATCTGACCTCACACTCACGGCATTGCAGGTCAGGATATAAACAGTACCTCAGTGTCTTTGGTGTAATGACTTAACAGAATTCAACCTCACAGGAAGTGGGGTTGGGGGGTGGAGATCTAGAGGAAAGCTCATTATTTTCAGAGGGGCATGAACCAGGGAAGAAGGGAAATTTCAGAAGTTTCTCTCTCTCTCTCTCTCTCCCTCTAACACAGGTGGGTAGGGATCACACCTGGTTAGTAAGAGCTGCCAACACCAGTCCTGGTTTCCACACACACACACACACACACACACACACACACACGTAAACATAAACATTACACATTCACACATGCACACACATAAACAGTATATTACACATACAAACACACACATGCAAATACGTACATATAATATATATATATATATATATATATATATATATATATATATATTATATATATATATATATATATATATATATATATATATATATATATATATATATACACACGAGTGAATATATATTATATATTACATTATGTATACAATGCATACACATTAGATGTATAAATATTATATATAACACACTTAGACATATCTACCTACATTGCACACACTTGCACATATTACACAAACAAGCATGCACATACTTCACACAAAAATACACGCACAAGCAATTCAAACAACTAATTATCTCACACACACACACACACACACACACACACACACACACACACATACACACACACACACACGCACACACAAAACAAGTCACCACATATAATGTCAAAGAAGAGATCATATACGCACAGCTACACGAGAATCCAGACACTGCAGATCCTCTCCCCTCGCCTGCATCACAGACCAATTTATTTTTACCCCCTTCTGCCCTAAGACATCTTTCATATTGTACTCTTGCTTTCACCTGACTGTCTTACTTAGCTCTGTGGGAGAATTTTCTTGCTGGGGAGAATTTTCATAGTGGATGAGTGTAATAGACATCGTTTCTAACTCCTTCTCTACAGGAGGTTTCCCCCAAGTTAAAATATTCTGGAGGCAGCATGAAATTTATACAAGATGGTCTGTATGTACAGCTCCTCATCCACTCTGCTGTCTAATTTCACGTGTTGTGGAGGAAGGTTCAGTTAACGTTATCAATATCTACCCTGCATCATTTACTCCACTCCTACCGTTACTGCCACGGCCAAAGCCACACCTGCAGACTGAGGCGTCCCCGCAACACATAAGATACCTAGGCGGGTTTCTTGTGGAGCGCTGTTTACAGGCTACTCTGTAAACCGAAATAGGACGTCATCGTAGTTAGTGAAGACAGTACGAGTATCTTTCTCGCTTCGACTTGCGAACTTTGTATTTTATTCCATTTATCCCAACATGATTATATTTCGCTAAAAAAAAAAAAAAAAAAAAAAAAGCACATATCAAACGCTCTCAAGTTTGTCTTACCTCACGATAGGAAAATTATCCTTAGCTCTTCGTGAATTTATGGCATGAAAGTTACAAGAAAATTAATCGTGTTTAGTAAGTCGAACCTGGTAATAAGGGAACAACTCGTTCTCATACGGAACTGACATTAGAGATAACCTTTACATTTTATTTTTGCTACCGCCAGACGATATCGTTCAGGTGAAGTTCAAGATACTGATAGCACGACAAGATATCGATCACTTTAGTAGAGATCATTTGTATGAAACGGGTTAATGGTATTGATGCCAATATTTCAACGTTCATATATGTTTAAGTAGACGGTCTCAGCAGCCATAAGTTTAAGCGGATATGAACGTATGTCTTAACAGAAGTGCGCTATATGTAGATGTGCAAGTATTATAAGCAAAAATCAGTGTTTTTCAACCTCTTGGTAGTACCAAGAGGTACCCGTGCCCCGAGAGGGCTCCGGACACAAAATTTGGGGTAGCACGATATATCATCAGAAAGATATCAGTTTTGGTTCTGTACCAGGTTTCCACTTTTATTGTAATTACCTTAGTTTAGAGTAATCGATGCTCTGCTTGATAGCGCATTGTATATATATATATATCTCAGCCGTGGCTCATTGGGTTAGAGCGCTCCGCTCTGACCGAAGGGTCGGAGGATCAAATCCACCTAGGGGTCTTTGGTAGACATCAGGAAGGGCATCCGGTCATAAAATGCTACACGCTCCAGTCCAGTCATCTACCCAGAGGCAACGCTGTAGCCCTTTGGGGAAAACAGGCGTAAAACCAAATTATTATATATATATATATATATATATATATATATATATATATATATATATATATATACAGGCAATTGATAGTACTACACTTCGTTATATACCATTATTGTTTTGAGTAGGCTAATCATTACAATTCTACAAGTAACGCATTTGATACTGAAGCCCGTGAAATACAGTGACAAGTGTTGATCATGAAAATTTGTGTGACAGTGTCAGTGCAATGGAACGGTGCACAGGGGACTGTGCCTGTTGGTATGAGATGGGTGTACGTGATGTAACGCACGGTGACTGACCCCTCATTCCTTTTTCCCAGACTGCTGGTGTTTACGAGAGGTTAGACCTGTTTGGCCGAGGTTTTCTTTTGTTTCAGAAGCGATTTCACTAACGGATCTCTTGTGCGGGTGTTTGTGATGTAAGAAGGGTGTTACTTTCTGACGTAGGTGTAAGTGATGCAAGGGTGTTATTCTCTTACATAGGTGTTAGTGATGCAAGGATGCTATATTCTTACACAGGTGTTAGTGATACAAGGTGTTACTTTCTGACGTAGGTGTTAGTGATGCAAGGGTGTTACTTCTTTACGTAGATATTAATGATGCAAGGGTGTTACTTTCTTACATAGGTGTTAGTGATGCAAGGGTGTTACTTTCTTACGTAGATCTCAGTGTTGCTTTCACTCTGATGCAAGTGCTGACTGATAATAAATGTTCCCACACAGACTCTTCGCTTGTTTGGATACACTCTTTTTTCGTGTGTGTGATCAGTAGAGTATAACACATAACTTACGGGATTTTGTTAGCTCACCTGAAAATTCGTTAAGTGTGGGTACTGCCTGGATTAGGTAAATGCTTAAGATGTCAGGGTAAAAAAAAAAAAAATAATAATAATAATAATAATAATGAACTGCTCTACTTAAATGTCAAATCTAGGTAAATTATAAGTGTAGGCTGATTTTAATATGTAGCGGAGATAACAGAACTGTAGTTAGAGACGTACATAATCTAAGCTTAACGGAAGCGTGGGTTTAAGTAGGTTGGTAGGTGTTGGTATGTAAGAGAAATGTAGGTAAGTGAATGAGTCAACACAGCCAGTGCGATAGCGGGTAACTCACGCCGCCAACTGGGATGCTCAGGGAAAAACATACAAACAAAAAACAATAAAACATCCTACGACGCACACAAAGCCGGATTCTCGTTGGCACTGGAGACTCCGTAGCACCTGGTTATTGGTCACTTATTCTGCACATTACACCTTAATATCATCCTCTTGAATATTATTGTTGTAAACTACATCAGTGTTACAAAAACGTAAATGCCCTACAAGAAAATATAAGGTGCAGTATGCAAAATAAACCGCTACGGAAGAGGTGCTACGAAATCTGTATCAGCCAGAATATTACTCACAATCACCACGAAATACTTCCCACCAGGCGATGCTTAACACTGACAGCGCAATCGAAGGTACAGTATAAGCAAGCCCCTAAAATTAACGACGGTCAATTATAAAGAACTAATGAGTATAAGAAATGGTTAACCTGCACTCCACTTTACATAATCACAAACGAGATAAAAATGTCAAACTGCTTATGATGTCCACCGTGTTTTTCGATAGCTACTATACCTCAAATGCTGGGGGTCCGCCTTCCCTCTGCTGATCCCAGGTTAAGTAGTATGTCCGTCACAACCGGAGGAATTATTTGACTACTAGGAATTCTATCAGCAGATACGAACGTCTGGTGTTACCCGAAACAAGGGGAAAGAGACAATGAAGATAGAAGAGGCAACACAGAGAGAAACCTGGCGTCACTTGATGTCCGGGTTCCCGCCAAATAATTTTACCTCTTCACTCCGATGACTTATCTTTTAGTTTACATTCAGCTCGGGTGAAACTTTTCGAAATGAAGGGGTTAGTTACAACCACCATTCATTATTAACTACTTCACATGCAGACCGCTCTCCTTAGCTAAATAAAATCGTATGATAACATCAAGAACGAAATATAAATGAGGAATTGAGGGTGACGGGGTTCAGTTCCCAACCTAAGTATGGCTATTCCTTTGTTAATTAACCATGTATTAAATTACTGGAATAGTTTAATTACAACAATGTTTAAATCACTGTGCCCATGATGTACTCTGTATTATATTCTTGTACATGTTGTGGCCCCAAGCTCATCTCGAGATTAACTCAATGGAGATGGAGTGCAGGCTGAAGGTGTCGTTCACCTGCAGTTTATATCCTCCTTTTGGGAGACAGGAAGCTGGGGCAGAAGTGTTTGTATATACTGGAACCACAACACGAGGCTCTCGCCAGCGCCGGATTAAATTCTTAGACATAATGTGTATATTCAACTTTATTAATGTTTCCTCGTAGTGAATGGGTTACTGATGGGAATATCTAACCCTTCAGTTCGTAAAATGTCCAAAAAATTCTCGAGCTAACAAAATATAAAAGCCGTCATCGTACTGAAGGAGTTAAAAGGTTAAAGTACTTTGAAACTGAACGCAGCTTTCATGAAGTCAGTAATTCAATGGGGATTTAACTCAGAAATAACTGGCTTTCTGAAGTTAATGGATAATATCAAAACAACTCACTCCCTTTGCGCAGGAAGGAATATCTTGTTTGGTTCCTTGATTTCTGATGGAACATGAACCAGAGATAATACGAAAATCCCAGACAAATCTCACTCCCAACCACATACCACATTCTCGTGCCGTGGGAAATACGAATATACAACACAAATGCTAGGCGGCGGGGTTGTCATACGTCACGAATACCTTCAGTCAGATGATGTAATTTCTCTTCTACTCTTCCCCTCTCTATACGATTTTCCTCACCCTACAACAGTCTTTCCGAACTTCAGTTATTAGATAATTATAACCTCCAGTAACTCTTCTCTGCCAGGGTGTTCTCCTAAGCTGAACAAAATCGTCTGGTGACAGTCATAATAAATTACACAGACATCCTCTGATTGAAGGGACTAAAGAGACGCGGTAGTTACCAGACTTTTACTATACGCAGGGAATACATGGGTAATATTCTATCCCTCCAGGGAATGAGATGTAAAGGGAAAAACAATGACTGCTGAGACCGACCCAACACGGGATAAAGCTGACCTTAATATTGATCAAAGGAAGAATTTTAACACCACAAATTTATGAGGGCTTGAAGAGGCCAGAAAAGTTTGCAGTGAATCCTTTCAATACGATGAATATTGGAGCTTATCCTGGAACTGATACTGCATTCTTTCATTGTCCAAACAATTTTATTAATTACTAGGGCTCTCTTTAGAGTTGTATAAAATCGTTTGATAACAGCAATAAAGTATTGTACGGAGCATACCCTGACTGCAAGACATAAAAAAAAAAAAAAAGCTATACGAACCAGCACACACACACACACACACACACACACACACACGGACCGCAAGTTCCTTTATTGTACTTTACCCTACAGACTCTGCCATCTCTGGGCGATTCTGTGTAGTTAAGGGGAGACACCTTGAACCGTTGGAGTTGGTTAGATACAGACTTCAATTATACTTCCAGTGCGAGGTCTTTCTAAATTTGAATAAAACTGAATAGAGGTAACAAGAATAAACTAATATAATATTACTATGTCATCGATGAGAGCGATTAATTCTTTAGTTAAGATTGGACGACGAATTTGCGTCCGACGTGAGCTATATAAACTCATACACAATGGTAATATATATATATATATATATATATATATATATATATATATATATATATATATATATATATATATATATATATATATATATATATACCTAGGCTGCTTCCCCCAAGGAAAGGGAGGTAGCCGAGACAGGACGACTCACTCTCCATTTACTCATCCATTCAAACACATTCATTCGCATCTTAGCCCCAAAGAGGAGAACGGACAGATCCTCACCGCATCACACCGCACAAGGGTCAACTGCGCAATGCAAGCAGTGACATCCACAGCAGGGCCCGACAGCAGAACTGGTTTACCCCTGCCACATCATAACAGACCCATCCCCTTACCCGCACCTGACCTGACTAGCTGATCAGACCAAATGCGGGAGAATATCCCCTCAGGGCTGCGTCATCACTTATTCATTCACAATTTCTCTCCATTTATTTCTGTCACGCACAGCCACTCTTCCTTGCTCAACAGACATCCCTCTCGCATCCAGCGCTCTCTTCACACTGTCCATCCATCCTATTCGTGGTCTTCCTCTCAGTCTTACACCTCTCACATCAGATCTAGTTATCTTTTTCACCAATCGCTCATTATCCATTCTCTCCATATGCCCAAACCATTGCAACACCCTCTGCTCAACTCTACCAGCCATCTCCCGAACAACTCCAGTTCTCCTTCGCACTTCATCATTTCGCACTCGATCCATACGCGTCACTCCACACATACTCCTCAGACACCTCATCTCCATTACATATATATATATATATATATATAGATAGATAGATAGATAGATAGATAGATAGATTCAGTGTGCTCAGTGTATATGATGTGGCTACCAGAAAGCTGCATTGTCATATTATTTTTATTAACGAGAGAAAGAGAGAGAGAGAGAGAGAGAGAGAGAGAGAGAGAGAGAGAGGGGCTACACCAATGAACGGGAAGCCTACGTAGAAATAAATGAGTAGGCATACAAGTAAGTAGACGAGTAGAGAGATTTGTAAGTGTGGAGGTATGCAGGAAGGGCAAGGGCATGCGTAGGTAGTTGTGGAGGTAGAAGGGTAGGTAGGTGTAGGTGTATGCTGGCGCCAATCCAACTCCCTCGCAAGCTGACAACGCCTAACCTTGATTTCAAAATATTAGCGGTTCATTTTGCTGTCCTAAACCCAACATAAACCATTTGCACAGACGCTGGGGCCTCATATCGATAAAATGACACAGATTCCATTCATTATTACTCTTATTTGTTTCGATTCTAAGGTACTTAAACTAGGAGGAAGTTGCACAAATTTAAGAGGTTCGGTAGTGTTCAGTTTTTCCTTCCTGCCCCTTTATCGGGTTCAGGAATGCATCAGCTTGGCAAGAGTTCCAATAATGGATAATAAACAGCAACCTTTTCTTTCCTTCCCTTAGCCTGTTCGATTTCAGGGGGTGGTGGATTAAGTGGGAATCGACTGCGTAAATGGAGGATTGTGTGATTTTTGTGCAGATTTTACGCATTGCTTCCCTTATCACGCTTGGAACTTCGGATATCATGATTATATCGCATAAACACACACTGTACCACAAGTTCACGGCACAAAAATAGTCAGCAATTCCCTCGGCATCACTTATCGGCGCACTGATCCCAAAACCGTCAAAATTCTTGGAAGTAATGCCAGTAACTCAGCCGATATTTTCAGACGGCCTCTCCAATGTCTCCTGGCTCAGAACTTATTATCCTTTACCTTAATCCTTGGCAAGATTTTTCATATGCATGTATTTTTCCCACTGCTTGGTTATACACAATTTTCTCTGCACTTATCTTTAATCAAGAGACCTTCAAACCACCATGAAAATTAGTCTCTGTTATGGCCCAGACTCCCCACATTTTCTTCTGTCTGTAAATGCTACGCCGTACTGACTTTCGGCATTTCCTTGTGTATCGTAAATATATATACCTTCTTTTTGTGTAATATTCAGCATTCATTTAGTCTCCAGTTTCATCAGTCACAAAATACGTCATGGGTATTTCAGTATGGAATTTCTTGTAGTGCTTTCAGTTTTGCCTGTGTGTTTTTTTTTTCTTATGTTACAGAGTGCTCTTTATAGTACTTGAAAAATAATGTAGTACGGACGGTTTTATCTGTTTAGCCTTCTTATATTTACGCAGCTTTAGTCTTAGCCTTGTAATTACATATAAACATCAACACCGCAAGGCTGGGTACGCTCTTGTTGTGTTTACTGTTGGGAGATACGAGACTATTTTTTGCACTGGCTTACGCGCCCAAAGATGTTTTTGTTTTTCTCTCTCTATTTTACGACGAGACAAAAGGCTGGATGCTTCAATTTTCACACCAATTCAGCATGTAACTTTAGGCTCGGTGGGATACGCTTTTCCCATTAGAATATGTGTTCACAGTTTTCTCCTCAGTTCCTTGTTTTAAAAAGAAACTAAAGACTGGACGTTGCATTTTCCACACAAAAACTATAAAGAAACTCTTAAGCTCAGTGAGACGTGACCAAATCAAAGGTTATATGGGGGCTTAAAAAACACTACTTCCTTCACACACACACACACACACACACACACACACACACACACACAAAACAAACTCGCCGATGCCTGAACTTTTGGCTTCAGCTTCGAATAATCCATCACTCAAGGGCGAACAAGGCGGGTCAATGTAAAATAACAAGCAAGCATAAATTAGAGCTAACTCACAATGTGGAGGTTGTGGCGGCGGCTTCAGTGGCTCTCTTTCTTTAATATCTCTCTCTCTTACTCTTGCACTCGTCCCTCTCTCTCTCTCTCTATCTCTCCCTCCCTCACCCTGGCTCACTCACTAGCGACCCACTGAGGTGTTCTTGGCTCTGAGGGATGGGTGGTGGGTGGCCGGGGAGGTAGGTGGGGGGAATGGGGGGAGGGAAAGGGAGGATTGGGTGAGAGAGAGAGAGGGGGAGGGGAGGGGCAATACTTTATTTACGATTTTCCAAGAAACTGATGAACAATTCCTTCAGTTTGATGACGTCTAATTTTTACAGAGTTCTCGTGACCGCCAGACGATTTTACTCAGCTTTTGGAAGGAGTAGCATTAACCTCATAACCAAGATAACTATTTATTATATTCTCACTACCCCTGACGATTTTATTCAGCTTTAAGGAGGTTTGTAGTCGTGAAGGGAATACAAACAAACTCAGAGGGGAATACAAACTTCAGTAATTGCAGTGCGATGACATTTTTTGACTTCATTCCTGCCACCACCACACGACTCTAATCAGCATGGTTAAGAGACCCTTGGAAATGAAGGAGGTAAGAAACTATTCATTAGCCCCTTCAGCCAGACCATGTATTTTCAAGTTTACTCTCACCAGCCCTAGAACTTGAAGAGATGCATAGTCTTCATGAACTTTCTTTTTCTTTTTTCATTATTTTTTTTTTTACTTATTTCGTTTTTTTTTTATTTACTGCCAGGGCTCTCTCATGTTGAAGTTAATCGTATGAAGACGGCAAGAAGAACTACAAAACTACGTCCTCATGTTGGGATGGCTGACCCTTTTCAACGCAATGACGTCTTTCATGCTTCATTCCCGCTACCGCCAGACGATTTTTCAGCTTAAGAAAAATCTCTCGTAGTGAAGCGGTTCTTAGGTCTGGTCCGCACTCCCGTAGACTGACTTCCAAATCCGTGTTTTCATGCGCTTACGCAGCTCCCCAGGACGATTTACTTGAACAATACACCATGATCCCTGCACCAAGACATCCCTCATCCGGGCTGAATAAAACCGTCTGATGGTAGCATGAAAAAAAAAAAAATCATTAATGAAAGGGCTACTGAAGACTGGACCCCTTCATTACGAGGTATCCCCTAAACTGAATAAAATCGCCTAGCGTTAGTAGTAGAAAAGAACATCGTACTGAAGGGGATAAGCTGCTGGGGGTTGCATCTAATTCCTTGATTACGACATGGTCTCATCTATGAAAAATCAAAATCATCTCGCGGTAGCAAATAATAATAATAATAATAATAATAATAATAATAATTTGCACAATACCTGGCCCTTAAAGAACTGGAAGCCACTCCATATCTAAATAATTATACGGGATTAGAGAGATATACCTTTTTAATGTGATTTATTCTAGCCTAAAAATGCGAATTGGAGTTTTTTTTTTTTTTTTTTACCCTCAGAGGACAGGAAGCAACTGTTAAACATGAGTAAAAATCATCATCACGCCTTTGTATATCTTGTCTGCCGTTTTTATCATTATAGTACCCATAGCATTCACTAAGGGAGAATATCAACGGGCCATACATGAAAATAAACCGCTAGGGAAGTGGTGCTAAGCGAGTGGTGATCTGGGGACTAAGATGGCATATTCGATCGCGGAGGTTGTATGGAACAGTTTGTGGATTCGAATTCGATATTGTTCACTACATTTTCACTATCCCCACTGGCAAGGCATAAAATCACTCGCCACTACTGCCATAACATCAGAATTTAATGTGATATCCCCAGCGTATCACAGTGAAGATGGTGGGTGTTACGTGTCCAAATGCCTGATGACGTTTGAGGGCTGCAGGGACAGATCATATGTTGGTGTGTCATAGGTGGATTCTCATTCTCTCTCTCTCTCTCTCTCTCTCTCTCTCTCAAAATACAGCGAGATCAACAAAACCAGAATGCAACTCAGGGGAAAAAAGAGAAGAAAAGGATGAAGAACAATAAACACAAGATTATACGAAAGGACGACAAGAGGCACGTCAGGAACAAAAAGTGGAAAGCGAAACATCCTCCACTAATCATAATCACTATAATGAATACCAAGTCATCATCACAGTTACCATCACTATCATGCTCATATTCATTAGGACTGTGGTGGGTCGGTGGTTAGTGTACTCATGATGCGTGTGCCGAGTCAGAGAAGTGGTGGTAGGTGCTGGTGGTTTGTCGTGCTTATGTTTGCGTCATATGTTCACACCCTCTCGGTTCTATCGATGGTACATACAAACTGGCACATACAGATAGCCAGTAACACACTTCCACATGCATCACTTCCTACAGACACCTCTTCCCGACTCGTGCTTCGCCAGTATGCGCTCCCTACGAGGAAAAGGTACGGTCCTGCAGGGGGCCCACTATCGACTGATACGTAATCAATATCATTATTATTATTACTGTAATCGCCACAATCATCTTATCCATCAGCTGCAACGTGAATCATCACTACCAGTATCATCATGATCATCCCCGCCATCAAAATTATCACCGTCATCATCAGCAACATAACTATCATCACCATACCTGCCGTACAACCAACCCAATAACAAACAAGCCTAGAGAGGACCAATAGGTATGTTGCTGTTTAGTTTCCTCTATACCACCATCCAATTTCCCATGTTCAAAAGGAATGGGAAAATATTGGGACGGACTCTTAGATTTCCCTGAGACAAAAAACAGAGGGAAAAGAAGGCCTAAGACACGCTTCCTCCTCCTTTTTTCATGAGTATTTGGAGTTACGAGGACACCTGCAGCAAATGTTTTGGGTCGACACCTACGATAAGTGAATGAATCGTAGGGGGTAAAGGAGGGAAGGGATGGAAAGGGAATAATGGGATAAGGCTTGAGAGAGAGAGAGAGAGGGGTACGTAGAGAAGAAATTGGAAACATGTAAATGGGGGAGGGGGAGGGGGAAAGTGGGAGGGGGCTGGAAGGACGGGGAGGGAGAGAAACAGGTGCGATAAGGGAGATGGTTGAGGAGAGGAAGGAGGGGGAGGGGAGGGGAGGGAGAGAGATAGGGGGATGGAGGAGGAGAGAGACCGAAAGACAGGGGGAGAGGGACCCGAAAACGGGGGAAAGAGAGGAGAAGGTAGGACGGGGGAAGGGGAGGGGCAAATGGGAAAAGTTAAAGGAAAATGAAGGGAGGAAAGGAGACGAGAGGAGGATAGAATACAAGGAATGGTGAAAAAAGGGATGAAGCGTAGAATACGGGTTTAGGAGATGGGTGGGAAAGGAAGGGAGGGGAGGGTTAAGAGAGGGGAGGGTGGCGAGAAGTGGTGGGGAGGGAAGAGCTGGGGGAGTTGGAAGAGACGAGGAGTGGTAGGGAGGGAAGGAAAAGTGTGTGAGAGGGAGGGGTGTGAGGAAGGGGAGGGTGTGAGAGGGAGGGTGAGAGGAATGGGAGCCAAGGCAAGGAAGGGGAGGCTATTTTCATCCCCACTGCGTCACAGGCCAGGCACGACCCCCCTCCCCGTTACCTCTCCCTTTTCCTCCTCCTCCTTCCCCTCTACCCCACACCTTTCCCTCTCACCTCCTCCTCCTCCTCCTTCACTCACTACTTTACAAATATTATTCAGCTCCCTCCTATACACATCCCTCTACCCAGCCTTTTCCCTACCCTCTTTCTCTGTCTCCTCCTTTCCCTTCCCTCCTATTACCCCTCTCTCCCTTTTAAAATAATCAAGCCTCCTCCTCTTCCTTCCCCTCTCCTTCTTACTCTCTCCTTTCTTCTCTCCTCCCCTCCCTTTCTTCCCTCCCTTATCCCACTCACTTTACTAGTACTTCCCAGTTCCCTCTCACTGATATCTTGGTCTCATCACTCCTCTCCCCGCTTTACAAATATCATTCAACTCCCTCCTCCCTTTTCGCCGCCCCTTTCCTCTCATCTCTCCCCTTCTCCCTTTCCCTTCGCACTTCCCCTCCCCCTACTTCCCTTCCTCTCCCCCCTCCACCCCCATTTCTCTCCCCATTCCTGCATTTCAAATCCTCAATATACTCACACTGTCTAACCCTCGACATCCCCTCTCCCTTCCATATCCAGTTTTCCTTTCTCTCCCCTTCCATCCCCCCTCCCATACCCCTCTCTGATTTCACCCTCATCTACCTCCCTCCTCTCCCCCTTCCACAATCCTTCAATTTACTAATATTATTCATCCTCTTCCACCTGTCCCTTCTCCTACCCTCCTCTTTCCCTTCTAATCATATCCCTCTTCCTTTTAAACCCCCATCCGCTCTTCTCTCCCTTCCCCCTCAATTTCACTCCCTCTTCCTTCCTGTCCCTTTTAAATTTTCCTCTCCTTCTCCCTCCCTTTCTAGTTCTCCTCTGCTTCTCTCTTCCTCTCTAATTCTCCTCTCCTCCCTTCCTTTCAAGTTCTCCTCTCCTCCCTTTCTAATTCTCCTCTCCCTCTCCCTTCTCCCCTTTCTAATTCTCCTCTCCTCCCTTCTCCCCCTTCAATTATTCCTCTCATTCTCCCTTCTCCCCTTTCAAATATTCCTCTCATTCTCCCTTCTCCCCTTCCATCACCTTTCCAATTTTCCTTCTCCATTTTCCTCTCTTTCCATCCCTTTCCCAATTCTCCTCTCCTTTTCCCTCTCCTTTCTAATCCTCCTCTCCCTTCTCTTCCCCTTCCCCTTTCTCCTACTCATCTCTTCTGTCCTTCTCCCTTTCCTTCACCAATCCTTCCCCTTCCCTTTCTCTTCCCCTTCCCCACCTTCCCCCTACATGACTAATATTATCAAAATCCCTCCTTCCACTTCCCTTCTCCCCTCTCCCCCTCCGCTCCCCTCCCTCCCCAGTATCATTCAGTCCCCCTTCCCCACCCTCCTCCCCTCAGTACCGTACATTCCTTGGTATTACTTGGTGATGATGGTGGGGTTAATTTTAGAGGGGAGGAGGTTGGGGAGGAGCGTGGAGGGGAAACGGGGAAGGGAACTTGCGGTGAACTGGAAGGAAGAGTTGGGGTGAAAGGGAGGGGGGAGGATCGAGTGTTGGGGATGGGAGGGGAAGGTTGGGGTGGTGGAGATTGGAAGGGGAGGTTGGGGTAGCGGGGATGGGACGGGGAGGTTGGGCTGGTGAGGATGGGACGAGGAGGTTGGGGTGGTGCTGAAGGGAGGGATAGGCTGGGGTGGTGTGGATCGGAGAGGGAAGCTGGGGTGGTGAGGATGAGAGACGGAGGGATGGTAGGCATGGGAGGGGGAGGTTGGAGTGGCGGGGATGGGAGGGGAGGGCTGGGGTGTGATGGGAGGGGGACGCTGGGGAGGTGGGGAGGGAGAGGAGAGGTTGGGGAGGTGGAAAGGGAAAGAGGAGGATGGAATGATGGGAGGAGAGGAATTAAGAGAGGATGGGGAAGGAAGGCTGGGGAGCGGGAGAGGAAGAGATTTGCTTAATTTCGATGTCTGAGCCAAAGTTACATATTAAGAACTCAACATCCCCTCCCCCCTCCCTTAACATCCCCTCCCCGCCCAACCCCCATCTTTCCTTTAACTCCCCTCACTTTCCCCCTTCCCCATTCCCTTAACCCCTCCCCTCTCTGCAAACACGGAGGTCTGCGAGGTGACTGGACTCGAATTTACCCCTTTACTACCACGACTTCCTTGTGTGTTTATTCTTGCTATTTCCACACGATCATATTCAGCTTAGGGCACATCTCTCCTACATGACTGGCCACAAACATTCTCCACCGACCCCTTAAATCCGACGACGTATATTCTATTCTTGCTACCTCCTCAATTGACTTTTCGAACAGCACAGGTTTGATACATCTTTCAATGACCCCTTCATTAAAAGAGGTCTCCCCAACGCTAATAAAAAATGGTCAGGAAACAGTAAGAATAAAATAAAAACGTCATGGAGTAAAAGGAGGTAATAATTTCAGTATGATGGCTTGCCTTTTTTTCACTTTACCCTTGCTATCTCCAGATAGTTTTATTCAGCTTTAAACAGAGCTTTCAGATGAGGGGTTAGAAATAACTGACATTAACGTTTGTTCCTTGCTGACTTTCGAGAATTTTGTTCGGATCTGGGGAGAACTCCTAACTAAGGAATTAGAGACCGTCCGATAATCCTCCAAACATAACTACCTTGCGTTCATTCCTGCTAGATACAGGCTATTTTATTAACTTAGGAGACTAATAATACTGAAGGGTTGTAATATTTTCAGCTTAGAGACTGAGTCGTCATACTTAGATTATCCCTTCGGCTCAACAATGTCATTTTTTTTTTAGCTACCCCCATTATCTTCTTCACTGGGTGATATCATGCATAAAGTTGAATAAATAATGTGTCGGCAGCAAGATGAAAAAAGACGTGAGAACTTGAATTGCTAAAGGCCCATGATACAAAAAAAAAAAAAAAAAAAAGAAAAAAAAAAGAAAAAATCAAGCAGCCAGCAGAAAAGAACATGGAACACT
The DNA here is from genome assembly GCF_032717465.1 of Coenobita brevimanus. Classification (NCBI taxonomy): domain Eukaryota; kingdom Metazoa; phylum Arthropoda; class Malacostraca; order Decapoda; family Coenobitidae; genus Coenobita; species Coenobita brevimanus. The sequence continues at coordinate 58,447,485 of NC_137008.1, forward strand.
TCTTACTATGTGCGATGGACTACACGTAATAAGAAGGGAATCCGAAGAACATCAGCAACCACACACTGAAGACAATTGCGACATCATAGGGAGAAACTTGCTTACTAAGGAAAAACTACCAAAATAGAAAGAACTAATAGGCCTACAGTATACTGACTGGATACTGAGAGAAAGAAAAGTCAAAGAGCTCATCGCAAATGACAGATAATGAATAATAATGATGCTCACTGAAGTATCAAAAGCACAAGCACAAAAAATTAACTAAAATTTAAAGTTTAGGAAGCGCCGTTGTAAAAGCCATTCCTTCGAACAACATCGCATCGCACTGCATATAACGGAATTATATATGTTCAGTTTCATTTCAATTTTGTGTGGGTTTATAGTGTGTACTTTGATACTTCATAGATGATATAAAAAATTATCCAAAAATAACAAATATCAATAAAAAAAACTAACTTTAGTTACCTATCGGTCTGGCGGCCGCATCACATTGAGATATCAACTTTATTCAATATATATGAAAAATATTTGGTAGGCTCACAAAGGGCTGACAAGAGCTAAAGTTTGGATCAGCGAGGTTTGATAGTGAGGGGTTTACTATAATGTATTTACAGGAGCAAAGACACCACAAAACATTGAGTCCGGTCTACCTACTGTTGTCTGAATATTCTTTAACTCCAGATGCTACGACCACTCCAACTTCATAAAGGTAAGTCACCTTTCGTATCTGTTAGTTAATAAGAGCTGGGTGTTTCTTGGAAGATTACTGATGAGTGATCAAAGAGGTAAGGATATTTCATTTGATTACTGGGTTAACAAGCCAGACAGAGCTCCTAAATTACAGTATCACATCCCTACATCAGACCTTAACAATAAAATAACCTTCCCTGACTTCACTGGCAACAGCTTTTATCACTGCTTACATGATACTGTACTGCATTCATAGTTTTAATTTGTGATCGTAGTTATCCATATCCATCCATCCATCATCCAGTACTCTTTTCTTTCGTGTTTTTTTTTTTTTTTTACCCCATCAGGTTCATAGGGTCCCAGGGCTGGGCTACTCAGTCCAAACATTAAAAGCATGGGTGGCCAGCCTCACTGGCCCTGAGTGGCATTACGTAAGCAATAAATCCCAACCATCCCTCAGATGGAAATCCTTACAAGATCTTTCCAGGTGGAGAACTATGGTTGTCGCCCTGCGTAGTAAATGGTTCCCTGAATTACTGGAAACCATTTGTCACTCAGAGTAGTCACAGGCAGCACTAAAGGGTATCCACTTAACTCTGTCATTTGGAACGAATGAATGGACGCCCATGACTGTCCAACACAACAGAGTAAAAGTGGGATGGTAGGGTTGGTGGAAGAGTGGTGGGATAGCAGTGTCCATACACCACGGGTCAAACGCTCACCTCACCCGTATTACCGACTGAGCGACTGAGGGACAGGGTCGTTACCATTCCGTATCCACTGTTCACGGTGCTTCTCATGCCTTGTTGTATGGCAGTGACTGTCATAGGTACACTGCAATTTATGTGATATAAGAACGTAATAAAAAGCAAATACCTATAATGTGCGTCCCGAATAAACTGAGTGAAGCACCAGAGAACACCGAAGTCTAACTGATCGAAACACCTCTGTCCGCTGCCACGCCAACCGTCATTCACGTCTGCATAACTTTGTCAAGATGTGTTTTTTCCCCAGTACCAACATACCTTTTATGTTTTTCTTTTAACTCATTGTCTTCGGCCATTATTCTGGATTACCCGAACATTTTCATTTTGAATGTGTATCCGTATTAACCAAATACGGACTGATATTGTTAGGAGCTGTACATTTCCCCGTCTCATCTAGTATTGCATCAGCCAATTAGCAGCAACCTTTAAACTGTTTCTGGGCTCCTCATGACTGGCTTACGTGAATGGGGTATACATCGAGTGACTGGATGATGGGCACCCCCACCTACCACATCCCTATTTACATACATAAAAGTCACAAGAACATTCTCAACCGAAACACACACTGGGTACTGGTATTTATGACTAAGCAACATAATCTGTGATGTGTACATGGTTTAGTGATTGCACAATCCTCAAAGTAAAATTTAGTTTTTACGGTCAACCCTACTCAGAATCATAATAAACTAACCTTCCATGACAATCTAACTAAACCTTATTGCATTTGTATTCGACACTGAATTCAGGGTCAAATTCCAATGAATCACACATTGATCAGAAGATTGTTGACTTTGCCAAGCCATGAACATTATTACTACAAGGTAAAAATTTATTGGATACGGGGAATCTCCCTCCTCCCCCTCCATGATTTACTTCAACTGAACATCTGTAGTTGTCTGATAGGTGAAGTAGGTCTAGGGAAAAATAGGGCATGCACCTGTATATATTTTCCCAAAATATGGCTACTTTCTTCTGACGTGTGTGGTCACAAACGAAAAGCAATTCACCGATAAAAAACTTTTCCTAACCTATCTTACAGGGATACTTGTCTCTTATCTTTGGGCACAGCATATGTTAAACAGGTGGTTTCATATGATTAATAGTTGCATAATTTCAAGTCTTTTCAGGCATTAACCTACCCAACTGCCAGTTAACCTGACCTAGATTCGTATCATTCAGGCCCAACCGAGACCAATAGGCCTATCCAATCTTCAGTCGTCGGCAAAGTCCATCTTGATTCTGTCTTCAAATCAGAAATCATGAGACACCCACTTATGCCCCTGTGACTGGTTGAAGCGGAACCATAATGCATCAATGAAAACAAAAGCAATTAATTCTTTACCAAACGGGTTCGGCCTTTCCATACTTCCTATTGAAATGAGTCTCTCACAAGTTATTTATTATTATTCCTCGATTAACTCAGCTACTGGGTAATTTTATAAACTTACCTCGGCATGCTATAAATGAGGATTTGCAAAGCGTAAATATTCCATCAACGTCTGGGGAGTAGGGTGGCTCAGTGGTAGAGCGCCTGATTCTAGACCAAAGGGACGAGAGTTCGCGACCCGCCCGGGGAGCTGCCCTGATGGGAGAGGTACTGCTCTGCCGTCATTATATAGTAGCGCTATAATGTATCTATCAAGGTCTAGCTCGGGGAATTCATTTCCCCATATTGAAAAGAAAAAAAAAAAAAAAAAAATCCGCCGACGGCTGTCAGTAGCCGACCATATAATATATAACGTTCCAAACGAGCATTATTAAATTCGAAAGCTGGCTGTCAAATGCAAGTGAGGTTTGGTTGGATTAGGTTTGGTTTGGCTTGGTTAAGTTTGGTTAAACCATTACGTTTCCCATTGCTTTGACAAAGGATACACTGACACGTCCAGTCGAAGCGATGATTGGTAGACAACGTGCCAACGTGGCCAGCGGTGAGATCGTTGGTAAACATTGCCGCGGGCGACTGGCCGCTTCCTTAAATACCCCCCAAAAGGTATATTTTGTCTTTTTCCCCATTACTTCTTGCAGTCACAGGTCAGCAGTTAACTATCTGTGTTGCATATGTACCAAAATCACCTACCGTGAGATCGTGGGTTTGTTATAGGTGGAATCGCCGCTGCAGTTTGGTAAGGAACAAGCCAAAAGCATAAAACCTATGACCATAATGCACGAACGAGAAACAAAAACGCATAGCATTTAATGGCCTAAACGTAAACAAACAGACGGGACAAGCGCACATTAGGGACCCCACAAAATCTCGCTAATTTTTAATTTGCATAAGAAACATCACCGAGGAAATTTGTCAAAACTGTGCAACATATTAATTCCCATTAGTATTTCTTAGAAATCTGGTGATAAGGTTTTGTAAATATTACCCGGGAAGAGATGGTGTTAACACTGACATTATGAATTAACAGGTTCTAATAATTTCACGCCTTTTTTCTCTTATATGCTACAAAACACACCTGGACACTGTACCTGATGAGGGAGATATTGATTTGAGGTAGCCATGGCGTTCCTGTATCTGGAAAACCATTTATTGCTAGCTGGTGGCTGCTGTCGTCTGCCTTACAAAGGCACTTACAAAAGAACGCTGGCATCATCAATATGGCGGCTAAATTATCGACATATACGCAAATGGCAGTTTATATGAAAACATGTACATTCTGCGTTTTTCTAAAAATATGGCTGAACATATTTATTGTGGTTCCCCAGAACAGGAAAATTATTCATTGTTCTAAGCGGGTGAGGGTACCTGAGCCGACAACCGACTGGAAAATTCTCCATCACCCGTAATGAGGTGGAGCTACATATCAAACTCATTGTCACTGGTGGCTGTCTCATATAACCTCACTGTGTCGATATCACTGATCCTTACAGACTTCACTGTTTCGTACCAATATCACTGTGCCGCCTTCAATCGTGTTACTTCGATGCCTTCGTTGCTTTGTACAGACTTTACAGTTCTGTCCCGACGCAGCTTCGTTGCAGCTTCATTGTTTTGTGTCATCCCGTCTCCTCTGCATCATACGATTAAACTGAATGCATGCTTCTGGATCTTGAAAGAACGCACTGACGTCTGTTTCATACCGACCAACTACTTCGTATCACCTTCACTGTACTATACACTGTTAAATACTGGCGTTGGAAAATTGTACGTTCTTTCCTTGTCCGTCTTGCAAAAACCAATCTGTGTGCAATGCAGCGAATTTCCCACTTCTTACAAACTTCCCATTACTACTTCAAGAGGAATATTTACTGTACATTAGATATCCACGCGACGAACACAAGATGAAAGCGTACACTCCTAACCAATTTTAAGCACCAGTCGCTCAAAATAGTTCCCGAATCATAGAGTATGCACACCGCTTTCATCACAAAAGCTAGATGAAATAGGAGAGCACGGGGGTAAAAGAAAGTGAAGTTTTAACAATGCATTTACAAACTAATAACAACTGCGGAAAATAAACAATTTTTGAACTAAGAAATAGTGGAAGAGTAGGCTAACATTCCCCACAGATTAAAAAAGGGGTTTGATTGCTGTATAACGACTGCACGATTATCAAGACAGTCATTCAGTTTTTGCTGCCCTAGACTTCCACCTGCAATAATCTGTGTTACACTCAGGTCCATAATTATGCTGCTGTGTGAACAGGGACAAGGAAGAAAAAAAACAAAAACAATCTGACCAGTCGAGGTGTTGAATTCCAGCAGTTTTTCGTCGTCAACCATTCCTTTAAACAGATACAGGGGGGGGTGGGGGGAACGGAGGCAGAAATATAAAAGCATACATTCCCTACCAATCTTCAGCAACAAAACTTAATCATAGCTTCTCATTACAGTATGCACACCTGTCCCCTAGAAAATGAAACAATGTGTCAGAAGAGCAGTTGGGGAAAAATAAACAGCAAACGTTGCGGAAACAGTGTAAGGGTAAAATAAAAACGGGGGTATAATAATAATATCGAGGAACCTTGGCACCGTCTCGGGATGCTGTTGCGGTGACGTCACGATACCCATGACGTATATGGCCGCCCAAAATAGAGAACGAGAGCTTCATATCACAACAGACAGGTTCGCGAAGGTTCAGACGCTACAAAGGTTCATTCTCAAATGGGTTGAGTAGACTATCTGGATAATCAGTATCATATTATTATCATCATCGTAGTCATTACCATCATAATCCATTCTAATTAATGATTCTCTTCACTAGTGAGACCTCTTGTAGTTAAGGGGATAACGAAGACTAGTATATATATAACCCCTCAGGCTCAAAAAACCTCCCTTATCCCATATAGAATGATTTGAAGAAAAAAAAAGGCGTCCTCAGGCTGAAGGGGTTTAATCTAAACGGACATCAGAGAAAGGAAGCCTAAGGTAAAAAGTTCGCCTTTACGATGACGTGGTGATAAATTGACTGCAACGCGCCTCCTCGACATTGGGATCGCTACATTTGTACTCCATTATAAGTAGTTTTCCAGCTTCGACTCCGGCCCCAGTAATCTGTTTTTTACGTGACCTGCTGGGCCACTCGCACAACTTTAATATCAAGTGGCTGCATAAAATCCGATGAGTTTAGTTATGAGGTACGGATGAATTTCGGTTTAGGATCTTTAACCCCTCGCAGCTCAGTTGATGGTCTAGCCCAGTCAAATTAGAAGGCTGATTTGACTAGTAACCCAGTTTAAAAGATTCATTCCTGCCTCATAACTAAGGCTTATTGAATCTCGTGCAGTTACGACTTGATGTTCATGTTATGGGAGCGGCCCAGTTCTGTCGGGTGAACACAACCAGTTAATGTCAAATCGACAGTTCATTCTGATTATACTTAGCCATTAACTGAGCTGGAAGGGATTAGACATCTTCGTCAGGTTAAAACAATGTAAATACACTATATTTGCATTTTCCGACGCGCAGGGAATACGTGGGCAGTATTCTTTCTAATCCAAACGGAATTAAAGTTTTGGAGAATGCTTAGTATGGAGCAGGATCATAATCTCATGATTTCAGCATTAAGTTCAGACTTGAGTTTATGTACCTTCGGTATCTCATACTGTACAATGTTCAGCTCAGTTTCATAGCCCAAGTATTACAGGCCCAGCGTCATATGTAGGTTCAGTATTACATAACCTAAGTAGCCTATTCTAGGTTCAGTATCATAACCAAAGTTTTGCAGGTTCTGTACTGTAGGCTCAGTAACAAGTATTGCAGGTTCACTGTCCATTTCATAACTACTGCAGGTTCAGTATCACATGATCAAGTATAGATGAATCAGGAAGCATTATTATAATTATCAGAGCCTTCCCCCTACTCCCCCCACGCGCCAGAACCACTAGTCACCGGGGTATTTCTGATCCCCTGCACCACTTCCCACTTTCCCGCCAACATCAACTAGGAAAACGCTGAACTCTCTCTCTCTCTCTCTCTCTCTAACATGACCTAAAATTGCCATCTGTCCTGAGTGTGAGTTGCAGCATTAGACTAATACTAGAATATGATATTAGCCACGAGGTGCTACAGGGAGGATGTAGAGCCATAGCATTATCGTTTTACCACCGATCATCTTGATTGAAGTATGCTGCAAAAGGACGAAAATCGGTCATGTTACGCCGAAAGAACTATAATTGTGTGTGTCAGCCGGACAATTGATAAAAAGTTATTTTCGTTGTTAGCAAATTGTTTTCGTTGTGTAAGTTAACAGTTGCAGTACCATCGCCAGTACGATCATCTTTACCAACCCCTTCAATCCGATGACGTGATTAATTTTATTCTAGCTAGTCTGATACTTTTATTGAACTCTAGGGGTAACTTTCGATCTGAAGGAGTTCGATAGTCTTTAGTGTGAGACAATTATGATAATGATTTTGATAATGGTGGTACTACTGATGATAATATTAACTCGTTCACTACAACGACGTCTAATTTTAGTATACTGTAGATTCTTGTACATTCTTGTAGTCTCCAAAGACCTCTCATACTGAAATGGTTAATGAAAACTACATCGATAAATGCATCCCTATTTCCTGTACCCTGTGTGACTAATGTATTGTTGATATATTTTTACTGGTCATCATTGGCCACTGACTCACCCGGTATGTGCGTCACTCGCTCACGACAAATATTCGCTGGTCCTTGCTCCATATGACAGTCTCATCATATCACGAGTGTTAGTAATGCGGAGCCAGTCACGCTTTTATAGTTCCGTCATGGCATTTATGGATTCGGCGTTAGCAAAACTGGCAGATGGGCGAACACACACACACACACACACACACACACACACACACACACACACACCCACGCACACGCACACACACACACACACACGCACACACACACACACACACACAACATTCATCAGTTCGGCGTAAACAAAACTGGCAGATGGAAACAGCCTAAAACTGCCAATTCTCCATTTTGAATGGTGCAACGTAACATGAAATTTTCACAAAACTAAAGAACATACAGGTACTAGTCACGCAGTGCTATGAAAGAGATGTAGAGACGTACCGCTTGTTCTGCCAAGTACCTATGGGAAATGAAATGCAAATAATATATCTCCCAAGTTAGTACATACTATTAATGTGCCTGCGTATGTCCTCTCTGGAAACTGACGTACCGGTGTAACGGAATATCATATTTGCCTTATGGTCGCATTGTACCCTTGTTTAACTGTTCTGGGGTCGAATATGGTACTTTGTCACCATCGATACATATAAGCTATACCACGTGACACCACTTTCGATGCGTTTGCGCGGCCGCCATCTTGGAACGGTCAAGGCAGACGGTGTTTTGTTCTCTGACAGTGGGCAAAGTTGACCAGTATACTGTATACTTAAAAATGCCGCAACATTGTGCTACTTTTGGGTGTAGAAAGCGTCGGAATATATCTACGGTGGCACCTATAGCACAAGCGGCTCAGCTGTCTGGTTATATGCAAGCGTCCCTCAACAATTTCCCTATCCCCCGAAAGGAGGATGGATTGCAGACAGGAAAATTAAGCCTGCAGCCCACCGAGTTCACGTTTCAGATGAACCAGGAACCACAACCACCACCACCACCACCACCACCACCGAGGAGGCCTGAGCACGGGCCAATAGGAAGTAAGAGCATTTTAATAGGAAAGTAATCAGTATACACAGGATCAGAAAGAACAGACCTATGAAAATCTAGAGCAAGAGAGGGGGAACAGAAGGAGAGATCTAGATACGAAAATGTCTGAGTTCTGGCATCAAAATGCCTCGAAGCTCCTGCATTCAATGAAGACAAATCAATAGTAAAAACAAGTGACTCAAGGTGGCGGCCATGAGAATTAGCAACAGTATCGCCCCATAAGGCATGAAAACAATTAAATGCACCTAACAACAAAATTGGGGTGGGTAACTGGGACAATAAAAAGAGATAAGGCATGAAAATCAACAGACTGGGAAGGAGAGAAATGGAAATAACCGTAGCCCAACGCACGAGAAAAGCACAAAGGAAATGACATGGAACGGTGGTGTTAAGGGACAGATGTTCAAGAGGAACTGTGTGGTGGACTAAGATAGCTGAAACAGGAAGAGATGCAGGAGAGAACAAGAAACAATAACCAGGTATAGGTACCAGAAGGGAAAACAAACGGGGTTCTTGTAAACAGATTAGGGACAGAATGTGAAATGAAGGAAGATAGCGGAGGTCATTGCGATGAGCCGTAAAACTTCGAGCGTTCAACTGTAAAATAGACATACTGAATCTTAAAACACCAAATAAAAGTAAAACCTAACATAAAAGCAAGAATCTAGGGAAGATAAAGAAAATAAAATATTAAAGATAGAATATAAAACACAGGAAGTAAAATATAATACATAATAGTAACATATTAATGAGTCGTTACGACAGTAGGAATAGGGGCAGGAGGTGGAACAGACGGGCGAGCAGGATGGTCGCCATAGCCCGGAGGCATAGGGAGAGATACGGGGGAGGGAGCACTGGAAGTGGAAAAGGAGAGGGGGCAAAAAGGAGGGAACAGAAGGCGAAGGAGGGAGGGGAGTGGGAGAGAGGTCAGGAGGCAAAGGATGAACTTAAGGCTCTATTCCACTGAAGTGCCTTAACCCAGCTGACCATCAGGCATCTGCTTGGTTATATGCATACCACCAAACACAGTAATTATATGCTAACCATCCAACACAGTACATACAGTAAATGGTGTCCTGGGCTACAAGAAACAATATGACTCACATTGCTCGTCACTCACTGTAGTCACCTGAAGGTAGCATAACAAGTGAGTGGATGAAGAATATTCCTACCTCAAAACATGTTACATTTAGTGCAATACAGTCCTATCAAAGTAAAATACCTACCCAAGTATGGTTACATGCTAAAATGTGTTAGTAACTGCCATGAATCAGCTATTCACATTTTATTATTAAATTACATATGTTACAATCCATTATTTAATTTCCAATGTATAGAATACACAATAGTACATATTTACACCATAGGTAATATATTATGCATCTTTTACTGTACACATGGACATATCTCCCATACGCATTAATGAAAATATACAAAACAAATATATATTCTTCCATCAGTTCATCTGGTCAGTAGAAAAGAAAGCTAATGTCACTACAAATGTGTATAAATACTAGATTTATACCAAAAGCACATGGTTTAAAATAAGGCATACAAATTGTGCTAGAACGTAAAAGCTCAACAAAAACCTGGAGACAAAATACACAGTAGTTTACCAATTCTTAACAACTCATATCAGACATACAAGGGACACTGAAGATGAGTGTTGCATAACAGTTAAATGAAATATAAATACAGTACCATAATTTTCCAACATTCATGGTCTCTGCATGCATTCACGAGAGCCCCAAACAGTATAAAAATTTCCTCTATGCATCACATTCAATACTTGTAACTTAATTCTTTTGGTGGTTGTGGTGCACTTGGAAATTTTATGCTGGCAAACTCAAAATGACATTAATCAGCTGTGCAAGTAATTAATGATGTAAATGCACGCAAAAATGGCCCACCAGTTTACACAGCTGAGTGTCAGGAATAGTGTGCGATGAGAGATGAAAAAAGACTGTTTTTACTCAAAGGGTCCAATTATAAAACATTATATTTGCATTAGTCTCTGCCAGTGCAACGTCTACCAGCATAATCTATGATAACCTAATATTCTGATCAAATCTGATCAATCCTAAACTATCTTAATTACTGGAACCTACCTTAAATAATGTAAACATTCTATACTCACCAATTTGAAGCTATTATAAAATGGTATCCAAAACCAACCTAGTCAGTTCAAAACTACCCTAAAGAATTCTAATCAATTACCTGTAAAACTTGCTGCAAATCAATCTAACCAAGCCAGTTTTATTGTAAGTACTGCACTCCCTATATTGCACTGTAAACAGCTTCATCCAGGTGAAGCGGACCTCTTGTATACTTACTAAACCATCTTCAAGCCTCGCTTTAATATGCAACCCTGAGGAGTATAATCTTTATCAGTTTTACATATATACAGTAAGACATTTCATTTTTCATCTCAGCTGTCCCAATATCATAATCATTACCACAACCCAAATTCACTTACCATATTTCAAAAGTGGGCAAAATCCAGATACAAGAAATAGGCAATATATTCATTCACTCTGTACATGCTTTCACAGTTCTTGGTTTCATATAAAAGATCCAGTCATTTACATGTAGCATTTTGTCACTTTTGTGACACTTTGGTGTAATGCCATGCCCATTTTTAAAAATGGGTGCAACTGTTTACCTTCTTGCATACTTCAAAACCTTTCATTCTTTTCATGCTTACACATATTCTATAACATGCAAGTAGCACAAACACATTACTGCCTACAATGCATTGCAAACTCTCACTCTACTTGCACACTGTCACATTAATATCAGGAACTATAGTAAACAATCTTGCACAGGAACTGGAAAATGAAATGAAATAATGTTACAGGGAAATGAAAATAAATAATAACCATTAGAAAACAATGTACATTATCACAAATGATTCTCTATCCCAAACATAATATACACTTAATCTCCAACATAAAATAAAGCTTTTTGTCCAATGTACAGTACTCTCGTAACTGTCTTAATAATTACTGTGCTTTGTGGCTAGTTCAGTTCACCCAAAACTGTCCTCTCCACACAAACAGCTGCTCTCACCAGAAAAGATACAACACACTGTTCCATCAATAACAAGTATATGCCACCAACTAAGGCACCTAAATATGGGAGTGAAGGAAGATAGGAAGGAAAGAATGAAGGAAGATGGGAGGGAGGGAGGGAGGGATGGAGAGAAAGCTAACTATAATGTAATTACAAAAAAGGATATCCAGTGTACAATATGAATATTGTAAAAGAATAATAACAAATGTAAGAGTGGAAAGTGGAAGGTAACCCAGTAACCTTTTCAGAATGATAACATAGTTTATTCTATCTTCGTATGGTTTTACTCAGCTTAAGGGAGACGTCACTTTGAAAAGTGATTAAATGCACAATCCATTAACCACTCCTCAATGCTGTTCAGTGTCCTTTTTTTAGTAGGAGTACTATCAGATGAATCTATTCTGTTTAATGGACAGCTCTCACAGCTTAATGAATTACAGGTAAGAAAAAGGAGGTAAAATTAGTAAGGAGAATGGAGGGCAGGAAGTAATGCAAGGTGAATAGCAAAAAAAATATTTGTTTGGAAATTATAAACTGAGTGTCAATGGTAGGATTTCAGAAGTTAAACCTTGTTCCAAGTAAAGAAGATGGAAATACAAAATGGTTGAGGGAAAAACAGATAGCAGAGTATGCTATATGGCTAAACAAGAAATATGGAAAAAAGAGGAGGAGGGTCAGGAGTATGCACTATAAGCAATGCACAGGTAAAATCAGATTAAATAAGTACTGTACTAGTATATTTAAAAACAATTAAATGAGAGACAAGAAAGAATGGAACAAAGAGATGTGGGTAATGAAGCAGGAAGCTGAAGAGAATTATGTATTTTTCAACGTCAGCCAAAAGTAAAAGGGAGTGAATATAATAATGTTAAACAAGAGCATGGGCAAAAAACAGGAATGGGAAGACAAGGAGTAATGAAGGAGATACTAAAGGAAGGTCGCCCACAGCATGGAAGAAGAGAACACAATAATTTATAAGGAGGGTTGGAATGGTCAGTGAAAAAGAGATATGTTATGGAAGAAGAGAATCAAACAGTTTAAAGGCAAGAGGGTTGGAATGGTCAAAAGCAAGAGATCTGTGTCATGAAGAAAAGAAATGAACAATATATACAGTAGTTCAGAATATATGAAGTAAAAAAAAAAAAAAAAATGCAGGAAGAAAATAATAGCCTGAAGACTCTTATGGCCACCCCTTGTGGATAAATTTTCAAGAGAGGCAAAGCATCAGCAAGAAAGAATGACTAATGAATTGGTAGGTAGTCTGACAAAGCAAAAAGGGATTATCTGCTTTTGAATAGCTTCAGCAATGCCTCAAATATGCTGCCAAATTAAACCAGAGCCATCATCTCATCTTTGACATGAATACAGGGTATTTTTCACACCACAGATCCTCTTTCTTCACTTCTAATTTTATGTAAATGAGCTACCTGCTGTATCAAACTTCATGTATCACTGAAGCAACAAACTAAATCTCTGCTTTTCAGTCATGAAGGACACTACAATGGTATGAGTGAAACATTACCACTACAACTCTACAAGCATTAATAAAGCACATTCATACACATACAAAAATAGTTCTACACAACATAACACTCATAGCATATACAGCAGAATGGGCTTAATCCACCTGGCCTGGGGATATCAGAGTGGGTACTTCATAAACTCATGGCTAGCAGCTGGTATCAGAACCTTGGAGAAAAGATAATCATGATTTACACTACTTATATATGTTACACAGTTTCCTTCAAGCAGTCATAATTGTATCAATTCACATATGTCCTTAATCCAGTACAGTATGTTCAAATAGCAGATCAAGACAATTTTCAAGATGATGGGTGTTTTTTCACAAGATGAATGACTGGAACACATGATTACAAAATTATGCACTTCTGGATGAAGACATTTCACTGTGCACTACATATTCACCCATACACACATATCCCATAAATGTGTCAACAAAGTGGTGCAGTCATAGACACGAACTGCATATGGTGCAGTCTAAAATCCATGTTCTGTCAACAACCCATTTCAAACACTCAACCACCGGTACTTCCCAAACTATCCAAGCCTCATTTATAAAGCCCTAATTACAATTTCAAACTTACTGCATACATAAGCTTTGAATAATGAAGAAATCACACTTTCATTAGTTACACAATAAACTCTCTAAAAATAATATTGCAGACTTCATATAATCTGCCCCTTCAGAGGCACTGCTCTCATGAAAGCTATATAAATATATATGTACTGTATACAGGATATAAATATATACACTCATACATAAGTTTCACACACAAAAATGTATAAAATAAATAAATATATAGCTGTAACTGAACTTAAACAGCACAATAAATATAAATATTGGAGATATGTGATACTTCAGCATATGGAAAGAAAATCAGTCAACTAAATTGTGTCCACTGATACTTCACAAAGTAACATGACTGGTCAGACAAATTAGCTAAAAAGAAAAATACAGCACAGTTTTTGATACTGGGGGTTCACTGGTGACGTCAAGAGAATATATATACTGTACCAAGATGGGTTTGTTCACCTAGGAAGAACGTCTCATAGCGAAAGAGTTAGAAATATCCAATGACCTGTTCAGTACAATGACATTTTCTTCTATGTCCTTTTATCACCAGCAAGTTATATTAATTTCAAGAAGGATCTATTGTGGTGAAGGCGTTCAAGTATTTTGTATTAAGGTTAACAGCCAAGTTAGTTCCCCACTGTACTTCACATGATCATCTCTTGTCACTTCAATAATGCAGTTGCAGTCAATGCAATAGTTCTTGTACATGACCATGAAACCATGTCAATATCTTACAAGCCGTACTTACTAATCAACAATAATCTTATAGGTTGAACTCTCACATCATTAGGACTGTAGCAAGCTAGTGGAGAAAGATGTGCATCCTAACAGCCTTTACATATTGTGAGCAAAAATGGAAAAACCTTGCACAGCACTTCTGTTTTGCACTGATTTGGATGAAAGGGGATGTCCAGGTAATGGCTCCGTCCAGATAACGTACTTCTCCCCGGGCCCCTATTCGTATGTAACCTAACTTTGAAAGCCAGTGTAAAAGGCCACTACAGCATGCAGTATAACACTTGTTCCTGTTGTTTAACACTACTCCAGCTGGTCAAGCAGACCTATAAACCACAACCAAGCAATTACCATGGTCAAGCAAACCCATCAACCACAGACAAGCAATCACACACACACACACACACACACACATATACAGTATACTATGTGTGTGTGTGTGTGTGTGTATCTATCTATATATCACACAACAGGTTCACAAACAGCAGGCCCTCATGATAAATGACTAATGTGTTAACCTAGGTTTCCCTGTATGCATCATCTGTCTATCAGTGCTCTCTGAACCCTACACAATAAAGCTATGGTATTAACCAATTCTCCGACTTGGCCCTAACTTTCCTAGTAAAAACCCTCTACCTATAACACCAACCAGACTACAGATATCCTTCCCAACAGTATAGCCTATTGTAGACAGTTAGAGCAGACATAAGACAGTGACATTAAAAGAAGTCATAAATAAGTGACAAAAAATTTATCCTGACAGTCTGTAAACCATAAGATTCTTTTTTGCCTTGATTAACACAAAGTTGACCATCACTCTCCAGCACTCACTAAGGCTGTGTCCACATCAAATGCTAACTTGTCCAATGGGAGTTTTTCATCACTGTAATAAGCACAAGTGGTCTCATAAGATATGGGCACATGTATACAAGAACTTCCATGGGTTACATTTAAACAGAAATCCCATCTGCACCACCAAACATTTGGTGTGGATGTGATGTGATATCACTCTGTTTTATGCTAAGCTTGTTAGATATGTTCACGGTTTTTCCTCACTGTACAGTATACACTGTGAGTCAAGGTCATCTATTCTGGTACAGAACCCCTTGCTGTATACTTTTTTCACATTCTATGGGTTTTTGTTGGCATTTACGGTCACCATGCATCAGAAATTTGTGTATCACGAAGATCTGCTGCGGAAAATGGTACAATTACTTTATACTCTATATTATTTAACCAAATATGAACCAATCTTCCTTACTAAATCATAATCTTATGTTTATGCCAATTTGTCTGATCAGGCACATCATGTTCTTAATTTTATTACCATCATTGCTGTTTGCCCAGTTACTTAGTACTTAATAAGGTGAGGGAATTATGACTTTATTTGTAAAGTACAGAAAATCTTTGTTATAAGATCATCATCATCATCCAATCCTGTATTGCCCCATGAGGATACCTCTTCAAGTCTTTTTGGTATAAGACCAAAAGAAAATTACAGATCTGTCAGTTCCCTTAACTAGTTTCAGCTGTACAGAGAGTGCTGTAATATTTTGGAATACAACCCTGACTTATAACAAGGACTGCCTGTACTAAGATCTCTTGGCACTAATAATACCCTGAAAGGAAATATAGTACCCCTAGTAGGAAGACAGGGAACAAAGTACAGAGTAGAAAGGGAGGGAAAACAGATAGAGGAAAGGTAGATGGGAAAGGCAGTGATGGATTGAAAGGTATGCAGATTATACTTTTTCATTATTATATATCGGGCAACAAGTGATACATAACAACAAAGAATGCACATTTTAAAATACTGACCCAAATCTGAGTAAAATAGAATAGCTGAGGCTTTTCTGTACTGTATAATAATGCTCAGCCAACCATGTGTCATTATTTTTCATACAGCCAAAATGTTATAAACTTAGTAAACAAATACATTCTCAGCTGATCCACACTGCTTGCATAGTATGCATTATCAAAAAATACAAACCCAATCAGATGAAGAATGAATGAACAAACCCAATACATTAGATAGTTGCCCAAAATCTCACATACAGAAAAAAGTGTACAAGTAAATAACACTTTACAGTAACTTCTGTATATGTAAACATGACAGTGTCTTCCTAAATACAGTTCAGTCACATCACACATGAAATTTTATAACATTAATCACATCCAACATAAGTACTGAACTTGGCTTTATATATATATATATATATATATATATATATATATATAAAAAGAGGGAGGGGTGGTGTTTAAGCCTCCATGAGCTCTCGAAGTCCAACACAGTGTGTTATGACATTGCTGTGAATACTAACCCAAGCTTATGATAAAGTCGCATACTGTGGTGTTTACTCTGTAGCAAACTTTGGCTGCTGCCAAAGTGACTTTCCAGCAAAGGATGTATTAGAAAGTGATGTGACCAGTTGTGACTGAAGGTACACAGATAGCTGGGGCTGTGCTGGATGTCATCAAACTGATGGCTTTCTTAATAAACAAGAAAACAAATCCACACACATTCCACGAGAGCAAGAGCCACTCCCTCTAGTCTCATAATCCCATTTCCCTTCCCACCATGTCCTTCCTTTCCCAATCAAAGAAATGACATTAGTCTTTACACATCTTTTGGTGCCAGGAAGGGATGCCTTCAGGTGGTGGCACCAATATAAGCAGGTGGCTCTGCTGCCTGGTTATACACACATCTCTCACCTCCTTCCCCATTCTCCATAAGGAAGATGGCAACTTCAGCCAATATTCCACCAAGTTTCCTTTTCAAATGAATCTTGGGCTACAAATACCACTTGTAATACTACACCTCACTAATTTTATTGTGGTGGTGAGACAGAATGCCTGGTTACTGTGGGAAATTGTTGGTGTGCTTATGGTGGGAACAATGCAGAGGAATATTATTATTATTATTTATTTATTAAAAAAAAAAAAAAAAAAAAAAAAAAAAAAAAAAAGCAGGGAGGGGGGGGGGGCCTTGGGTGGGGATATGACCAAACTATCCTTTCTACATGTGTTTTAATGTCATGCCCAATGCAATGTTTTTTCCTTGATCTAACTTTGACATTGGCATATGTCTCCCCCTGCACACTCATACACATACACCCCTCTCTCCCCACCTGCGCACGCACGCGCGTGCACACACACACACCTTAATCTATCTGTCTATCTCCAGTATATACTGTTCTATACTACTGTCGTGGTCATAAATACAGTAATCACCTATCCTTGGGTACCCCGTGCCTCATGCTGGCTCCTTTATGTGTGGCAAGTCTACTGGAGTAAGAGGGGCCAAAGAGAGAAGAGAAGGTGGGTGGGGGGTTGAGTAACGGTGCTGGGATGGAATGAGGGAGGGGAGGGAGGGGAAAGAGAATGATATGCAAAGTGGTTGTCACATTATTTGTCTATTTTCTTTCATTCAGGGCATGATATACAAGAGTTAATATTTGGTAGATTATGCTGCATTACACCTTTTATAGCAGTGCCAGACAGGTAACAATCTTTAGATAGGTGATGTCAAGGGTTGGCTCGTGTGTGAAATATACTGACATGACAGATCAAACATTAGTGCAGAGCCATTGAGACTCTGTGGGTCCAGATTGTCAACGTGTGGGAGCCAGAGAATGAGAGGATATGGGCCCACCTCCTCCAGCACACCAAGGATGAGTGGTAGCTGTTCAGATGAAACAGGCAAACCATAAACAAAAATCTTTCCTCAGTGCTGCAAAGACTTGGAGGCCACTGGACTACAGTACTTACTAAGGCTTTCCTGGTTGCTTTGGCTTGAACAATGTCAGTAAACACTGACATGGATTAAAATTGGATATTTGGGTAGGATTTTGTTTCATTTTCCTTCTAACAGATTATAAGAGATATTGTTATTATATCCACCCATGTGCATTGCCATCAAATTTATTTACCTTTTATGCACAATTATATTAAATAACCTTTTCATACAGGGTTGCCATAAAATAGTTGAGATAATGGTGACTATATAGAGAGAGTATTAAGAGGAAGGATGATCAAATTTACTGTGGACACAGCTGCTGTCAAAGGATATATTATTATTAGTTCCAAAATTAGGACGTTTCTTATATAGATATTACAGAAGTCAAAGCCATCTAGAGTCCATTCTGCGTCTGATGTCAAAATACACGGATAAACACAAATATCTGGCCTCATATTAATGTCTGATTTGTCACATCAGTATATTTCTCTCATGAGCCAGTCCTTGATATCACCATCTATCTAAAGCTTGTATCTGATGCCACTATACAAGGTGTAATTCAGCATTATCTACCAAATATTAACTCCTGTATATCATGTCCTGATACAGTACATCCTCATCATACAGAACCCTCTTTCAATGAATTTTGTTTTTAATGACCAGCTTGGGCTGGTCATTTTACGAATTTTCATCCGGTAAATGAATGGACGCACAGGAAACACCAACCAGTGTGGTGCACAAGCACGCACGCATGCATGCACGCGCGTGCGCGCACACACACACACACACACACACACACACATACATGCACTCCTCTGCATCCTGCAGAGCACCGCATCAGCCTCTGGTTGACTTGCAACATGAGAGGAGCCAAAAATAGAGCATTATGAGAAAAAGAGCCATTTGGACCTAGCTGTATGTTATTGTGTATTATTGTGTACAGCTGAACGACAGTCTATATTTAGCGATCTTTGTTAAGTAAAGCCACAACGCCTGGGAAATTACTGAACAGCAACTGTTGGTGTTCAGCTATAACATCAAAGGTCTGGTATCAAGGTTTGTTATATTGAGGATGTACTGTAATATGCTGTCCAAGTCGAGCTGCTGATAAATATGTTTTCTACCCAATAAAGTATATACTCTATTAGATGAATCTATCACAAAGCATTACAGACTCTTAAACATCTAGATTAAGGCCAAACAGTAATGCTTTATCCCTGTCACACTGGTAATCAAACACGATATGCGTGTCGAAACTCACTCCAGAAGTCATTACCTCATCCTAAATGTGGCCTTAATATTATATCAAACTGATATGTTCAGATCATGTAATGGCAAAAACCTTGTGACACAAGAGGCAATCATAATGGATCTGCACACAAATGAAATTAAATATACAATGGATCTGCACACAAATGAAATTAAATATACAAGTAAAAATGGATAACCACAGTTATTTACCTAACAGTATTTAAAGAGGATGAGATGCACTCTTACTGGAAAACTTTTCATCTAAATTCCTACTGGCAGTTCTGTAGGATGAAATACAATACCTAATTCTAAACTACAGCATGGAATGTGCAAGCTCAGTTAATCAAACAAAATGATAGCTAAAAGCAAACAATAGTATCTTGAGGCTCATGTCTGTCTCATCTCCCTCTCCACTTCCAGCAATAAGTCAACTACTAAAGCTCTTTTATACCATGCACTAATTAAAACACCAGTACTCTCAATAATTTTAGTATGAAAAACCTAATCTACCTTCATCTGCCCTCTTCAAATTAGATAAAGGTTAACATCATTTAACCTAAATGGCATTTTCATCTCATACAATATTTCACCCAGCATGACTTCCTCATAATTATCTCCCTTCACGGAAAGCTTCCTCAGTAACATGAGACATATAAATTCAGTGGGTTACTGCTATGCATTGATTCAATATACACCAAATCAGCATGTGCAACACACACTTTTTAGACAAAGAGTTCACTGGTAATTAAAAAAGAATATAGGGGAAGGGTAAAACTAATGTGCAGATATATACTGAAAGAGGCCCAAGTGATATATTTATGGCATACAGAAACATATAAGACACTGCAAAATATGGTTTAGGTAGTAAGAAAACGATCTTCCTTCCAAAAATATATGTAAAGCTGCAATGTTTAAATCTGACCAGATGAGAGTAATCACAAGTGAGGAGCACTTCTTTAAATATATTTTATGTCTTAACTGATCAATTCATTGTTCTTTACCACTATCCTCTTAGTATCAAAGTAAAACAACTGTAAATAATGTTATGAATAAAAAATTCTTAGTGTACAGTCCATGAAATACTGCTTATATAAGTAAAGTAACTTCTTCCAGCACCTTTGGCGAGTGAGTACTGTTACTATATACCACATGTTTCAATTTCCTAAATGCTTAAGTTACTGCATCTGTGGTATGCATACTGTGTCTATGTCATAATATGATATTATCTGTTAAGTCAGGGGCAAGCTGTGCATAAAGGAAATTCTTGCAATGAAGAGTACCAAACTCAGAATGGGCTGTGGGTTTCTAGGGACACAAAAGCACAAATTCCATAAGTATGTGAAATGACCATAACACAATTAACTATGCAAAGCAGTACCTCACTGTATACTGATGTACATAAAAACAATATGTAAAATATATGAGTAACACTGAATTTCTGCATTTCCATTCAATAAAATAATAAAAATAATAATAATAATAATAATAAATGATAATAATATCAGTAACAATAATAATAATAATAATAATAATAAGAAGAAGAATACAGGTAATTAAAATAGGTTAATCTACATTGAGTGACAAGCCAAATGGTTTCCTGTACACCAGGAAACCATTTACTAAGCTAGGTGGTAACCGTATGAGCAAATTATGGTGCCTGGTAGTTTAGTGGGTAATTAAGGTGCTCAAATCAGACTGAGCCTGTGCAGGTTTCCATATCCAAGGTGTGGTTGGGGTTTATTGCTCATGCATTGCCATTCAGCAGTGAGTGAAGCTGGTCACTTTCATCTTCAATGTCAGGACCAACTTGCCTAGCTCCCGGCTCCTAGGCTCCTCATGGGGCAACAGGATTAGATGATGACAATAATAATAATAATAATGAAAATAATAATAATTATAATAAAATAATAATAATAATATAATAATAATAATAATAATAATAATGATAATAATTCATTCATCATCCAATCCTATGTTGTCCCATAAGAAGCGTAGGAGCCTGGGGCTAGGCAAGTTGGTCCTGACATTTAAGAGTGACCAGCCTCACTCATCCCTGAGTGGCATTACGTGAGCAATAAACCCCAACCACTCCTTGGATGTAAACCTTCACCGGCTCAATCAGACTGAAGTGCCATAATTACCCACTAAACCACCAGGTGCCACAATTTGGTTATATGGTTACCACCCAGCATAGTAAATGGTTTCCTGGTGTACAGCAAACCATTAGGCTTCTCACTCAGTGTAAAATCACCCACAGGCAGAAGGAAGAGGAAAGAATGAAGGAAAGAAAGACAGAAGAGGAAGTTTAAGTCACCCGTAGGCAGAAGGATGAGGAAAGAATGAAGGAAAGAAAGACATAAGAGGATAGAAGAAAAGACAGATGGTGGAGAGGAAAGGGCAGATAATAATTTTACTGTTCACTGTACAGCTATAATCCTGAATTAGTTGCCATTATCAATTACAGGCACAGTCAAAGTCTCAGTGGGTTAATGGTAACTACTTCTCTCTCTCACTTGTGTCACCCAGGAACTAAACTTGAACCAGTCACAAGACAAACAAAAGCATCACTTAACTGCTGAGTGACAAGACGGAAATTCTGTATGCATGGGATTGTGTTGCAGTTTATCTACATCTCTTACTACGCTACCAGGGCTCTTGCTAACTGCCGATGGTTGAGAGCCATTTGGCTCCTAAGGTTTCAGATTTACAAGCCAAATAAATTTTTAGTAGCCAAACTGACTATGAGCCGAAATATTTTACTAGCAGTAAAAATAATTATTTACACATTGTGATGATTAGAATCATATAATTTTTAAACATTCACAATGGCGACAAGGAATGACTTAATAATCGATCACAACGTGCTTTTTTGTTCGTTTAAGTGAGATTTACTTATTTTGCAATTTAATGGGTTTTGAGGTGGATGTATTTTCTCCTCGCCAAAAGGCAACTTGCATGCAAAATTTCTTCGCCGAAGGGAAAAAATACTCGCATTTGCGAGCTGTGGCTCGCCAAACAAGAGCCCTGACTACAGGTGTATTAGTGACGTTTTACTTTCTCACATACAAGTAATTCATATACATATCAAACACTGCCAACACAAACAAGAGACAAGACTGGAAACCCTTCTTTGCTTAAGGACAGATTATAGCAGCCTAACTGCTGAGCAACTGTGTTGCAAGATGCCTAGAAAATCCTGTGGCACAGGGAGAGGGAGAGATTGGTTGTAGACTTTCCTTCTACTCTGATTCATGTCCCCAGTATGATCAAATGGCTGTACTCTGATCTCACACCAAGTGATTGTCAGAAATGGAACTTGGGTTTTGGAATGTGTTTAACCCGTTAACTGCGCATGGTGGGTTTTTTTGGAGGTGTCCGTGGTGTGCAGACATAGGGATAAAGATGAAACGTCCCAATGGCCAAATTTTGTCTTAGGAACTGAGAGAACACATGCCAAAGTACATAGTAACGAAATATTAGCTCAATATTTACCTTGGTAAAGCCATGGATGAACATCGACATGTCTCATTCCCTATTGGAATGTATGGTTTTAGTTTTCTTTTTCGGTTTTGGTTTCGATTTCGGTTTTGAAGGCTGAAACATGCTTGCATGGGTCGGCCTTGGTCACCATGGCACTATATTCAAAATTCACCTGCACAGCCATGGCTGTATTGAGCAGTTGCACTCGGAACAGCACAGGCTGTATAGAGCAGTTAATGGGTTAAACATAAACCTAAGCATCTAAAAAATGAATGGAGCTTTATCTTTCTTTTGTAGTTATCAAGTTTTGTAGGTTACTAGTACACTTATGCTGAAATATGAAACAAAGATATCTGAAGGTTTAATAGGCGCTGTTTACTTGTATTTTCACTCGTGTATCCACACTTACCAGAATTTCTAGTTAAGTAGGTGCATATTTTCACAACTACAGTATTCTGAACATTTCAGTGATGGTTTGCTTCACTAATTCTTGTTGCTGCCAGAATCTTTATAAAGATCAGTGATGAACAAGAGTAACATTGGCAAAAAATGGCAGTGTCCATGTATAGCGTGTGGAATCCGTTAATGATAATGGCCTCATGAATTATTCTACCAGTATATGCATATCTTGAATTTTACTTACTTCAGTTATCCATGTCTGTTTCATACCGAGACATAGGAGCTGGAAGTGGAGAAGTGTACGGTATCTCCCTCTAGTTTTCATAGTCTTACTAGGGGGTCTATTTACAGATGATGTGAGACAACTTTAAGTGTCTTCTGCATTCTTAGTCTGACAGAACTATATTTATTATGACACCTGGTGATGGTCAGGTGCTAAATGAAGATTCAAATTTCCAAGAAATATAAGTTTTTCCATAATAATGCCAGCATAAGTGCAGGCCAGTCTCCTATCCTTCTATGTCTTGAATTATGACAGCTTAGTCTCCAGCCAAATGTTATTTTATCTGCTTATCCAAAATCTAATTATCCAGGCAGGTAATCAAACCTTGCTTATACTGTTTCTGGTATATAAAAATTTTACAGTTCTGCTCAACACTTGTTTTACAGCCAGCAATTTTATGCAGTACAGTACTCTATGTTACCCAATAATGGAGAGTGTACTCTACTGCACCTGTACGACAACCCCACAAGAGCAACTGCATACTTGTGGTTGATGGGTCTGCTCACTCAGACAGATGGGTAATGCAACCACAATAACAATAACCTATCTATAGGTTCTTAACTGAATATAAATAATGAACTCGTGAAAACTGTATCAGTGTACAGCAGTTTGGATATATCTATGTTTTATGCATTCCAAAATGACTCTGGAGCAATCCTGATGGAACAAATTCATATCCACTGACAAATACATCTTCAAAGGCACATTAATGTTAAAGTACTTACAAGCTTTAATTACTCATCAATACTGTGCATTGCAGAGACCTCATCCAAATGAATGATGAAAAAATATACAAGTTATTTGCAGGTAACACAATTTACATTCTGTAAAGTATCTGAGATGTAAAAAAGTAAAATCTATTATAGTCTCATAATTCAAGTACTGTTGCAGCTGTGAAATTAATAGCATCAAAAGTTTCACTATCAACCCCACTGCAGATATTATATGAGTAATACTCTCATGATAATTATTGGCGAATTATGTGAAAAACTGTTCACTGGAGGACATCCCAATATATTTCCACATAAATGCCAATGACCATTAAATATGTGAGCAAAGAATGTGGCAATGTGAGCATGAGGTGTGCACAGAGTGATTTCTAGAGCCTTCAGTGCTTAAACAAAGGATTTGTGAGGTGCGAGTGTGTGTGCATAGTTTTTTATTGAAGCAGGCAATGAGTGAATTTTGAAGCACAGAGTGCTTGTAGATAGTGAGTTTCATTCATTTCATTTTTGAAAGCTCCAACATGCTTGCATGCACTGGCCTCGGTCACCTAATGAGACACTTTCTGTGTGAGTGTGTAGTTATATATGCTAAAATAAACTCTTGATATTCTGTCATCATTTGGACTAACTCTTGCCAGGTTATCCAAAACTCCAAGTTAATCATGACAAGCACTGCACTGCCCTAAATGCTTTGTCTCAAAGAAAGTTAGTTCAATATGAAAATGTCTTGAACTGAAAAGCAATTCACCTTCAGTCCTTTCCTTCAGAGGCACAAAATCACTGGGCTAAGTGGTGTGTGTGTGTGTGTGTGGGGGGGGGGGGCTCATTTTGAGGTTACTTAGGTCTGAAAAATGGCAGTAACATGACAAAGCATCAAAGGAGCAGCACAGGGCAATAAAGAAACTGAGGCCATATACATGTGTCACATTTGTGCTAAGGTATCTTGCAAGTTGGGGCTCACTTTCTGCCTTCACAAAATTATCCTGAATTCCAACTGAGCAAATATAGAGATACTGAGGGCTTACTGTTGACAGGTATATACATACAGGTATATGGAGAGGAATTAAATCAGACTAATGAGGTAAAAATATCAACCTGGCTAAGAGGCCAGAACCAAAATATCTTTTAACTTGCATTTTTACAATACTGTACATTCCATTCGATAATACACTCTGATTATAGACTGGACAGTGTCATTTGGAAAGACATTTACCTAGAATGCATGGAGGAGCTCTGTCATCTGGGGACATGCTGAATGTAGAAGCAAAAGCTAGCTAGCTCTGCAGGTAGAATGAGAAATAGATGATAAAATTTTAGGGACGTGTTTACTCTTCTAACCACGAAGGAGGTTCTTTCATGCTGATGGCACTCTTTAAAAAACATGTATAAGAAATGCTATGCTGCATGGCAGTGAGACCTGGCCTGTATAAGAAAAGGATACATCCTGAATGAAAAGTTCAGAAACACGAATACTGAGATGGATGATTGAGGTCTCACACTGTTACATACCTGAGCATAGCATGCAGCCGGAGAGATCTGGCATAGGAAATACTATATCTGAGGCAATTCAAACTAGTAGACTGAAATGTCTGGGGCACGATGAGAGGAGGGAAGACGACGACTGACATGGGAGAGTAACAAGTATAAATGTGGATTGTCTACAAGCATACCGAGGAAGACATGGGGTGAGGTCCTCCATGGAGACCTCTGGAAAAAGGGAATGACCAGGGAAATGGCTAAATATTGTAAAATACAGAGAACTGCCAACAGGTGAGAGGTTCTACACACACTAGTGTGGTCAGTGGTGTTTTAACATAAATGTAAAATGTAAATGCAAACATCTGTGAATTCATGATCTGCGTATGATTCTCAGTACTAAATCTGTGGAAATGTGATGACTATTATGCAAGTTAAGTTACTTTAGTCATTCTGTATCATCTGTTTCCATCACTTAGCACCTAGCATCTGATGAAACTTCATTTCTTAAGAAGCATCTGACCATTTTCTTAAAATCTAATGGAGTTATTTACTATGCTGGGTGGTAGCCACATAACCAAATTATGGCACCTGGTGTTTTAGTGGGTAATTAAGGTGCTCCAATTGGATTGAGCCATTGAAGGTTTATATCCAAGGGTTAGTTGAGGTTTATTGCTCATGTACTGCCACTCAGGAATGAGTGAGGCTGGTCACTCTCACCATAAAATTCAGGACTAACTAGCCTAGCCCTGGGCTCCTACACTCCTCATGGAGCAACACAGGATCTGATGATGAATGAATGAAATATAAAGAGTTCACTGCATCAATATTCCGTGTTGAGGTCATGCAACATGGGCACACTGCTTTCAATCACTCAGAAGCAACTGGAAGTTTCTAGTAATGTAATGCAACCACAAGGACAGGCCAATTACCTTGCCTGACACATTCTGGACTACGACAGCCTAGCCTCTGCTTCCCATGCCTGAAAGGGTTAATACAGTATTGGATATCATCATTAAATTACTTATGGCACTGAATGAGAAAGTAACAGATCCACTCACTGAAACCTGATTACCAACAAAAATTATTAAATGAAGTACAAAGTAGTAATGCGAAAGTATCATCCACAATTATCCTGAAGTATACCAGGGAAATGTAACACCTTACAGTATATTAAAAATAATGGCAGCAGATCATTTCTAAAATATTCCTGGTATGCATATATGCACATGTACACAAAAAAATGCACACACACACACACACACACACACACACACACACACACACACACACACACACACACACACACACAAAAGCATACATCTAGTAACAATGAATTACTGTACTGATATTCATTGCTCTGTGGTGAAAGACATCTACTGTACATGTATACCCAAGCATTCAGTCACTGGGATTATAAATATGTGCAATATACAAGATTTACATATCCCTGCACAGATGCAGAGGCAGCTTGATATTTGGTCTCTTGTAGAAAGTGTCTTACCAGTAAGCTCAATCTCCTTATGACAGCTTGTTAGGTAAACATATTCTTTACTTTAAGCAGCACCTTACCAAACCAGTTCTTCTTGCTGACAGTCTTTTATATTTTTCTGGTTATTTCTGGGGTGGTAAATGAATGTTTCATATTAAATTTCTTTCCTTATTGCTTTTAGCAATGTCCCTTCCTCTACATCAAATGTTTCTCGAGTGTAATGGCGGACACTTCTAACACATGTCCCAATTACCTTTTAGTAACTCTTCCTAACCTTGTATCTCTCTCAACCTAGCCTAACCTAACCTAATGTAACCTACCTAACCAAATCAAACCTAACAATTTAACTTAACCTAACCTAATGTAACTTAACTAACCAAACCTAACCTAGCAATTTAATCTAACCTCATCTAACTTAACAAAGAATCAAGTAAGTTTCAGCAAGCCTGCCATTACAAATGTTCATGAGGCATAAAGAACATGAGGATAAAACAACACGGGGGAAAAAAGTCAACAGAAAATAACTGTTTACCATCATGACAATAGTCAGAAAAAATAAAAAAACAAACAAGAGTAATATCAACTGAACTGGTAAGGTCCTTTTGCTGCTTAAAGTAAAATGTACGTTTACCATTTTTTATCTACTTATGTACATACAATGACAATTTACCATTTTCTGACAAAGTTCTTATCAAGGTGATCTTTTAATCATCACAGTTAAAATAATAACCTTTGTATCAACATTCTGGCAAATGAAAAAAGGAAAATCAATGCTATATCCCTTAAACTTTATAACCTTGAATGAATTATCCTTCTTTTTATATTCTCCATGAAATATTCCTCACCCCCACCATTGCAAATTATTAAAACTATTAACTTTCTGTTCACCTCTTCTGCTAATTTCATGGTACATTCCTCATTCTATCTTCAGTTCTCCCTTTTCACTATTTCCTTACTCATTCTTCATTCTATCTTCATTTCTCCCTTCTCACTATTTCCTTACTCTTTTAAGTTCTTCATTCATTCCCTTAGATTTTCACCTTTCCGTCAATGCGCTCCTCCACTTAATACTGTCAAACTGTTCTTTACACCATTTTCCTTACCCTTTATCAATCCACAAGCATTTCTCTCCATTCCCTCCCCACCTGGTAACTGGACCAGCACTATAGCTCATACAGCTCCTCGTGGTCCCTTAGTAACCTCTTCAGTGACATTGTGATGGTTCTGCCAGGTGTGACAACTGGGTGGGGGGCTGAGGTGGGGTCATGGTAACCATTGTGATAGATATTCTGCCGCGTCGCTGAATGCCACCGGCCGCTGCTTACACTATCACTTCGGCAATGTGAATCGTCCACCTCCATCCGGTCTATGATAGGGCTGCAGAGAAGTAAAATAGTTAATGTTGGTTTACAGATCATTCTGTCTCTTAAGTATGGGGACAGTGCTGAAAATCAACATACACTGGTGGGCGAGACTAATGCCCCTTTAACCATCATCAACACTGGCTCCTGACATCAACAACTTACTTTGAAAACTTGTTTAATCTCCAACCACATACAGTAAAACCTCACTATAACAGATTAATTGGGGTCCAAGCCATTCTGAAAAAAGCAAATTTCTGATAAAAGCAACATCCAGATTTCCCCTGCTAACCCGGACTTTTTCTGATATATCAGACATTGGTCCAGATTGCACCAACAGTTTTTAAACTGTTTTCACTATCATTGCAGTACTGTACTGTACACTGGCCTAGCAGTCCGGACCGCTTCTGGCTTTATCAGTCTTTTTCCAATATATAAGAATTTAGTCGCATCAGCTCCTCGAGTCCGATAAAAGCAAATTCTGGTACTTTGAAGTCCGTTATACCGAGATTTTACTGTATTACAAAGTACATGATGTACAGTTTTCACATGTAATTAGAGACCAAGTACCTCTCTAAGAAGCATAATACTATCTTAAAGGGAACATTTACCCTACTCACACAATCAGCCAGTGACAATACTTCTTATGCATAATGAAAAATTCTTTCTATTCTCTTAAGAAATGCAGCAGGATTTTCCTGCAAATTTCCAACAAGGACTGTCTTTCTCTTGCTTTTACATTTTCCTGATTCTGAATCCTACCTTACCCATTTATTAGAGGGACACAAAAGTCTGGCAGATGAATATTCCTCCCTTTCTTAAATTATAGTACATTAGATTTGTTTTCATGCCAGATGTAGGTGTTTTTTTATTCTTATCTCTTCTTCAAAACACTGATATATTATCTAGTCGATGTTGCCACGAGACTTCTTGTCCATAATTGCTGATGATATTAGGATCTTAGGTTCAATTCACTTACAGTAATGTGCAAGCAAAATCATTATACATCTTGTGGTCTCACTGCCTTTATTATTCACCGAATAATGTCAACCCAACTCAGGCTAACAGGAGACACAGCACTGACATGCAGACAGTCAAGAACAACAGAAAAAAAGAAGTTACTGTATAAATTAAGTACAGGTATCAGATATATGTATGTTCTGACTGGTGAGAAGCTGGTGGAGGCATTTTCATTAATCAACGGTACTCTTTCGTTTCCAGGTGGCTTACTTACACGTGTTCCCTGTGTCAACAAGTGGGTTGGTGCAGGGTTAGTGCCCTTCCCCGTAAAACAACTCAAAGGCAACTGGCTACCCCTGACGGAATTATGGTGTCTGGGTATAGACAGAAAGATACACAGTCAAAGATACATGAGTTGCTGCAGTCACACACATATGTGGTAGGAAAGAAAGTTATGTCAAACAGGCTACTGACGATAAATGAAAAAATGTTACACTCAAATAATCAACACAGAAATCCAACTGCTTCCACTGCCCAATGTTTGTAAGGCCCAGTGATCAAGGGGACAGAGAGATTTAGAGGCATGAAACACTGGCATTCATGTTCCACTAAGCTAAGTGAATCTATAGATGATTTTAATTTCAAAAATTACATAATGAAAAGAAATGAAGAGTTAAGAGTGTCTGCTTTGGATGAGAGGGAGGTAGCAGGGAGCTTCCTTATTCTCTTGAGGGCAAGTACAGATAAGTGTGGCTATAATCCCTTCTGAATCTTTGATATGGATGAGATAATTTTGTTGGAATACTCCCTTCAAAATCTTTAATAGGGATGAGACAAATTTGTTGGGAAGGAGTGAGGGGCATTAACCCTCATTCAAATGTACCTCACCTGGAGTACTTCTGGCCATGCTCTCAGTAAACACTCTACAATGTCTTCCTTTACAGATGAAAACCACTTTAGACTACATAGCAGGATGACATAAACTAACATAAGACAGTTTTAGTGCTGGGGCAATAATGCAGTCAATCTGAGGAAGATCAGACCCAGTTAAATCTTTTATAAATTTTTTAACTATTCCACATTTATATCACACCATCAAAACTAACCAGTCACACTTCACCATACTTCAACGCGGTAAGGTGGTGTTTGCTGCATGGGAACACTGGTTTACTACACAAGACGGCCCTGCAGGGACAGTTGCTTGCCTGCGGTTGATGGGCCTCCTCAGCCAGACAGACCAGGGTTGCTCAGCAAATTAAATCCCTCTTATCTTCAGCAAAGATTCTACTAGGGTTACACAACTCCTGACTTTCAGAAATTAAAATTTCCGATTTTTTTTTTCAAATGATTATTTTTACAAGGTAATTACGAGGTGTGGTAGGTGGGGGCAATCACCATCCACTCACTTGATGCAATGCTACTCTTGGATGCCTGCTCTTTCCTCTCTTCCTTTCTCTTCCGTCTTTCTTTCCTTCATTCATTCCTCTTCCTTCTGTCTATGGGTGACTCTACTGTACACTGAGTGACAAGTCAAATGGTTTCTTGTGCACCAGGAAACCATTTACTACACTGTGTGGTAACCATATAACCAAATTATGATGCCTGGTGGTTTAGTGGGTAATTAAGGCACTCCAATCGGACTGACCCGGCACAGGTTTATATCCACAGAGTGGTTGGGGTTTATTACTCAAGTAATACCACTAAGGGATGAGTGAGGCTGGTCCATCATCCGAAATGTCAGGAGCAACTTGCCTAGCCCTGGGCTCCTACGCTCCTCACGGGGAAACACTGGATTGGATGATGATGATGATGATGACAATGTATGCTGGATCATGCTCACTGAATATGCATACACACTGGAAGGTTAAATTCAATTTACAGTGTGTAAATTTTGACTTGCAAAGCTTTTCCTGACAGACATCTCAAGTAAACCTGGGAATGCCTGTATAACAATTCTCTGCTTTCCCTTCCTTTACTGTTATATAAAGCCTGCTCTGTATTATACACAATCTCTTTATTTTGGGTAATTACAGCAAAATGACACTGAATGCATTTCTTTGACAGCCCACTCAGTATGAGAAGGTCATCTCTATGTGATGTTTGCTACTGCCAAAAAATTTCATTCAGCCTGGAGGAGACCTCTCAACATGAAGTGGTTAAAAATAGTCTCTAGTAACCTTCATGTTTTTTTCTTTTCCTCCGTGCTGTCATATGAGTTTATTCAGTTCCGGAGAGACTTCGTATAATCAGAAGGTTAGCAGAGTAATGGGAATGACCCAAGCAAGGACATTGATTATATTTCAATTCTTCAGTTAAGTACCTAAACTTTTATCTACTGCAGTGGAATGAGCCATGTACATTACACAGGATTTAATAACAAACAAATTATTCTACTGTTAGGTGAAAAATTCCAATGATCATCCATGGTGACCACGAGAAAAAAAAAAAAAAAAAAAAAAAAAAAAAAAAAAAAAAAATAACTAACTAACTATCTGATACTGTTCACCTCTACTCCCTTCTACTAATCGAAGCAGGTTTCTCTCATGTACTCTTCCACTCCATCTTGGTCTCCACTTTTCTTCCTCTCTTCAACTTCACTCTTGTACTCTTCTTGCTGACCCTTCAGTCATCATACACCCCCCCCCTCAAATAAATAATCAACAAACATGCATTTACTACTGTCTACACAGATCCTCTTCAATAAAACTCTGAATAAAAACATGCTTTCATCCGCCCATCACTCAATCCTTCATTGCTCCAAGACATGCACTGAGAAAAACATGCATTCTTCTTTTACTTATACAGTACATACATACATACATCATCTAATCCTGTGTTGCCCCATGAGAAGCCCGAGCCCAGGGCTAGGCAAGTTGGTCCTGACATTAAGATGAAAGTGATCAGCCTCACTCATCCCTGAGTGGCATTACCTGAGCAATAAACACAAAACACCCTTTGAATATAAACCTGCACAGGCTCAACCTAATTCAAGCACCTAAAGTAACCATTAAACAACCAAGCGCCATAGTTTGGTTATACAGTTACTACCCAGCATAGTAAATGGTTCCTAGTGTACAGGAAACCATTTGGTTCGTCACTCTCTGCAGAGTCACCTGTAGACAAAGGGAAGAGGAAAGAATGAAGGAAATAAAGACAGAAGAGGAAGGAAGGAAAGACGGAAGGAAGAGAGGAAAGCACTACATCAAGTGAGTGGATGGTAAGCACCCCCATCTACCACCAATTATTATTATTAAAACTTCCATCTAGATAAGCTAAAATCCTTGATCAAAATCAACGACCTTAATGCAAAAATATACCCAACAGTATCCCACACATCTTTTTCTTACACCTTCACTATGCAGCTTATTTCTTTGCAGTCTGCCCTACCCCTTCTATTAATTTTGTAACAGTGCAGTACTTAATCACTTGTGCTGAGGACCTATCAAGAGTCTCACAAAATAAATCAAATGACAGGAAACAAATTTACTAGTACAACAAATTGTTGCTTGACCAATGATTTGCACACTGGAAAACAAGAGTGGTCATTCCAAACTTTCTTGCCCAGCTAATTTAATCTCTTATAATCAAAGTCTGAATCTAACCCGAATCTTTATTCTGACCATGTGTATGGGTTCCATGGATACCCCACCACTGATAATCTTCCATTCCTTTTCAGACTCCTGGTCAACCTTTTTTCGAAATTGTGGCAAGATTTTTGCTGCTGTGCTAGGTACTGCATATCCAAGGCCTTTAAATATGTACACTCTTTAATTTCTAACCTACTCTACAATAATTTATATTATTCAATCTGTGCCTTCATTTCCAGATTATCTTCCAGTGGTTCTACAGCTGCTAAATTCATCAATAATCATGTTCCTCAGATAACTGTCCTTTTATCAAATTTTTCCTATTGGTTACTGATGGCCTTCTGAATTGTTTATCATATTTTATCCATGCATATTCATTTGATATGCTGGGTGGTAACCATATAACCAACTCATAAGTGTTCCCTGTGTGTCAAAAAGTGGGTTGGGGGAGGGTTAGTACCCCTCCCCAACAAACAACTACCAACTGTACAAGGACAAGCAAAATGCCTAGGACCTGGGCTGACCTACAGGTGATAACCAAGGACCGAACAAAGGACATGCTGAGGAGTGCTACAAGGAATACGAGGGGTGTGAATGATGAGGTGAAAGAGAGAGATTGTCCAGGTGCTTGAGGATGCAAAATTGGACATATGTGGATTGACTGAGACCAAATGAAGAGGTGAGAGAATGGGAATACAGACTGGGCATATGTGCATGAGTAGTTGAGAATGTGAGAGCAAAGGAGGATGTATGTACTGCTGTGTGCAAGAAATGAAAGGAGAATGTAAGACAGTATAGATCAGTTGCTTCAAGCATTGTGTGGGTAAAACTGAAAGTAGTACAAACATGGACGATTGTGTATGTATATGTGCCACCAGAAGACCTTGCAAGAAGAGTGAAAGAATTGTTCTGGCCAAATGTGGTAGCATGCATGGAAAAGTTTCAGAGGAGTGAGTGTGTGCTTCTAACTCGAGATATGAATGGAAAAGTAGGGAATGTGAATATGGATGAAGTAGTTGGTGCGTGGGGTGTGCCCGCCGAAGTGGATGACAATCATAGTTCTCTATTGGACATTAATGTGGGGAGGAGATTGGTAATTGCCAATACCCTCTTTAGGCATAAATGATTCACAGGTATACACGGTGAGTGATAAGATGGGTGGGTGGTAAATTGAATGAACAGAAGACAATGTGCGTGTGTGGATGAGAGAATGAGAAGATATGTGCTGGATGTGAGAGCATAAAGAGATTGGGGATGTGAACTCTCTGACCACCACTTGGTGGTGGTGAGTTAAGGTACAAATGCAATGGATGATAAGAATGGGAGAAGGGCAGGAGGAACCTGTCCATACAAAGAGGGTAGAATGGTTGGGGGGGGGGGGGGAAATCAATATAAGAGAGAAGTGGAGGAACGATTGGGTAAATATGGTTTAGAGCAGATAGGGGGAGGTGGAAGATGTGTGCAAAGTATTCACATAAGAAATCTGTGCAGCATTTGAGGTAGTGTGTGGAGTGAAGAGATGATGAAAGGTGGTGCAAGGAACAGCATGGTGGAATGAAGAGGCAAGACAAGCTGTGGCACAAGAGAAGAAAGCATATAGTAAGTGGATGGAAAGCTGAGGTATGGAGGAAGTTGAGAGACAGAATATAGTCATATGTAGAGAAAAGAGAGGTGGTGAGAGTAGTAAGAGAGAGTAAGAGTGGATGAGGAGTTTGGAAGGAATTTGAGTGTAAAGTGAAGGGAATGTAGGAATATGATTTGGAAGGAGATTAAGAGTGTAAGACACAATGATAAAGAAGGTTAAGGCGTGAAAGATAAAGATGGCAGATTGCTGGTGGAGAAAGGAGAAAAAGTGAGCTGATGGAGAGAACACTCTAAGGAACTGCCAAAACAAAGAGAACGAAACTAATGCAAGTATAAGTGGTTGGGGAAAGGCTGGGAAGAGGAGGGAGATGAGAAGGGAGGAAGAGATCAGTAGGATGGAAGTGGTTGAGGCAATGAAGAAGGTCAAAATGGAGAAAGCTCCAGGAATTGATCGAGTGTGTAGTGAAATGCTGAAACACTGTGAAAGAGACAGTAATAGATTGGATACGGAAGATGTGCAGATTGGCCTGGGAGGAAGGCAGAGGCCTGGGGGACTGGAGGTCAGGTATAATTATTCCTCTATACAAAAGAAAAGGGGAGAAAGATGTGTGGTAATCACAGGGGCACTTGTCTTCTTAATGCAATATGAAAGTATATGGTAAGATACTGATTGACAGAGTTAGAGAAATAACAGAGGAATAAGTTGGAGAAGAACGGAGAGGTTTCAGGAAGCAGAGAGGTTGTGTTGATCAGATATTCATCCTAAGATGTTTCACGGATGAGTCTAAAGGAGGGAAAGCAGTTGCATGCTGCCTTCATGGATTTGAAGAAAGCATATGACAGAATGGATACAAAGGAATGCAGAAAATATTAAAGTTATGTGGAGTACATGGAAAGCTGTTGAATGCTGTTAAGAGTATGTACGACAGCACTAAGCCTGCAGTGTGTAAGGATGGTGAATTGAGTGACTTTTTTTACCTGAATGTTGGACTGAAACAGGGATATGTCATGTTTCCATGACTGTTCAATTTGTATATGGATGGAATTATAAAAGAGAAACAAGTTACAATTGTGGATGCTGGTGCAACCGCAATGAGAGAGGGCAGCATTTGGAAACTTCCTGTTCTGCTGTTTGCATATGATACTGTACTGTTAAGTGAAGATGAAGGGGAACTGCATGGCTTGGTGAATGAGTCTCGGAGAGTACTTTAGAAAATCTAAAAGTGAATGTTGGGAAGAGTAAAGTTATAGGTTTTGAGGGAAATGAAGTCACTGAATGCACAATGAGGCTGGATTGCGAGGAAATAGAAACTGTGAGTACATTTAAGTGCTTGGGTAATGTGATGAGTGAGGATGGAAGTTTAGAGGATGAAGTGCTTGAATGAGTACGACAGGGAAGAAAGGTTACTGGTTCACTGAAACAGAAAACAGGGAAGTGAGAATGGAAGTAAAAAAAAGTCACTGCATGATAGTACTATGATACCCACTCAAACATATGGAAGCAAAACTTGCACCTTGTTGGAAGATCATAAATCAAGAGTGAGACCAGTGAAAATTAGTTATTTAAGGGAAACATGCAGAGTTACATGGGGAGACAGAATAACAAATGAAGAAGTGAAGGAGCATTGTGGTGTTGTTGTGGATGTGACAGAAAGAGTTAGGAGAAATATACTAATGTGGTTTGACCATGAAGACAGGATGGAGATGTGAGACTAAGAAGGAAGTGTATCTGAGTGAGGTGGAGCAGGGGAGAGGGAGGAGACCAAGGATGAGATGGAGGGATGGAGTGGGGGAAGGGTATCAAATGACAGGGGACAGGGCAACATGGAGGCAATTTGTTTGTGGCCACCCTTTACAGGATTAAGGCATTTGGCTATAGATAGATAAACCTTTGCACCCACTTCTGAAAGCACCCATCACAACCTTCACTACAAAAATCAAGAAGTAAAGGTATGGCACATCTAGCTTCTGGCCTGTTTACATATATGAGATGCAGGGATGGAGTGGAGAGGTATAAGACAGAGGGGTGTGTGAGCTAGGAGCAAGGCAGTGAAATGGTGGGGGAAAGGGCGACATGGAGGCAATTTGTTTGTGGTTACACCTTAAGGGATTAAGACGTCTGGCAATAAATACAACGACAGACAGATACATATATATATATATATATATATATATAATCAGCAGCAGCCGTTTGAGTATCCACTCCAGGACTGGCCTATCCCGACCGAAGTGGGGATGATACAGCCTATGTATCTCTACCAAGTGGCTTAGGCTGTCTGGCAGAGATTGTACGCAGCGTGAGAAGTGCTTGTATGTGTGATTGCAGTGTTGGAGAGGCTTTGGATGTGTGTGTAGTCTGTAAACCAAGTGTAATCGGCCTGCACAAGCCAACTGGGTGCAAGCATACTTTATAGTATGCGACACTGGTTCAACCACAGCACCCCTAATGTCCACCAAACCAGTACATTGTCGGGGGGAAACACTCCCAAACTTTATTACCCTGGAGGGCGAACCCTAGTTCTCCCATGTACAAAAACGCACACTCTACCACTGTACCAAAGAGGCTCATATATATATATATATATATATATATATATATATATATAATATAAAACTCAAGACCTCAGGATAAGAATACAGTATTTGCCACAATCTTCAACGAGACTGCCCTCTTGCCTTGAACAGCACATGCCTCAGTTTTGGTTGGAATTATCGTTCTTCAAATGATTACAGGGTTTCTCTTTCAAAATCACTCAGTGCTTCGTGCAAAGCCTTTGCTTGTCTGGAACATGGCTCTCATGTGGAATGACTTACTATTACATGATGTTCTGAATAGGATGGAGTCTAAGGCTTTTCGTCATATCAAATTCCCTCCTTTTACCATCTCTTTGCTTCAACCCACCACCTCCATTATACATAGAACAGTTCTTTGGAACTTCACCTGCATGTTTTCAATTCGAGACTTTAACCTAATTTCAAAGCAAACCACTCAGATAGTCACACTCTCTGAGCCAATATGTAAGATTCTGTTCACAATTTCCAAGAATCACAGCATCACCTGTATGTCAAATCTTAAAAACCTCATCCGTCACCATTCAACAACTTTCTGGCTTTTACTTCTTTCATAATGGTAACGATGTAATACCTGAACAACCATGGAGACATTACACACCCTTGTCTTACTCCAACACTGATACTGCACCATGCACTTTGACCTCCATCTTCACTTACACATGCTCCATTACCATCTCTAAAAACTCTATAAAGCATTAAAAAGCTTTCCATCCATAACACACTTACATGCATACAAAATCTTCCATAATCTTTCCCTACTCACCTAATGATATGCTTTTCCCATGACTGTACTGTAAATGCCACAAGCCAGTAGGCAACAATGGTCAGCTCTAAGCGGACCAAGCTTTGGTCCACCCGAGGTACAAATTATAGGTGGCGCTGCTGGCGACCGGAAGTGAGTTTCGACACTGAAAGTAATTTCTCTATGGAGGTACTCCAGTGCAACATTCCACCAAAGAATCATGGCCCTGGCTTAATAATCTTCGGAACCTTACCATTTCGCATGAGCATAGTTGTGATTTTCGTTATTTTCACCTTCCTCGCATCTGATGACCTCTGACCCGGCCAACATAGCTCATACGTGTACGATAAAAGTTGTAGTACCACTCAATGTCTACAAGCATGCAAACTTTCATTCAGTTCCATCCAGCCGCTGGGGAACTAGAGGGACATATTTGATAACTAAGCCGACTCCACTCTTTCTTTACCCCTGCACAATTGTTGACTCTATACAGGGGTTTTATCCGCCCCTGTGTGGAGTACAACTCTCATGTGTAGGGAGGCTCCCCACATACAGCTCTTCTCAATAGGGTAGAGTCAAATGCTTTTCGTCTCATTAACTCTCCTCCTCTTACTGACTCCCTTCAACCTCTGTCTCTTCGCCGCACTGTTGCATCTTTATCTCTTTTCTATCGCTATTTTAATGGTCACTGCTCCTCTGAACTGTCTGCTTGCATTCCTCCACCTCTACGACGGGCGCTTAGCACTCGTCTGGCAGCAACCTCTCATCCCTTTTCTGTCCAACTCTCTCATGGAAGAGTTAACCGTTACTCCCAGTCTTTCATTTATGCAACAGGTCAGCTCTGGAACTGTCTCCCTCTGTCTGTATTTCCTGCTGCCTATGATCTCCAGTCTTTCAAACGTAGTGTGTCCAGGCATCTCAAAATGATCGGATCTTGAATTTGGCTCTCTATTGTATTTTGTTTTTCTCTTGGAGGGAACTGTTACTGCGGGCTCATGGCCTCTGGTTCCTTCTTCCTCGCATAAAAAAAAAAAAAAAAAAAAAAATGGTACTGGTTGCTAGGGACACTGAGGCCAATCTTTGCAGGGCTGTCACTCGAAAACTAAAGGAGAGAGGAGAAAAATGGATGGCACACTTCCGATAGGGAATGACCTCAAGATTACGCCTAGAGAAGTCAGAGCTTTCTATGCCCATTAATAATGCTTCCACAACTCAAAACATGAAAAGTACAGAAAAAATGTTTTTTTGGTTGTTGCTAGGCAATGAGTAGTTGCCCAGCAACCAAAACCTTGTGAACACAACTAGGTCATAGGCTGGTCATTGTGTCCAAGTTTGGCCAGAATCTGTTCAT
This sequence comes from Coenobita brevimanus, assembly GCF_032717465.1. Lineage (NCBI taxonomy): Eukaryota > Metazoa > Arthropoda > Malacostraca > Decapoda > Coenobitidae > Coenobita > Coenobita brevimanus. The sequence goes on from NC_137008.1 coordinate 58,486,955, forward strand.
TCTGAAGGGTAGAACAGCCTGCCCCAATTAAATAAGCACGAAACCAAGCAAGTAAATGCAACAATAAGGGCAGCATGAGCTTGTTGATAAATACCTAACAGTGCTTCTCACAGGGTTTCCCCATCAACCTTACTCAGAATATCTGATCTACATATCTCCTACCACTCCTAAACCCACCCTATTCATCTGCCATCAGGCATTATGATATATTCCTTACTTTCTCTGCCACACTTATCTTCCATATACCATTCCTACAACCCAGCCAATTTATTCCACATTAATTCTGAGCTCACTTCAATCACCTTTACATCTATGCAAATGTAAAATCACAACCTTCTTCCATGCCATTCATTCAAGCTTTTCTCTAATATAATTCACTCCTCTCTGCACTATGTCTTATCATCTCTGCAATTATACTTATAGTACCTTATAATTAGGAGGCATAACTACACCCTTCATTCACTCCACTCATCCTGTCCCTATGGCAAGGTATTCCTATATAATTCATTACATTACCTCTAAATTATATCTACATTATATTTTACATTATACAGATAGACCTTCAGGACCTGGATGATGATATAAAAGTTCACCCAAAACTACCATGTTACAAAAGTCTATCCGAAAGTGGCCTCATGATTCTAAGCATACAAACCTAATACTAGTCATATAACATAACATACTCCAATTGTAAGTATGCACATACAGTTAAGTACATATATATATATATATATATATATATATATATATATATATATATATATACACACACACACCACTGTGGTATAACTGATAATGAGTGAAGAAGTGTCTATGTTGGGAGAGAGAGAGAGAGAGATACAGCATTACAGTGGCTCTAGCAAAGTATTTAGTTCAACTGAGGCATTATTAACTTTCTCATACAGAAAACTGACAGAGAGAGAGAGAGAGAGTGCAGCAGGATTTTAAATAAGACTATCTTCACTTCAGTAAATGAGTTTATTGGATAACTAAAATTAAAATAAGATTCATTACAAGGCTTCCACTGTCATACAACTTGAAGTTAAAATTAGCAACAATATGAACCGGTATATGGAAAAATACTTAATACTTTGAAACACTTGCAGTACTGTATGATTTAAAACCCTGCAGGCACCTCAACCCAATGTGTGGGCGAGACTCTAGAATTACGCATCATTATGGACACAAAGGCAACATACATTACACCTTTCCACACAACATAGACTTTATATTATTTCTTTTAATCTATGCTTACTGAAAATAAAGGGAACAATGTATTGTGAACAAATGCTGTAAACTCCCTCTAGCTCAGACAACTGCTTCCATAATTTTTCTATTCAAGTGGATATTCTGGGTATGAGGTACATTTCTTTCCCTTCCTCTCTCTCTCTCTCATTCACATCGAGTACAGCTGAATTATTATCTCAATACTGTACACATATTAAATCATTTCTACTGTCCATGTGGTTCTGATTATGCAATGTCTACAGATGTATAAGATAGTCAAACTCCTATGTACAGGTATGCCCTTCTTGTGTGAGAAATGCTTGGAGCTTGAATAAATGTAGAAATCTGCCAAAAGAATGGTTTTTGCAGTAGGAATTTGAGGTAATGGACCTTAACAAATCATATACTGTACTGTCAAAAGCTGGGGGGCGGGGAGACAATGTATGATAATATTACAGGAAAATACAGTAGTTTTATGCAGTAGAAAAAGAGAGGGGCGCAAAGATGCCTCCACTCATTACTGGTCAACACTGTTCTGAGGGAACTAATGCTCTATACTATACTCCATGCTGATACCAGAAAATATTAATTATCATCATCATCATCATGAAAATAATAATCATCATCATAATAATAATAATAACAACTTTACTTTGACAATTTTGTGACAAACAGGTTTTGCATTAACTCAAAAAAACACAAGCAGAAGTGTAAATCATTCTCATATTCTTTATGTGAAATGTTCAGAAAGTGTTATCACATTGTATATCATATCTAGTTAGCTTCTATGTTTCCTTATCGTTTGGTATATACAGTACATTACATACATCTCTGAGCAATAAAGTGTTGAAAACTCCCCAATGTTCATTATTATTTTTTTTTTTATGCATAAAATAACATTGCTCCTTTTATGTTTATACTGTATGTATGCTTTCCAACTGCAAGGAAGCTGGCAATGTACTAAAACCATGTAAAATTTATGCTGATGAAACAATATTTTGTCATGGAAGGATAAAACTGTGAGGGTAGGGATGGTCTCCAAAACTTTCGGCAAACAATGGCATATTGTACTTGTATCAATATGAAACAAGTCTTGAGGCAAAACACTGACAGACAAATGTTAACAAATTTACTGCTAGTGAACAAGAATTGCAATGAATATGTTACAATATATGCATCAAAGTTTGGAGAAGGAAAATTCAAAATGAAGCTTGTCAGATGAACTATCTACAGTATTAGTTATCAAACAGTGTTAATTACTGTACAAAAAAAATTCATGAAAATATAGATGGCCACTAGCTGTGACTAGGAGCTTCAAGAAATACAGCTGTTCTGACAAATTTCTTAGCCAACCACACATGTGTTCATTCAAAAGACTAATGAAAACTTCTCTTACTAGCAGATTTCTGTCTATTCCTGACTATATTTCTGAATTCTGATAGTTCTGGGAGTGAAAAAGTTCTGCTTTGACAAGTCTGGCTAGAAGGGAATTTACCTATATTTATAAACTGCGTACAACTGTAAACCTCTTTTCCCTCTGTAATACACTATCCAAAGGCTGATGTACTTGACACAAAGGCCTTGCAACTGATAAACATTCATTCATCAATCAACCTAGTCCAACAAAAATTACAGTAGCTCAGTGTCCCATCTTCATGTACTGTTTTCTGTTCATGCAATGGCACTGCTGCACCACATTAACTCATGCTGATATACAACACTCACCAAGACTCCAGACATTACATTTCTCTCCCTTCATAGAGTTACTGTGGTATGGATAGACTAATATGATGAGCATTAATAGTGGTCAATACTGCGAACTTAAAATGATAAATTCTATTCCGTAAAATTTAATTCTGCTATGAAATCCGCATACACAGAAATGTGACCTGGTTAATGGTGGAAATCTAAAGAATTGGCATGTGTTAAGAGTTGACATAAAGGGCACCATATGTCACAAGTACATATACCCTTCATTTACAATTGAGTTCACAGAATTCCACTAAAAATCATGCATATTCCATTGCAACCTTTGCAGAAAATTATATATAATTACACTGTCAGGAAAATATATGAATGATGAGAAAAAGATGGATCTTGTGACTAAACTATAGCACCACGGCTGATACACCATTCTGAGAGAGAGAGAGAGAATGTGAGTGTGTGTGTGTGTGTGTGTGTGTGTGTGTGTGTGTGTGTGTGTGTGTATATATATATATATATATATATATATATATATATATATACACACACACACACACACATATCAAGTTCAGATGGAAATAGGAAAAGAAAGAGGGGCAATGAAGAGAAGGCTTACAACTACAGAAGCAAAGAGGACAAGATGAAGTAGAGAACACGAAGAGATAAGGAGGCAGGGAACTCACTTGGAGGGAGTGATACACAGCTGAAGCCAAGCCAGTAACAGTATTGAAGGAAAATGTCCCAGGATCTGTTTATGATTTGAAAGGTTACTGATGATTCAGTATTCTGCCTGGCAATGGAATGGTGGAGTATGACTTTACCACTATTATACAGTATATACCTACTCCAATGGCAACAGTAATAAGTCCATTTCTTTGTAACTGGATATAGTAAACTTGAAGTACAATCGACATTATAACAACAAACATGAGGCACAAAGACACTTCTTTGCAGAAAATATAAGCACTTCAAAACATTTGTCTTTCAGTCAATATACTAGTACTGTACATGACATAAAATACCTATTGTACCTCAGATAATTATTTTCACATACTGTATATCTATATACCGGACTATCAATTATTTTACGTATTTTCTCAAGCAAGGTACTCGATTTACTTTAAAAGACGATACTTTCTACTTCACAGTCTCTAATTATCATGCTAGTGTGTGTGTGTGTACTGTAGGAAGTTGTACGTGGGGGCACTCACCATCCACTCACTTGATGCAGTGCTGCTCTCGGGTGACTGCCCTTTTTCTCTTCTTTCCTTCCTTCCTCTTCTGTCTTTCTTATCTTCAGTCTTTCCTCTTCCTTGTGTCTATGAGTGACTCTATACTGAGTGACAAGCCAAATGGTTTCCTGGAAACCATTTCCAATGCTGGATGGTAACCATACAACCAAATTAGGATGCCTGGTGGCATAGTGGGTAGTTTAGGCACTCCAATCGGATACAGCCTGTGCAGGTTTATATCCATGGGGTGGTTGGGTTTTTTGCTCAAATAATGCCACTCAGGGATGAGTGAGGCTGGTCACTCTCATCTTAAATGTCTGGATAAACTTACCCCAGCCCCACGTTCCTATGCTCCTCATGGGGCAACACAGGATTAGATGATGATGATGATGATGATGATATGATGTGGATGAGATGATGATGCATGGTTTAGCCATGTGGAGAGGATGGAGGGTGAAAGACTGACGAAGAGAGTGTATGTGAGTGAGGTGGAGGGGGGAAGAGGGAGGGGGAGGCCGAGGAAGAGATGGAGGAATAGGGTGGAGAGGTATATGAGAGAGGGGGGTGTGAGTCGGGAGCAGGGCAGTGAAATGGCAGGGGACAGGGCGACATGGAGGCAATTTGTTTGTGGCCACCCCAAACGGGATTGAGACGTCTGGCAATAGATAGATATAGTATATACAGTATATATATATATATATATATATATATATATATATATATATATATAATATATATATATATATATATATATATATATATATATATATATATATATATATATATATACAGTATTCCCTCTAATATCCGAACGCCCAATATCCGAACATCCCCACTAACCGGACATAATCCTCCTGGGATCCAATATTCCCAAAATGGGCCAAAAACCGCAAAAAATTCGAAAAAAATCTGACTTTTTTCCCTCCCATAATTTGAAATTCCCGCCTGGCGCCAAACAGCTGTTACACCATGGTCCATTTGGTAATGCATTAGAATAATGCATTACCAAATGGATTTTTCACATGTATGAGGATACACAGGATGGAGATGGTGGATTGTTTGCTCTCTCTGATTAATCTGCTACCCTACATAGTGTGAAAATAATCAACATGGTGTTAGTTATAAGGAGAGTGATTACATGTATTTCCACTTGTATATATAATTAGTGAAGAATATATGCTAGCTTTACGAATTTGGTAATGAAAAGTTATATTTGACAATGAAAGTTGAGGAGATTGGTAATGTGGCTGTTGCAATCTGGCAACTCTGTTACCCCACCAACATCAACAGTCACAGCTTAACTCCGATGGAGAGCAGATACTCATAACAGTGCAAGCCACAGGTGCTTGTTTTTTGTGAATAAACAGTGAATAAACTGCAATACCTTGCCACTAGAACACACAGGAATTTACAGTGTTGTGCAGTGTTAAGAAATTAGAATTTAGAGTGCAGAGGATTAACTGTGGACTGCAAACTGGCGGTTCAAACCAGTCCAAGAGCAAGGGACTTGTAAGTTCCCAGAATGTTTAATATTGTATAAACTCACCTCTAAAACCTCATTTTATGGTTCTTTTGCATTTATTTCAGTCTTTTATGTCCCTTATTGGTGTGATTTGGGTCTTAAATAGGTGCAATGCATGTCCAGAGGGAGTTGTATAGGTGTTTTTCAGAGTTAGGGTCCATAAGTACAAGTCCATAAGCTGGGGCCCAATATCCGGACAGGACCACTATCCGGACCTGCCTATGGCTCTATTGATCCGGATATTGGAGGGGTTACTGTATATATATATATATATATATACACACACATACAGGACAACCTCACTACAACGGACTATTTGGAGCCCAAGCCATTCCAAAAAAAGTGAAATTCTGATAAAAGTGATATCCGGACTTCCCCCAGCTAACCTAGACTTTTTCTGATATATCAGACATAAGTCCGGATCGCACCAACAGTTTTTAAACTATTTTCACTACCATTGCAGTACTGTACTGTATTATACATTCACTGCAACAATTAAATGGCATAATATATACTGTATAATAATACTGTACTGTACACTGACAAACCTATCTTTTATTTACCTTATTGTGGTGAACATACCTAAAGTGGTCAGGCAGTCCAGACTGCTTCTGGCTTTATTAGACTTTTCCGATATATAAGAATTTAGTCCAGTAGCTCCTTGATTCCGATAACAGTGAATTCCAGTCTACTGAAGTCCGTTATATCGAGGTTCTATCGTATGTTTGATATATATATATATATATATATATATATTATATATATATACATACAGTAATCCCTATACTATCCGGACGCCCACTTTCTGGACACCCCACTTACTGGACATTGTGGGCCTGGACCTTCAGAACTGAAAAATGGCCAAAAAAAGAAAAAAATCCCCCAAAAAATCTGATTCCCCCCCCCCTCCCGTAATTTGAAATTGCCGCGCGGCACCGAACAGCTGTTTACACCACGGCCCCTTCACCCCTTCCTTCCTCCCCCCTCCCCTGTCAGGGTTGACATTTGGTATTTTTCATTACCAAATGTGGGCCAATTTGGTAATGAAAAATTCGTTTGGTAATGAATCAGAATAATGCATTACCAAATGGATTTTTCACATGTATGAGGATACACAGGATGGAGATGGTGGATTGTCTGCTCTCCCTAATTAATCTGCTAGCCTACATAGTGTGAAAATAATCAACATGCTGTTAATTATAAGGAGAGTGATTACAGTATAAATATACATATTTATATACTGTATATGATATATATCGTATATACGTGTATCTATCTATCTATCTGGCTATCTATCAATCTATCTATCTATCTCTAGTCCGGCCATCAATAATCTGAAAATCCCAATATTCCGAATTTGTCAAAGTGAAACTGTATTTCAAATTTCTCCGAGCTTTTTTATCATTCTTCTGGGATTTTTCTGAGGCTTTATCTAAGGATTTATCTGGTTTGGACTTGCATGTGGACTTCGATGTACCTGCCTGCAACAATTCATCTACACTTCTATGCATTTCCGGTGAGTAAAATAATAAACTATATCATTTTAAGTGCTTATTACATGTACATATTTCTGATGTTTTCAAAGGGCCCTCCCAACAGTTTGGGGAAAAAAACAAAAAAAAAACAATAGTCCGAAAGACCCTACGACCCTTGCGATTCGGATTACAGGACTTTTACTGTGTGTGTGTGTGTGTGTGTGTGTGTGTGTGTGTGTGTGTATATATTCCAATACTATGTTGCCCCATGAGGAGCATAGGAGCCTTAGGCTAGGCAAGTTGGTCCTGACATTTAAGATGAGAGTGATCAGCCTCACTCATCCACGAGTGGCATTACGTGTGCAACAAGCCCCAAACACCTCTTGGAGATAAACCTACACAGGCTCAATCTGACTGGAGTGGTTTAATTACCCACTAAATCACCAGGTCCCATAATAAGGTTATATGGATACTGCCCAGTGTAGTAAATGGTTTCCTGGATACAGGAAATCATTTGACTTATCACTCAGTGTAGAGTTCCCCACAGGGGAAGGAAGAGCAATGAGTGAAGGAAAGACAGAACAGGAAGGAAGAAAGGAAAGGGCAGACACCCAAAGCAGTACTACACTGAGTGAGTGAATACACACACACACACAGACACACACACATGCACACATTCTTTCTCTCTCCCTCTCTCTCTCTCTCTTTCTGTGATTAAAGTGCCACTAGTATGAATGAAGATGCACAAGTTAGTTATGAAAAAGCAACAAAATTAACAATATTAACAGCTGAACTTTAGTTTTAATTTAACAATTATATATCATTCATGGAGAATACTGGCATTTTGCTCTGGAACAATTCAGTGATTCCAAGAACCATCCAAGAATTTTACCCTCCTGATGGAAGCATTCAGCCCCAAAGGGAATAAAAACTAACTAATATAAAGATATTTTGTAACCCACTGTCTTTTTCAACTTAATGCCAATCCATAATGATGATGCAATTATGAACAACTGTTTTGATACAGTATATATAAAGCATGGTCACTGTACAGTACATGCTGAGAGTGTATGAGCTTGGTATACCTTATCAATTAACATCACTTCTTTAGATCCTTAAATGCTATAACAAACCTCTTAAAAAGGAAAAATATCATGGACTCCGTTCCTGCTCCCATAAGGTATGTAAACATCTGAACTCCACAACTGAATACCACTGCTAGGTGACACCATTGGCACCTCAATACACTTAACCAATCCACTACCATAATGTCCTAATAACCCTTGCCAAGCTGCAGAACTCATATGAGGGACAATGAAGGTCTCGACAGGCCAAGTGACAAACCTCACATGAGATACAATTAACACTGGTTATAAAACAATTACTCGGGGGAGATAAACTACCTTACAAAGAATCAGCCCACCAGGGGTTAAATTTAATTCTTCTTACAGCCTGACAGTTCATCTGCTTAAGGCTGATCACACAAAATAGGGGGTAAGAAATAATCTCTCTCTTGCCCCTTCAGCAGAACTGTGTGTTTTGTATCCTCCTGCTATGTGAGACCACCAGTTGTGAAGAGATTAAACAAAAAGACCTGCACTCCTTATCCTTCAGCACTTACTGCAACATGGGTACAAGGGAATAACACCAAGAATGACAAAACTGTTTGCCTGTGAGATAAGATACCCTCCTTGCGATAATACATTGAACTCCACAGAAACTGCTATAAAATATACCAGCAAAGAGAGCACCAGAAAAAAATCATAATTGAGAATGTAACTGGCAAAATAGTGAGAGTATATTATGCTGGGTTACGACATTACAAATGCCTCAGTACAGACAATGATATGCAATACTATACCCTCTGCACAGGTACAAATGTGCTTAGAACAAATTGTACTTCAATAATGATTACCTACCAAAATAGGTGCTCTATTTCACCCATTATCAGCTTTGCTAGCTCAGTGGGGGAGCTGGAAATTACAGTATATATTTTCATGAAATAAAAAAGTTATCGTGAATGAAAACAAAAATGTAACATTCACTACATTTGGAAGGAATAATTTTTTCTACCACTGCATGTCTTCTATGAAATGCACTCCCACACCAGTAACTCAGTACTGTGCAAAACTACATATAAACAATCAAAAATACCGGACATGAATGTGTTCAAATCTGAATTACTATATCACAACCACATCATACACAACCAGCTGATAATGAATGGCCTTGAAATGTACTTTTTCTTGCACATACAGTGAGACTGCCAAATGAAAAAATTAAAGACTGGCAGAAATGTTTGTACACCAAAACAGTGTAAGTCAAAACTATTAGCTGAGAAGGAAAATTCATTTAGGTTCTGATCTTACAGAACCATTTACTTGTGTAACTTTTTTCACCCCAACCCACCCGAAACTCTTTACATCCTACAATCATTCCCACACACTTCAAACAGAAATGGGCCATATTAAAAGCACTCTGTCAACTTCATTACATATAAATACATAATGATACACTATATGGTACAGCATTACTTAGAGAAAAAATTAGCAACATGCATGCACTGAAGGGCACATGAACAAATTAACTCACAATACTGATCAACAACAGACACCCATTTAATTCAAACTATAAAAGGCCATATTTTCTAGTTGGTACTGCATACGACACTGACAATTCCACACGCAGAAAAGCGAAAAATATTGTTCTTAGTTTTTACTATAATACTTGATACTAAACTTCAGCTTGAAGGGAGATAATAAAAAAAATAAATAAAATGAAATTGGTCAAATCTCTACTGTACTGATAGTTCAGATATTTTGGGAACACTGAAAGGTAATGAAATGAGTTTTAGAGACACTTCTTAACTTGGCCATGGCACAGCTGATAAAGTGGCTGGGAAGGATGAATCCGAGATGCTATAATATGGACGAAGGAATGCACAGCAAGCAACATGCGGAGGGAGGGGTGGGGAAAAAAAAAAAAAGGGGGGTGAGGGAATGCCAAATGTGTTTTTTTCACCACTAATTTGTTTCATCTCTTTGTAATAGTTGGCTTTCCTTCATCCATTATTATTCTTCACTCTCACTTTTTCTTTTATTGCCTTTCAGCTCCATTTTCTTCTATTTTTTTCTTCCACGACATTTATTGCTTATTCCTTTTGCACCTTATCATTTTACAAAAGGAGCATTTTAAGTACGTTATTATATAAAAGTTTTACTGTGTGACAATGATATGGTAGTATTAGTAATTCATTTTGTTGAGATATGATGGTGCAAAACTGTGCAAGGTTAATACTTTGCATATATGATGTGTACTGCATCAATAATCATCTCTTCATACTATTGCAAAACTATGCTGCCTTAATTCATTCATGCAGCAATCCCACTATACAGATAATCCTAGCTATATAGTACAAATGACCTATCATGATCAATTTAAGACAGAGTAATTCGTCTTTCTCACCAAAAAATTTTCTATACAGTGGCATTGTACAATCCTGCAAGTGTTAAGTTTTAACATCCAATTCTTACTCTATTATTTAAGGAGCCTTCAGTGTCAATTTTTTTCCTCCACAGGACTGGAAAAAGTGTCAGTTGTCCCCATACTCCCAATAATTTTAACAGAGGTTTTAACTTCAGCGATGCTTCTTAAAAATGAAAAATCCTCCCAGAATTATTTCAGTTCTTCAAAAATGTATCTCACTGAGATCTTGTTATGGCCTGCCAGACACATGAGAGGTGTTCTTAGAAAGGCTTTCCATTTTTATACTGAAGAATACCAGTGCTAAAAATACAGCACCATGCTAACTGTGTTCTAATTCTGCTAAAGCATAATACAGTACTGTACTGTACAGGGCATTAAGAACATTTTAAAATCTGAAGAAAATTTTAGAACTGCTGTAGTCATTACCCATACTTTCTAAAATCAACACTGACTCTTAATACTGGCAAAATATTACTTTGTAACTAACACTGTTAGGTACTGAGTTACTGGGCATGGAATCTAGGGGTTGTACTCTGATCAACTTGGGGAGGTTTTCTAGCAGCTCTCCCTCTGTGATTTATTTTGGCATACAGCAGTGTGTGTGTGTGTGTATGTGTGTGTGTATGTGTGTGTGTGTGTGTAATCTATACTGATACTGAAAAGATGTAAATAACATACAAGAGAACAGCAAGGTGTAGTATGCAAAATAATTTGAAGTGGAATAGCTGCTTGAAATTTTCCTAAGCTGATAAGAATATAAACCTAGGACATGAATCAAGCTACTATGATAGCACCGTTTAACATCACAATCATGAATTTGATATGGTGATTGCATTATAAAATTTCTCACTACTCTGTAAAACTATAATAGTACTATATACTTTGGGAAACTCTGTAGGTTATTTACTGCACTTAAAGTCTCCACTCTCTCTAAGTGAAATTATGGAAATACAACAGGTTATATTATTGTCTTAGACTTATGTGTTTCGCCTGCATTAACCCGCCCCGTCCCAACCGATTTTCCACCACTGACTCCCCCCAATCCTGACCAATTTTGGAAAAAAAATTTTTTGGGCTCAAACCTCCGCTTTGGGGAGAAACATCGAAAATTCATAGAGAAATTGCTCACCTCAGGTTTAAAATACTCGATACAGGTAGCAGTACTTCTTACCATACTGGGTTTTCTATCACGCTGGCTCCAAAGAAAACAAGTTCTATGGGAGGGTAACTATTCCACACCACTCATAAATGTAATTCATTTATTTATTTGGTACGAATTTATATGTAGTACGAGAGTATATTGGTTTTCACACAGTAATATAGGCAATATAAGCACTGTTTCACTCACCAAACACATCAACATACCTGACCTTTTTTGGCAACATTACCTGATCATCATTTCTGACTGTTTCTTCCTCTAATGCTACGTAAACTTTGTCCTCCACATTATCATCAATTGGGGAATCATTCTGGCCCTGAATTTCGTACCGTGGCATGACATGACTTTACTGGCCAGGTCACTGGTAACAGGTGAATTGCCGAGACAATGGCGTGTGGGGGGGGGGGGCATGTGGGGTAGGGCATTGTCCCTGCCTGGCATCTTGTAAAGGAAGGTGTCCCGTGTATACGTACCAAAAATCACGCACAAAAATTGAAAATTGTGCAAATTAGGGACCTTGCAACTGATGCGTGTTTATATACGTCAATGGGACTGACAGTGACGAAATGTGTGGATGTATATAAACGTCAACGGGACGTGGCGGGTAAAAAAAAAAAAAAAATTAAATAAATAAATTTTTCCCTACCAAAAATGTCCTCTGGTCAACTGTTCAATAACAACAGTATCTTCCCGTGGCTTCAATAATGAAAAGAACATGAAATTCTCACTCACACTGTCTGCAGGAGGCACCACAGGTACATAACAATTACATCAGACCAATGAGCTTACAACATCAGAAATTATTCCATATTTACTGGTACTGACCTGACTATATGACAATGCTATGAACGATCATTCAAAGAAATAAAACCGAGTTTTAAAAAGTAATTTAGCACATCTGATCCCTAATTGGAACTCACCATAAACACCATTAAGTTTGTAATCCTTCAAACCACTGGTAAGCAACATACTAAAACTCTGCCTTCAGCTCTACTGAGTGCTCACATTAATCCTTTCACAGCACAGATGACTATTTTATTTCTGATAGCTCCAGACAATTATATTCAGCTTAGGAGAATCTTTTGAAACTGGTGGAGTCAGACATGGCTACCATTAATTAGTTAACTATGATACATACTTCAAACTGATACAAGTATGGTTGTAAGCCACAGTTCAGACTGAACTGTGTTCAGTATCAAGCAATTTCAGTCAAGGCTTTGTCAGCTATAGTGCTGCTTTGGGTGTCTACCCCACTGAGCTCTAGAGTATGGAGAGGCTTTCTCATGGGTAGCACCGCGTAATTTATTTAGCAGTCACCAGGGCGGCGCTGGTGTAGCTGCAGCCATGTTATACCACGCCTGATGCCCGTGTTTTTGTACTGAGCTGCTCTGTGGGTTTTTGAAAGCAGCTAATGATTACGGAAAATACAGTGCCACGGTGGACTGTGCAGCTTACAGATACAAAAATGGGCACAGGAATTCATCAAAGAGAGATGGCATTACATTTCACATGTACGAAATATATCTTGTTGTTAATTCTATAACATTACTGCCCCCTGGAGTGGGCGGCACGATTCTTCCCCAGTATCCCTGCATGAATGAGGCCACTAAAAGGGGCCCATTTATCTCCAGTCTCTCTCTCCATGTCCTCTTTTCTTCTGTTCACACTCTCCTGTAGACATTTCCATGTTTCTTCCGACCTTTATTAATCTGGACATTCAGCTTCATGACATGGATAGTCTAAGGACTTTCCACATCATTTCAACACCATTACTTCAACGTAAAACAGCTTCAACATCACTATCATTTCAACGTTCACACCACACAATCTTTTCCCTTTCTGCCATTACCCTTCTCTCCCTTAGTACCATAAAGGGTAAGTTCTGCACTGCAGCACCCTATGGTGCTGTTTTATATTCATTAGCTAAATGTACCCGATATAATTCGCTGAACTAGGAAGAAAAAAAATCATAATCCATATATGTTTTTGTATTTTAAGTAATGAGTGTATCTTTATTATTAACCACTGCTTGGTGGAAATGAAGTATTTGAATTTGAATTTGAGTGCTGGTGTTCCAATATGGCAACCAAAGTCATACGCTCGCGGCGGAGATAGCCTCTCTATATTACAGAGCTCAGTGGCCTGCCCTTTTCTCTCTTCCTTCCTTCCTTCCCCTTCTGTCTTTCTTTCCTTCACTCTTTCCTCTTCCTTCTGCCTATGGGCAACTACACTGAGTGAAAAGCCCAATGGTTTCCTGTACACCTGAAAACTATTTACTACACTGGGTGGTAACCATATAACCAAATTATGGCACCTGATTGTTTGGTAGGTAATTAAGGTGCTCCAGTCGGATTGAGCCTGTGCAGGTTTATATCCGAGGGGTGGTTGGGGTTTATTGCTCACGTAATGCAACTCAGGGATGAATGAGGCTGGTCACTTTCATCTTAAATGTCAGGACCAACTTGCTTAGCCCCAGGCTCCTATGCTCCTCATGGGGCAGCATAGGATTGGATGATGGATGGATGGATGGATGGATGTCCTTTGGTGACATACATGCCATGAATAAATCCCTTTCACTTCCATTCCAATCCTCACCTCCTGATACCTTCCCCACATCATTCCCCTCCCCTCTCCAATCACGAGTATTAGTTGAGAAAGAGGACAGAAGGGTGGGAAAGACTCACGTGACACTCCTTCCTCCAATGACCCTTCACCTCTCACTCCTTTCACCTGCAACATTTAGCAACCTTAGTGTTGTAAAACTTCACCATGGCTAACCAATTGAACTACTGTTCTTCTCTGATATCTTGTATACTCAGAATATAACATACACCTTTTCAAGTTGAATAAAATTACCTGTAATTGAAATTACAAGATTATACATGTTTTCTTCAGTATCTATCAAAATCTAATCTATCTGAAACTGCCTTGGCCATACTGTGTTAGATACTGACTTAAAAATCAGTCAACTCATATCCGAGAATATGCCATTTCCTATCACTGCATTAACCCCTAAAGCGTCGTCAATGTTCCCGAACGTCCTCTAAGGAAAGGGCAGTTGACGTTCCAGAATGCATTCTTATTCTGCGAGCCTATTACTGTATATGAAACAAATGGGAGATATGGCAACAGTGCCTGTTAGGACGTGAATATATATGTTAGGACGTGAATATATATCACGACACCACCTTGAGTCACTTCCAGTTGATACAAGTGGCCGTAAACAACAGAGGAGATGTGTGCAAGAATTCAGTGAGACTCCTAAGTAAATGCAGAAATGTAACTATGTGGTGCCCTGAGTATGGTGAGGGTCTCTGTATCAATTGCTTTACAGAATACCAACACAAAAGACATATTAGTGTGAACAGTTGTAATATACAGCTGTACGTAATATTTACATATGTAAGATTACTGTATAACTGTAGAGACATAAGATAAGAAAAATTTTACATTATAATATAGCGTGTAGTTTTCAAAGTGCATCACTAAGACACACAACAGTGTACATAATGTAAAAAAATAAATATTTTAGGCTGCTGTTACAAATAAGAGCAGAAAACAAGACTCTCTGCCTGCCTGCTCTCACCTGCGTGCCACTGAGAATGACCTTGACGTGCCACCTCTCATTCCTCTCTCACCACCACCCAGCCCCGGCGCAATTTGAAGAGAGAAACTTTTTTTTTTTTTTTTTTTTTTTTTTCCCCCCCCCAGCTATTCTGATCCATTTATGCAGGTTTTGCCTGATTTCATGACACTTTATTTTTTCCAAAATAATTCATCCCACACAGATGTAAAATGGGAAAGTAGCCCACCTTTTAAGGGTTAAAAAATGTCTATGGTGAACACACTATACAATATATAAATGAGTCAGTAAAAGGGACTGAACAGGGAAACTACCAGAGATAAAGCAGCGTGGAGAGCCACCATTAGGTGACCAAGGCTGATGCATGTAAGCAGGTTGGAGCCCTTACAAATGATACGATATATATATATCTCTCTTTTTTTTTTTTTTTTCACATCATAGGAAGGGAGAACTAAATATCAGTTAATTGGTATCACCACTAAGATGGGTTTCTCCTAAACAGGATAAATTTGTCTGGGCATAATACGAATAAAATGAAACATCAACGAGAAGAGGTTTTAAGTGGCATATAATGAAGCCCTGCATTGTAAGTACAGTACATGTAAAGTACTCCCTTTGAATTCAACAAATAATGCAAGCACCCTGCAAAGAAGCTAAGTAAGCCATGCATCCATCAAGCACCATTACTGTGCTGAAGCTACAGATATGAGCACCAACACAATGTAAACACCTCTCTAGCTCAGGGATAAACAAGCTCCTTTACACCAGCAAACCAGTCATTACCTGAGCAAGAGATCTATATAAGCTAGCTTTGGTTACTGGGCTTAGATTCACAAGTACTCTTCCAATCACACCCTTGTCCAAACTAAGATGTGTCTTCACAAGAAGGACAAGGAGAGAAGGTGTAAAATATTCCTAATAACATCCTTGCCCAAATAAAGATTTGTCTTCACAGGAAGGGAAGGAGATAGAGGCTGCTCAGTATTTCTATCCCTCTTGTTCTTCCTTCCAAAACTGAACTGTAGTTATAAGAAGGCCATAACAGAACTGCTTGTAATGCCTAGTCCTATTATTTATATCATCACATGGATAGCAATAAAAAAAAAAAATCTCCTCCTACAAGGCATTTTGAAAAGCAAAGGAGTGCAGCAAGAACATGAAAAGTGAAGTGTATCTCTTTCTCTACTCCTACTAAAAATAAAAACACTAATGAACTATAGCAATCCCTTGGTTATCGCACAAAACTGGTACTGAACATGGTGCGTGATGATGGAAATGCACAATAACAAAAGCACAGAATCTATGGGATTTATCCCAACTGGTACCAGGCATCCCAAATGCAAACCCAAATTTTTCCTTTTATGGCAATTTAAATCCACTAATTACACACATACCATTATGATAACTGTCAGAAACACACATAGGCATGGATAGATTAATAGTGATGAAAAGGGTACAATAAGGATGAAATGCATACCATAGAGAGACCTGAGATGGGCTTTAGGTAAAGGGTTCCAAGGCTAGGGAGCAAAGAGTCCGTGGTCTCCATCACCTGGGAATAACTCCTCAATTATGGCCTCGTCTATGAATCCCTCAAAGCAGTCAGAAACCACAGACACTGCACCACCAGTTGTCATACACCAGCCCAGGTGTGTGATATATATTTTTTTTTTTTTAAGCTGATGTGCTCCAATGGGAGGAAGGAATATTTTCAACCTGTAGTGATAATGAAAACCTCTATTTCCAAGGGATCACCGTATACCATAAAATCATGGGAGCATATTTTTAGTTGGCCACGGGGATTTATATAATGATTCTTCTTATAATTTGTTTAGTAAATTACACCTTGATAATCCCCTTGTACAGATATATATAACATACAAGAGAAAGGAAAGCATGAGATGGAAAATAAACTGATAACGAGGCACTAAAATACAAAATCTTGAATGTCAAACCAGAATACAACTACTGTACTGTATTGTAATGGCATCATCATCATTACACTAAGCCTGGGTCCCATGGGGTGAGGAGATCTAAACAGCCCTGTGAACTCTCTCTAGTTCACTTTAAACAGTTTGAAATGCCTGGAAAGAGTGCATTTAACACTTGCTGAGCTGGATACCTCACACGAGGCACAATGAAGGTCTGCACGGGCCAAGCTGCAAGCCTCACACGAGGTACAATTTAGTTTGTATCCAAGGGGTGGTTGAGGTTTACTGCACAAAAAATGCCATTCATGGATGAGTGAGGCTGGTCACTCTCATCTTAAAAGGCAGGACCAACTTGCCTAGCCCCAGGTTCCTACACTCCTCATGGGGCAATGTAGGATTGGATGATGAATGAATGAATGAAATAAAACAATGACTATGGGGAGGCAAACTACTTCACAAAGATTCAGCCAAGAAAGGTTAAAAGACTTGTGATCATAGGCAAAAGGAAATACAGACAGAGGAAGACCATTCCAGAGCTGACATGCTGCAGACACAAAGGACTGGGATGGTTAATTCTTGCTTTAGAAAGCTGGAATGAAAAGGGTTGAGAGTTTGTTGCCATACAGATGCTACACACCCACCATAATGGAGAAGGAAGGCAAGCACACAGTTCAAAAGAACAGTTCATTGCTGATGGGTTAAAAGTAGATGTAAAACCACATTTCATATTTTGAAACTTCATAATAAATTGTAGTACAAGCAACTATGTGAAATGCGCTACCAATTCATCAGCAAATTAACGAAACAACTCTAAACTAGAGGGGCACCCGGTGGAGCGCATCTCTTCGTCAAGGGCAACATAATTTCCAAACCACTCTTCATTATGGTTAGGTTTTCTCATCACTGATTAGGGTTTCACAAAATTTTTTTTTCTGGATCCAGAATCTGTAATATGGTATGATCCGGATCGGTCCCAAAAGTTAATCGAATGTTCCCTGGGACATGGACTATCTACCCACCAAATTTGGTCCAAATCTCTTGATTTTTGAGTAGTAATGCTAACAGACAAACAAACTAAAAAACAAACATGGGTGAAAACACACCCTCCTTGTCAGAGAGAATAATGATGTATCCATAACAGAGAGATGGAAGTCCCAGCACAATCTGTCACCCTCCCCTCGTGAATGGCATCTTCACTAATTTTTATAGTACAATGAAACTAAATTCAAGTGGCAATTCCATGGCACAATAAAATGCTTTTATATATCAAAACGCACAGCACAGTATTATTGTACGGTATATATAATACAATCATATGATCTTATTTCATAACCGTTATAGCCAGGCAAAAGTAATTTAAATATCAGTACTTTATTACTGATACATATTCAATACTGTAATTTCAAATCTTTAGCTGATCATTAACTTACACAAAAATACTGTACTCTTCAAAGATGTCAAAGTTTAGTGCAAGACCTACAATTATATTTAGGCACAACGTATATAAAGCACAGCACAACTCAGTAGTAGTAGTAGTAGTAGTACAGAAGTAGTAGCAGTAGCAGTAGTAGCAGTAGCAGTAGTAGTAATAGCAGTAGTAGTAGTAGTAGTAGTAGTAATAAATATAATAATAATAATAATAATAATAATAATGATAATAATAATAATGATAATAATAATATTAATAATAATAATAATAATGATAATAATAATAATAATAATAATAATAATAATAATAATAATAATAATAAAAGTTTAGCTTGAGCATATACTGTACCTCCTCTGCCATCCCACAAATTCTTATAGGATACGCTGTTGACTGCCAATTCAAAAATACTGTATAAATGTATAGGCACAGTACTATGATTCTTTCTCAAAACCTTTAAGGATATATCAAATTTTTAGATGTATCTACTAACCTATCCACATATACACAAGTATTCATTGTTGGATCAAAAAATTTGGGAAAATACACTGCATAGTATACTGAAATAACTTAACCAAAAAATTCTCTGCAAATCATTTCTATAAGAAAAATAATTCTGGTGTTGGTATTTCTGATATATTATACATTAGTAAAGTACTTAGTACCTTGGAAAAAAACTGTATGAAAAGACTGAACCCAATATATTAAAAATCTAAAAATAAATGGACAAACAAATCGTAATATTAAATTTTCTTTTAGAACAAGTTAGCCTAATTCATTTTTCAGTGTGTGTGTGTGTGTGTGTGTGTGTGTGTGTGTGTGTGTGTGTGTGTGTGTGTGTGTGTGTGTGTGTGTGTGTGTGTTTGTACTTCATGAGTCAACATTTTTCTACCTACACTACACAAATGCAATTCTGTACATAACCTTGCTTGCCATTATTCATTACACTCTCACCAACTAGGGCACTGATCAGTAACTTTATTGATTAGTGATGATCACTCCTTCACTGACTGGTCAAAGTAAAGCAGAATTTCCTAAACTGCACTCTTATGAGACTGGGCACATGCCGTGATCTGAGAATTCTGTGATTAAGAAATAACTGATCTTATCGGAAAATTGCTTATGAGTCTGTCATCTTGGAAAAGTTGCCCCTCTTTTCCTCAAACCTATATCAAACTGGTCACCTGCGAACACTAACAACCTTCATGCTTGGCATGAGAAGGAAGTGCTGTGATTGGCTTGTAGTCAGTGCTATGACTGAATATGATTTGTTTAGTAACTGACATGCTTGACTATGACTGGCTTATGCCCAGCTAGATGCGCAGACTTAAGGTAAAGGTGGCACATATTACACGAGGCATTGGAAAATCATCACTTTTTATGGCTGCATCTGTGAATTTCGGGTCATATCCACGGTTTATTGATGTTGTAAACTTGCATGATGTTGCCGCATATTATGAATCCAATATTTAAAATCACACAATTTAGGAGATTCTGCTGTAGTTACCCTTTCAATCAAGGGAATTTCCTATGAAGCTGAGAAAAGAATAATCCACTATTATCCAGAATTAAAGAAGATTGATGCCCTCATGCTAAAGTGATTAACTGAGACTGTTTCTAACATCTTCAGCCTATTAAAAATCTATCTAGAAAAAAAATAAGAGATGATCTCATTAAATGAGCATGATACCAATTACATATGGTAACTATTAATGTACTGGCCATTTAAATAACTATTCAAGCAACAATCCACCAAAAGGCCAAGGACCAGTCAACTGATACCCACATTCTCCTGTGCTTGCAATATGACTAATCTGAACTCATCCTGACTGAAACTCAAAAACCCACAGGCTACGAACAATTCAATTAACTGCTTCATAAACAGTAAAACCAGCCTCTTAACCTCTTCACTCCAATGAGATACTTTTGTATTCTTGCTGCTACCAGATTTATTTTATTCAACTTGAGGGAGAAGCCTTGCAGTGTACAGTAAGTGGAGGCTATACCTATTCCCTCAAGCTCAAAAAGCCTCTTGAGCTGAATAAAACTGTCAAGCTCTAGCAAGCATAAGAAGTAAATCACCAGACTGAAAACGTTAACTTCTTTCCTCACTTACTATGCGTGAGTTTCCATTCGCTCTATACTGGTCTTCATCAGAGCTATATTGGAGTCGATCTTGGAGAGGAAGTCCAGTGGATCTGTCTCTGAGCAATCATGGAGACCACTTGGGGTGGAGGGGGTAGAAGGCAGCGACCGAGGTTGCTGCTGAGGAGACTGAGGAGTGGGAGACGTGGAGGCAGAGGTGCTGGAGTTGTTCCGACTGCCTTCAGAACTCCTGGTGAAATTTTTTTTTTTTTAATGAGTCTTTATTAGTAAATAAAATACTTAACAATATACTAAACTGATGATAACTTAATGACCAATACCTATAATGTGATCCCTTGGTTATCGTATATTTGGTTATAGCAGGTCTTGTCCCTGCAGGATGAAAATCATTCCTCCTGTTGTTATTAATTTTTTGGCTAAAAAACATTGTTATCATGCACCTGAGCTGGTTTCTGTTGACAATGATTTAAAGTATCTGTGGTTTCTGATGGCTTTAAGGGATTCAATGCCGAGGCCCTACTGTAGGAGATAATCCCAAGTGGTGGAGATCACTTACTCTCCACACCCTAGCCTCACAACCCTTTCCTTGCTCATCTCAGGTCTTTTCTATGGTAAGGTATGTGTCTTGTCCTCACTGAGCCCTTTTCACCACTTTCTATTAACCTAACCATGCCTGCATTTCTGATACTGACAAAAGCAGTATGCACGTATGTGTGTACGTATTTAATGGGTCTAAATTGTCGTAAAGGGGAAAATTTGGGTTTGCACTTATAATGTCTGGTACCAATTAGGACAAATCCCATAGGTCCTGTGCATTTATTATTGCCCAATTCCATCATCACGTACAGATACCTCTCGATTTACATGAGTTTAAATTACACGTTTTTTAAATAATACGATGTAAAAATTCTGTCTTTTTGTTTACAATATGTTTTTCTTAAAATAACATGATTTAAGAAAAAGCAAAACTTGCACCATGGGGCATTTCATTTTGTGGCCACCAGAGGTCTCACACTGTCGGTCGGAGAAGGACTGATTCGGATGAGTTATTGTAATGTCAGCACCCTGTGCTGCTCCTCTCAATCTGTTCAGTGTGTGTACATAATTCAAGTGTAATTAATGTATGGAATTATTGTACGGTATAACTATTTTATTTACCACATAGTACTATAGAGAGTACACAGAATCTAACTCCTTCAATTAACATCCAACGGCCATGCCACGTTGAGTACACCGCTTCCCGTCCGATAAGCGAAGTTAAGCAACGTTGGGTCTGGTTAGTACTTGGATGGGTGACCGCCTGGGAACACCAGATGCTGTTGGCATAACGTTCTCCCTACGTGTCAAGTGGGGTTGGTGGAGGATTAGTGCCCCTCCCTGTAAAACAATTAACTCTAAGCCCTTGGCCACCCCGTTTGGGATACATGGCATCTGGCAATGAATGAATGATTATTCATGTGGGAAAATTATGCTTAAATTATACAAAATTCAAATTACACAACTTCCTCTGGAACACATTACTCGTGTAAATCAAGAGGTACCTGTACCCTGTTCGGTACCAATTATGTGCAATACCCAAGGGATCAGTGTATAAGATACCATTGTAATTATAATGTAACATTAGGGGCTGGGTTGTGAGAGACAGATCGAAAAAGACCTGAGACGAGGTCATGGAGTGCGACCTCGGAAATAAGAGACTAAAGAGTGAGGCTGCCAAAGCTTGAACAGCATGGACAGCCACCATTAGGTGACCAGGGCCAATGCATGCAAGCATGTCTGAGCCTTTATAAACTATACGAACGAATTATGTGATACAACAAACTGTGTATTAGTGAAGTCAGTGCAACTGAGCTGCTATACTGCACAGACTGACTTGCCATGGAATTTTCCACCAACCAACCCTCACAATCATTTCATTCGTTTATAGTAGCTCCAACATGCTTGCATGCATCAGCCTTGGTCACCCAGTGGCAGCTCTCCATGCAGCTCAATCTCTGGCAGCTTCCCTTTTCAGACCCTTATCCCTGTGGTCAAACTCTATGACCTCATCCCAGGTCTTTTTTTCAGTCTGCCTAACGCACCTATAAACCCAACGATAACACTTCTCACTTTCTGCACCAAACTGTCATCCTCCATCCTCTCCACAGGTCCAATCCATCTAAATCTACCTCTCTTCAACACAACACCAATACACTCCAGTCCCAACCTTCCTCTTAACTCTTCCACTGTAAGCCTAGTCCCCCCCCCCCCCAAAGCCTCGCATTCAAGGACACACTGCACATCCACATAATCACTGTCATTTCTGTATGTTTGAGCCTGCGATATCCTCTTCTTTTACTGCCCAGGTCTCACTGCCATACAGCATTAAATTCCTAACACATTCTGCATACAAAGATCCCTTAGCATGGAGGATGAGCCCTGAAATGTCAGCAGAGGCAACTGAACTACTTCCAACCACTCCTCACTCTAATCACAGAGGTAGCTCCAGCCCCACCTCCAGCACATAACATGTCTTCCAAGTAACAAAACCTCCACACACTTGAGAGACTCACCAGCAAGTTCAATCCTTTCACACCTGGCAATCTCCACATGCTCTTCCCAACACACGGCACATCATCCACTCAGTGTAGAAATGCCTTACGATCTCTACACTGAGTGACAAACCAAATGGTTTCCTGTACCCAGGAAACCATTTCCTACACTGGGTGGTAACCATATAACCAGGGTTTTTGGCAGGGTTAAGTGTTCCCTAGATTCCCCTATCCAAAATCACTTAACCATGGCAGTTGTTTCAGAGAGCCTCAGAGGGCCCAATACCTGCCTAGGGCCACAACCAAATGAGCAGATTCGCAAGGCCATGTGGAATGTGAATGGTGTGAATGAGGAGAGCAAAAGCGTGCCCAAGACCTGCCTAAGACCCCAATCAAATGGGCAGATTCCCAAGGCCATGTGGAATGTGAAAGGTGTGAATGAGGAGAGCAAAAGTGTGCCCAATACCTGCCTAGGGCCCCAACCAAATGGGCAGATTCGCAAGACCATGTGGAATGTGAAAGGTGTGAATGAGGAGAGCAAAAGTGTGGAAGTGACAAATGTGTTCAAGAGTGCGAGATATGCCGTGATGGCACTGTGTGAAACAAAGATGAAAGGGTGTGAAGTGGACAAGTGGAAGGGTGTGAAATGTGTAATACTGGGCATGAAGGGGTGAGGAAGATGCAAGGAAGGAGTTGCTTTGTTGATGAATGATATGTGGCAGTGGAATGAGAGATTACAAATGTGTCAGCTCGTGGTGTATGTATGTCAAGTCCAAGTTTGAGAAGGTGAAAATGGTGGTAATTGTAGGGTATGCACTGTGTGAGGACAGGAGTGAGAGAGGGAAAGACAGGTTTTGGGATAAGCTGGATGAAGCAGTGGGAGAAATGCCCAGGAGCTATTATGCGATCGTAAAGGATGATAAGAATGGAAGAGTAGGCACTGGTCCTGAGGATAACATAATGGGTTGTAATGGAGTACCAGGAGTAAATGATAATGGAAAGCGACTGAAGGATATGTTTCAAGAAAGGAGGGTGTGCATTTGTAACTCGTACTTCAAA
Organism: Coenobita brevimanus; assembly: GCF_032717465.1. Taxonomy (NCBI): domain Eukaryota; kingdom Metazoa; phylum Arthropoda; class Malacostraca; order Decapoda; family Coenobitidae; genus Coenobita; species Coenobita brevimanus. The sequence goes on from NC_137008.1 coordinate 58,511,396, forward strand.
CACAAAGATGCACATAAATCAACATGGTACCGAGGGAACGGGGATCGTGTTGAAAGAAGCCCGATTGAGTACGTGCTCGAAAGGTTGATGCTGGGAATGGTTGCGGATACGAGGGCCGTGAATGGAAGATGTGGATCAGATCATATGACTGTTGTATGTAAGATCAAGCTGGGAGGAATGAGGTGGACCAGGAGAGAGAGGAGCAGTCATGGAGGAAGACAAAGTCAAGAAGCAGAGGATCAAAGAAACGGCAGAGATGAATACAGGACCAAAGTAGGGGAGGGGTTAGAATCAGTGAATTGGAATGAAATGGATCTCGACAGCCTGTGGAATGCATACCAGGTACCGGTATAGGGATTGCTTGGTTATTAATGCTCAAGCAGTGTGTGGTGTGATAAGAGCAACAACAAAGAATGGTATGGCATGGTGGGATGAACAGGTTAAGAGAGCAGTGGAGGAAAAGAGGAAGAAAAGCTAGAGTGGTTACAGGACAGGGGTTCAATTGAAATAACCAAATATACTGACAGCAAGAAGCACGTAAAGAGACTAGTGAAGTGGAAAAATGAGGAGGTAAATGATGACCTAGGAAAAAAAATGAATGCAAACTACTTTGAAAATAGGGAGTTATTCTGGAAAGAGGTGGACAAATATAGAAGTGACAGCGGAACGAAATGTGAAAGTGTTAAGGATGTATGTGGAAGAACATTAACCCATGGGGATGATTTAAGAACCAGATGGAAAGAATATTTTGAAAGCCTGATGAATGGGAATTGAGAGGGCTGAGTGGCTGTAAACATGATTGGTTTTGGGGGTGTGCAGAGAAGGAATGCAGTGCCAGGAGACGTGACACTCACACAGGTGAAGAATGCTGTGAAGGGGCTGAAAAATGGGAAAGCAGCTGGAGTTGATGAGGTGCATGATGAGATGATAAAGTGTAGTGGAGAAAGCAGAATGAATCCTTGTTGGAGCTATGTAAGATGGCATGGATGAACGGAACTGTGCTGGCAGATTGGAAAATGCTGTGACTGTACCCCTGTACAAAAATAAAGGTGAGCGAAGTGAGTGCAAGAATTATCGTGGCATAAGTTTATTGAGTGTGGTAGGGAAGGTATTATTACAGAGTAAGTAGGAGACTTATCAGACGTCCTAGTGAGTGACAAACAGGGTGACTTTAGGAGTGGCAAAGGATGTGTAATCAAATATTTGCAGTAAGATAGATAGTGGAGAAGGCTTGTGAGGACTATATGGTGTTTATGACACTTATGGATCTGGAAAAAGCATAAGACAGAGCGGACAGAGAAGAATCATGGAAGGTTTTGTGCATGTACGGTGTAGATGGCAAGCTGCTAGTGCTGTTGGTAGTGAGGCATGTGTAAGGGTAAATGGGCATCTAAATGAATGGTTCACGATCAGTGTGGGAGTGTCGCAAGGTTGTGTGATGTCCCCATGGTTGTTCAATATATATATATATATATATGGATGGAGTGATGAGAGAAGTAAAAACACAAGTAATGGAGAGACGGATGGCATTGGTAATGAATGGAAAATCTCAAATCTGTTGAATGCTGATGATGCAGTACCGTACTACTTGCATATACCAGACAAGAACTTGGTAGACAAGTACAGAGTTTTGCTGATGTCTGTGAGCACTGTGCCTCGATGGTAAACGTAGAAAAGAGTAAAGTGATGGTTACTGAGAGAGAGAAGATGACTTCCTGTGTGATGTTACAGTGAATGGAGTGAGACTGGAACTGGTGAGAGAGTTCAAATACCTGGGCACAGAGATAGAAAAAGGAGGAAAATGTGCAAAAGAAGTGAAAGTTCAGTGGCTCTAGGAAGGAAAATAGTTGATGCTATGAAGGCTTTAATAAGGAACAAAGGCTTGAGTGTTGCAGCTGCATGAAGATTAAATGAAGGAGTGTAGTACCAGTTTAACATGTGTATGAGACTATGGTGTGGCATGAAAATGAAAAGTCAGGAGTGAATGCAGTGGAGATGGGACTGCTGAGGAATATATGTGGAGTACAGACAGTGGACAGGATATGAAATAATGTGATCCGTGAAAGATGTGGAGTGAGGAAGTCTGTGGACACCAGAATTGAAGTGTGTGTACTGAGATGGTATGGTCATGTGGAATGGACAACAACAGAGTGGTGAAAAAGGTATAACTGAGCAAATTTGATGGAATAAGGAGGCGAGGTAGGCCAAGGAGAGGGTGGAGGGATATGGTGTTTAAGTGTGTGAGGAAGAGACGTATGGAAGTCAGTGAGACTTGGGGACTAACAAGAGATCAAGCTGGCTGGATGAATGTTGTGAGAAGTGCATGATCAGGGATTTGGCACCCCTTTTTAACGTGACAGCGTCAAGATTGGCTCTATGTGATACATTTATGTGAAGCTACAGAACTTGGTGAATGTTTTTGGCATATCTGATAGAGCCAGGATTCTGGGGGCTTGAATGATGAGTGAATGGAAGCACAGCCCATTGGACTGGGCAAACTACGGTTGTCTGGACATTGCTACTCCTCACCCTGCCCTAAGGTGGCAAAGGAGGTCCAGATGATGATGATGAACAAAAAATAAATAAATAAATAATTGATAAAACTGGTAATATATACAGTATATATATATATATATATATATATATATAAAACTATCCAAGCCATGAATATTCCTTAACTCTTGCCATGCTGCAGATGTCATGAGGCACAATGGTCTGCATGGGCCATGCTGCATGCTTTATAGGAGGTACAATATACAATGGTTAGCTATAAAACAAAGCAGGTAAACTACCTTACAAAGAAGACCGGCAAGGGTTAGAAGTCCCATTTTCTCTGCCCTTACTCCTGACATTTCACGATCATACAAAATGAAAGTCACAAATCCATAGGTTAACCTTGAGATTCCAATGACACTTCTTGGCGTCATTTCAAGTCCAACCTCAAAGATTCCGATGACGAATTTATTTGTCATTTAAAGATACTTTTGTAAAATATTCACAATAAATCGGGTTTACGCATCATAACGAAGAGACTCGGGAATGTTGCGAAACGCCTGTTCTGTGCATGGCAGCCAGTGTGCACTTGGTATGACTTCATCATTGTAATCGTAATTTGTTGCAGTTCTGCATGGATAAAACCAGATTTATATATACCTTGCCTTAGGGTGAGAAAGGAGGTCCGGATGATGATGATGATGATATTTTTTTGCCAAATATTTATGGATTTCGGAAGCAACGGACAATATCTGCTGACACAGAATTAATGTTCTGTAGCCAACGGCCATACCACATTGAGTACACCGCTTCCCGTCTGATCAGCGAAGTTAAGCAACGTTGGGTCTGGTTAGTACTTGGATGGGTGACCGCCTGGGAACACCAGATGCTGTGGGCATAACGTTCTCCCTACATGTCAAGTGGGGTTGGTGGAGGATTGTGCCCCTCCCTGTAAAACAATAAACTCTAAGCCCTAGGCCACCCCATTTGGGATACATGGTGTCTGGCAATGAACGAATGAATGATTTTTCTACGGCATGGTGGAGGGGGGGAGAGGGAGGGGGAGGCCGAGGATGAGATGGAGGGATGGGGTGGAGAGGTATATGAGAAAAGGGGGTGTGAGTTGGGAGCAGGGCAGTGAAATGGCGGGGGACAGGGCGACATGGAGGCGATTTGTTTGTGGCCACCCCAAACGGGATTGAGGCGTCTGGCAATAGACAGATGGTATAAAATTCTTGGTTTTTGCCTAACTTCAACTCATCATTTTGACTTTTTATTTTCTTTGTTTTCCTTTTCTGAATATACTGCAATCAAGTACAACTACTATGATTCAAAATAACACCATGACCAGCATCTTATCATAAAAAGTGTACAGTTATACCTCGATATATGATTCCCCTAGATGCGATACCCCAGCTTTACGATGGGGGTAGAAATACCACCACACCCTGCCTAATGATGGCCAAACCTTGACTTAACGATGGGTTTTTATTTTTTTTTTTTACCGATTTTGATGATATTTTAGACTAAAAATGTGTTTTGGTTGTTTTATAAACTGTTTTTAGACTTAGATTAATGTGTTTTAGTCACAGGTGGGGTGATATCTTATCATTCTGAGGTACAGTTTACTAAGCTTGATTGTTTCCAGACTTATACATGGAGATTTTCAATTTTATCAGTTGGTTTTAGTGAGTTATTTACCGGTGTTAGGTTTCGATTAGCTTCTTTTACAGGTGTTAGGCCATTTAGATTGGCTTTAAACTTTTTTAGCTCATTTGGGTGGGTTTTGGACTTGGTCTGGGGGGGAAAACCAGTGCTGAAAAACGCATCCCATTACTTTTCATGTTAAATCTACCCCGATATACAATATCCCACCTAACGACGGGTTTTTACCTGACCAACTGCATCGTTAAACTGGGGTATACCTGTATTTAAAGTGACTGATCAAAGAAAAAGATCATAAAGTGAATGTGGCTTAGAATCATAAAAAATTGTGCATCTTTCTCCTTTCTCTTTACTGTGCAATAAAATGCAGAAATTATCATAACCTATATGTCATTGTAAAGGTAAGTTACTGTAGTTTTGAATGGTTTAAACCACATTTATATATCTTTATTATTATTTTTTTCCCCCGAATATTGTTCTATGGCAATTTATAAAATTTTTGGTTTTCGCCTAACTTCAACTATCATTTTGACTTATTTTCTTTGTTTCCCTTTTCTGAACATGCTACAATAAAGTACAACTATTCAGCTTTAAAATGACACCACAACCAACATTCTATCATGAAGAGTGTATTTACATAGAGCGATCTAAGAAAGATATCACAACATGAAAATGTGGGTCATCGCCTGGCTTAGAAACCTGATAGGGTTAATTAAGACACCTTGATAGTCTCTTGCAATCTCCACACTCAATCCTCTGATTTATTTAACAGCTTACATAGCACTGGCCACCTTTGTAAGTGAATGAACAAACAAATCAGCTCTCTGTATTAATGACATACTGTACTGAAAAGGTCAGCAAAGAGGGATGGTCAGAACTTAGTTCTGAGGACTAATGAAATGAGAACTTCAGCTCTCCATATCACCAGCCTTCCCATCCTCCTTGGAAGTACCACCCTGATTGGGTGATGCTATAGCTTACTTCCTACAACAATACTGACTACCGGTATAGCTATGGCATCACATCTTACCTGTCTGAAGTCTGTGGAACAGTTTGGGAGTTTACGGGGAGAGTTGGCGCCCCTGCAGCTCCACCATTCAGGGCCTCATAAACGGCTCTGCTCACAGGAACATCCAGGTAATCGTGAAGGAACATAGCTTCTCCTGACCACAGTTTGTTGTGTTGCTTTATACTCTCCATCTGGGTGTGGAAGGAAAGCACTGATGAAGCATCTTACAAGTACTGAATATTTATAACCAGTGCAGTAACTAATTACATAAGCCTTCACCGAACCTTTTTTTGATCTATGACTCACACTCAGCTAAAGAAAATAATCTGGCATTAGCTGACATACTATAATATACCTTGCTGTTGTCCCACCCATAAGATGGTTAATGGCGACAATATTAACACTCAAGCTCCTATGACTCACTATCAACTGATGAAAACATTGTCTGGCATTAGCTGGTAAATTTGATTAGAATACTGTACAAGACTTGTCCAAACCATTATAGGGTTAACAAGTTTTTCACAATACAGGTACTTTGCAATCAGTTTACGTCATATTCCATGATGCATAAAATATTTGTATTTCTGTAAAGAGGGGTCAGGATGTGCTGTAAAGGTTAATGGCTGAAGCAACTCACACTACCATGAGTCAGTACCGGTAACTTAACTCTTAATCTCTTCAGCTGTTTAGTATTGGTCCTGGATTATTATATTTAACACAGATATCAGGCACAACTCATCACAAACTTGATATACCTAATAGGAAAACTTTCTATAATGACTTGGAAATGAGACAGGGTCAGAATTCTGCAGACGAAGCATGTGAGGCCTATTCCACTGGGGCATGCTGCTGATAGTTTTCCCATGTAGGAACAAAGGCTGGGATAACAATAATAATAAACAGCAATACTGTAATATTCAGAAAAGGAAGGATGAGACTATATACTGTATATTAATCATGAAGCTGAAAAAACTGTATAGGTAAATGGTCAAAGTGGTCAAATTGTCAAAACTGAAGAAGTACGAGAAAACTAAGGTAAAAGATGACAATGAAGTCTCCAACAGTACATGATCTGTATAAGGAAATGGGACGAGGGGGGGGAAAGAGTCCTTAACCCCTTCCCTTCAGTACAATGTCTCTCAAATGCCACTATAAATAGTTTAATGCACAACAGTAAAATTTATGGAAGGCTTGGACGCAATAAAATTCATAAGTAATAAAAAAATATATATATTCTTACGGACAAAGTCAATGGGATCCATTTCTCCTCACTTGGCTCACCTGACTCGGTGCTACTAAATACCGATTTTCTTTTCGCCATAGTGGCTCATACACACCTAATTATCTGAAATCCACTTTTAAAAAATGTACTTAATATAACCTAATTAATAAATTAGGTTTCAGAACTAAAATGCGCCAATGTTAGCAGATATTTCTCTTTCAGATCGTCAGTGTTTGTATCTCAGTCAGGTGATGAGCGGTTGGCCAATGTTAGCAGATATTTCCCCTTCAGATCGTCAGCAAACCTTGACAGACTTCTATTTTGCATAAATATTTATTTTGAGTACAAAAAAATGTATCTGCATTGTAAATCGATATTTATACAAAACAAAAGTCTGTCAAGGCGAGTTGTTAGGCTAGAGTCAAAACATTTCTGCTAACTTCAAGCAATTTTCACTCTGAATCCTGATTTTCTAATAATTAAATTAAGCACAGATTTTTTACTGAATTTCAAATAATATGGTGAGCAAATCTTTATGGTGATAAAGTTTAAAATATTTTCCAAATTAAAATTGCCGATTTGGTTCAAGATCGAGATCACATTCGATGACTGCGTATTTGTATCTCAGTCAGCTGATGAGTGGTTGGCTCATCTTGTGGTGTTCTATTCCTTGTTCATTTTCCTCTTTGTTTTCCTCAGCTTTCTGATCTTCCTCTTATCATACCCTCCATATTCTCGTCAACAACTGTCTAAACAACCATTTTTAGGGTTGTAGCTACCATAGCAAAATACTGCAACTGTCAGTTATTATTATTGTTATTGTGTCAGTGTTATTATTTTATGCACTGTGTATGTTAGTTATGTTGGTACTGTATATGTAGCCTACAATCCCTACATGCCAGAATACTCCAGAATATCGGAATAATTGCTGGACAATATTGGAGAATTCGGACAAAAGATGGTAATAGTCTAGGGAATGGGATATGAGGCCGGACTTTTGTGATTCCCGGACTGGTCTCCCCCCCTTTTAATCCGGGAAATCAAGGGTCGAGTGTATATGCTGATATCCACAAGGAAAAGTTTACACGATATATCGTGTTTCCTTTTCCCTGTGGATATCAGCATATCTATGAATCAGGATTATTAAGTGATTTAATTGCATATATATATATATAATATATATATACCGGTATATAGATACTGTATGATAATTGGGTGCAGAAGGTGAGAAGTGTTAATATTCGGGATGGGGTTCTGAGGGGTAGACCAAGAAAGATGTGGCACGAGGTCATTAAGTGCGACCTCAGGGTTAAGGGACTGAACAGGGAGGCTGCAACAGATCGTGCAGCATGGAGAGCCACCATTAGGTGACAAAGGCCGACGCATACGTGAAAGATGTGGAGTGAGGAAGTCTGTGGACACCAGAACTGAAGAGATTGTACTGAGATGGTAGGTCATGTGGAGAGAATGGATTACAATAGAGTGATGAAAAGGTACAGTATATCTGAGCGAATCTAATGGAGGGAGGAGGCGAGGTAGGCTAAGGAGATGGAGATATGGTGGATGAGTGTGTGAGGAAGAGAGGTTTGGATGTCGGTGAGTTTAGGAGACTGACAAGAGATCGAGCTGGCTGGATGAATATTGCGAGGAGAAGTGCATGATCAGGGATTTGGTACCCCTTTTAACGTGACAGCATCCGGACTGATTCTATCAGATACATTTTTGTGAAGCTACAGAACGTGGTGAATGTTTTTGGCATATCCGATAGAGCCAGGATTCTGGGAGCTTGAATGATGAGTGAATGGAAGAGTGGCCCATTGGACTGGGCAAATTTGGGCTGTCTGGACACTGTTACTCCTCAACCTGCCCTAGGGTGTGAAAGGGGGTCCGGATGATGATGATGATCATGATATACTGTACAGAGTATTTACAGTATATATGTATATACAGTATGTATAAAAATTCAGTCACCCATTGCGCATGTCAAGCACTACCACATGCCTACTGGTGACTAGTAACGAACTAATGAACGCACTGGAGCTCTCACAGCACGTGAAAGATCTCCTGACACAATGTTGTGAAATGTGGAAAAAATTTGTAAGATCATTACAAACACAGAGAATGAAAGTAATACAAGTATGAGTGGCTGGTAGTATGAGGGAGGTGGGAAGAAAGGAAGGAATCAGTAGGATGGAAGTAGTGAAGGCAGTGAGAGAAAGTCACAATGGGGAAAGCCCCAGAAATTAATGGAGTGTGTGGTGAAATGCTGAAGCATGGAGGAGAGATACCGTAGTAGTAGAATGGATATGGGAGATGTGCAGATTTGCCTGGGAGGAAGGTAGAGTCTCAGAGGATTGGAAGTCAGTTATAATTATTCCCCTGTGCAAAGGAAATGGGGAAAGGGAAGTGTGTCGCAATCATAGGGGCATTTGTCTTCTTAGTGTAACACTGTACAAAAAGGATATGCAGGGCTCTTGCTAACTGCTGATGGCTGAGAGCCATTTGGCTCCTAAGGTTTCAGATTTACGAGCCAAATAAATTTTTAGTAGCCAAACTGACTACAAGACGAAAAATTTTACTTGCAATAAATATACAGTACAGTATTTATTTACATATTGTGACGATTAGAATCATATAATGAGGCTTTAAACATTCACAATGGCAACCAGGAAAGACTTAATAATCGATCACAACATGCTTTTTTGTTCATTTAAGTGAGATTTACTTATTTTCTTGTTTAGTCAGGCAATAGACAGATATATTTATGATACCATTATTCATGGCCATGGTTACGATTATGGCAGCTGTAAGCATATGCTCACGGACTATGATTACGGCAGCCGTAACCTAACCGAACCACCAAACATAACCGTTAATTCTAGTGGCTTAAGCTGAAATGTCGCAGTATTAACCTAACCTAACCTGACAACTCTAGCATTCATTATCAGTATAGCCTATGTATAAAAGCTCCGTAAGTGCCGTAGTCCTAGTACATGAGTGTAAGTGCATTATTATGGCTGCTGTAATCCTGACCACTTTAATTATTCATTTCCTATTGCGTGTTCAGCAGTTCAAAATACTCCTGACTAAGAGATCTACAGACTGGGCAGGGTGAATATTTGAAATTCCTCAGATGTCCCAAACTAAAGTTATTCCAGTTTTCTTATACCATAGACATGATAAAACCATGAAATTCTGACTGAAATCTGGGCTTCATATTAACCATAATAGTGGTAGGATACTTATTGACAGAGTTAGAGAAAGAACAGAGAAATTAGTTGGAGAAGAACAGGGAGGCTTTAGGAAGGGAAGAGGTTGTGTAGATCAGATATTCATTCTCAGATCTTTAGTGGAAAAGTTTCTAGAGATGGGAAAGAAGTTGTATGCGGCTTTCGTGGATTTGGAGAAAGCATATGACAGGGTGGATAGACTAGGATTGTGGAAAGTGTTAAGAATATATGGAGTAGATGGGAAGTTGTTGAATGCTGTGAAGAGTATGTACGATGGTGCAAAGGCTGCAGTGCGTGTGGATGGTGAACTAAGTGAATTTTTCTCTTCGAAAGTTGGGTTGAAGCAGGGATGTGTCATGTCTCCATGGTTGTTCAATCTGTACATGGATGGGGTAATAAAAGAGGTGCAAGGTAGGGTAGTGGATGTTGGAGTGGCCCTGGTGAGAGAGAATAGTGTTTGGAAACTCCCTGTACTGTTGTTTGCAGATGATACTGTGTTGTTGAGTGAAGACGAAGGGGAGCTGCAAGGCTTGGTGGATGAGTTTGGGAGAGTGTGTAAGAAACGGAATCTAAAGGTGAATGTAAGGAAGAGTAAAGTGATGGTCTTTGAGAGAGGTGAAGTCAGTGAATGTACAGTGAGGTTGGATGGTGAGGAATTGGAAAATGTGAGCACGTTTAAGTACTTGGGTAGTGTGATGAGTAAGGATGGAGGTTTGGAGGGTGAAGTGCTTGAAAGGGTACAGCAGGGAAGAAAGGTTGCTGGTTCTTTAAAAGCAGTGATAAGAAACAGGGAAGCGAGCATGGAAGTGAAAAAGTTACTACATGACAGTATTGTGATACCAACTCTAACGTACGGAAGTGAAGCTTGGACGTTGTTGGAAGGACACAAGTCAAGAGTGAGAGCCGTGGAAATGAGTTATTTAAGAGGAGCCTGTGGAGTCACATGGAGAGACAGGCTGACGAATGAGGATATAAAGGAGCATTGTGGTGTTGATGTGGATGTGACAGGAAGCGTTATGAGGAACACACTGAGGTGGTTTGGCCATGTGGAGAGGATGGAGGGTGAAAGACTGACGAAGAGAGTGTATGTGAGTGAGGTGGAGGGGGAAAGAGGGAGGGAGTGGCCGAGGATGAGATGGAGAGATGGAGTGGAGAAGTATATGAGAGAGGGGGGTGTGAGTTGGGAGCAGGGGAGTGAAATGGCGGGGGACAGGGCGACTTGGAGGCGATTTGTTTGTGGCCACCCCAAACGGGATTGAGGCGTCTGGCAATAGACACATAGATAGATGATCCTGTAACATACTGTACATGACTTATCATCTATCTATCTATCTATTGCCAGACGCCATAATCCCGTAAGGGGTGGCCATTTCACTTTGAGTTATTTGTTTACAGGAAGGGGCACTAACCCTCCACCAACCCACTTGCTGACACATAGGGAGCACATATGGTTTGGTTATATGGTTACCACCCAGCATTGTAAATGGTTTCCTGGCTTACAGGAAACCATTTGGTTTGTTACTCAATGTAAAGCCAACTGTAAAGGGAAGAAAAGCAATAAGAACTGACAAGAAAGATGGAAGAAATAAGAAGAGAGGAGGGCAGGCGCAGACAAAGAACGATAAAGACTAAGGAAGTAGCAGGCAGCACTACATCATGTGAGTGGATGATGGTCACCACCACCTACCACAATAACTATCATAATCTTCATATTTTTCATATATCTCAATTATGTGTGATGCAAATGTAGGCTAACGGGTCTTTAATTCATGGGCAGTCCTCTTAAAAAAAAAAAAAAAAAAAAAAAATCCAGCATGTGCACTTAGGCTACTGAAATTCACCTGCCCAAATTCAACAGATTTTTGGTGTACAATACTTGAGCTAGCAATAAAATACATTGTTCATACAGGTACCATATGACTTTTGATTAATTTTTTCAGTATGTCTATATACCATATGCAACAACAACATTACACAGAGATTGCAATATATGAATGTAGAAAATTGAGTATTGGGATCCACCAATGCAATAATGTGTCTACAACCACAGTGCTAAAACTGGAAGGACACTGTCAAGGAGACGAGTGGAGGTGGTGGTCATGATGATAATTAGGATTTTGATGATAATTCCTTCAAACAAATGATAATGCTGTTTGTTACTAGTTCTATTCTGCATTATACAATTACATTACCCATGTTAATACACATGAGCTTTACCATTACATGAATATTCGTAAAACTTAAAAGTTGATATGGTGCTAAAGTAAAACAAATTATAGGACTACCATAATCTTTAACACAACTGTTATTAATAATGCCATCTTCCTCAACAAATTTTAACCAACCGGCACCATTTTCACTCACTTCAACAATCATGCTTTGTATAATATAATCCTAGGTTCGATAATTGAGCCTGATTGCAGCAAGGTGGGAGTGTGCCTGGTAAACAAGACCGAACAGCTACCACTCAGTTCAACACCTTACCGTAACGCCATATCTGAGAGCGATGCCTTGTAAAGTGTCCTGTTTCGAGACTCTGTGCTTGATAACGTGCTCTGGCTTCTTCATGTTGACTGCAGTACTGCCGTAACGTCTATGAGGCTTAGTGGCGGCGCCCAGCAAGCCTTTCTCCTCGCTGCTCGCCGCCATCTTTGTTTTGAGCTGAGGTTGAGGGGGGCGGAGGGGGGGGGGGAGATGGCAGGGATGTAAGGATGCGCGATGATTTTAATTGACTCCTGTTAATACTACAATTTCTCACATGTTGCAAGTATTCAGTGAAGTCCTGTTTGAATACCTTTCATAATATGCAATCTTTGCAATCTTTTCATGGGATCACTACGGAAACGAAAGGTATTTCTTCATGATCTAGCAATGTCTGCACGTATGGCGCTAACGTATGAATTAAAGTTTTCATTAAATTTATACAGTTCTAAGTAACTTTCATTGTTACAGACATAACTGAGAATTTTATTCTGCCTAATGCTAGACAATTTCATTCAGCTGAGAGAATTTATTCTAAGAGGAAAAAGCAGGGCTTTAACTTCTTGACTCTACAAGCCCTGTCAGTGATTGAAGCTTAGTGCTAGTCAATGCGTAGCCTAAATTTTATTTCGATTACTTTTTCGTTGGTCAAGGCCCCACCTGAATGTTATACTGGCTAGTGCATGATGATTTTATTTGGGTAAGGAAAACCCCGTTCTCGCAGAAGGATTAATAGCCTAAAGCATGATAAAAGTCGACATGACACGAAGGGCTTATAATTTTCATTAGCTTAATAATGAAACAAATTTCTTTGCACCATATCACACCTTACGGAAGCCTTGTACAGACTTGCTGTGCATCCTCAAGGCATCATTTCGTGTCATGCTACCCCAGTTAGGCTGTATGGTGTGCGCTGGGATATGCAGAAGGACGATCTTCCTGGTCATATTTTAATAACTTGTAATTCCTTTAAGGTATGATTATTCAAAGGAATAGAAAAAAATATTTATGATATCCTGTACTGATGAATAGTTTTCACCCCCCCCCAAGCCTTCTGCCTATCTGAAAACAGAACAGTAAGCAGTGTTGACCTTGACAGGGGTGGCAGGAGGCAACCCACAGCCACTAACACCTTCACAATGTCATTATGACGTGACCTTGCAACTCTGCAATCAACCACTCCCCTCTTGCACGCATCCACACACGCAAGGCCCGGCCTCTCGGGGCCTAGCACTGTCTGGTAGAGATGAAAAACTGATTGATTGACTAATTGAAATGTTTAATGTTTTATATATATATATATATATATATATATATATATATATATATATATATATATATATATATATATATGATAGAAAGCATATACAACAAAGAGTTGGTGGGTCTTGCCACACACCTCCGTCAGCAAAGCTAGTTGCATACTGTAGTCAGTAGTTACAAAATGCTTACAGAGTAAAACAAAAGGAGGTGGTGGATCTTGAGAAGAACTAGGACTGCACCTGCAAGCTGATACATAAAACGAGCAAGATCAATAGCAAAATGTAATATGTAACTGTCAGTTGAACAAGGGCTCTCCTCCGTTCATGGACACTTCTTGTGTTAACATTATATTGCTGTTATTTAGCGTAGTTTACACTGTGCTGTTATATCCGCAGACTGTACTCCTGCGCAATCACTGTTAAGATTACACGTATTTTGCTTTGACTATGAATCGTATAACATCATACTAAATTAACGATGAGCTTTATTACCGCGGTGAACATTTTTACTTTCTTCTGGTGTGCTATTATCCGACTTCACTCGCCCTAGGAGGCCCTTCGTGTTCTCAAGATATTTTTATTAGTATTATTTATTGATTACCGGTAATACTTTACCACAAGGGCACAGGTCCTACAACTTTCCTATTCAAATGCTTCTTTCACAACTTAATTAGGTTAGGGTAGAAGTATCGGTCTGATAGGAACTGGGGTCTTCCACTGTTAGATGTAATGGCAATCCTAGGTAGGTAAAATCATAGGAGGTCTGGGGCGAAGCCCCCGTTAGGTTAGCAGGATCGTCAGTAACAAGCTGCTACGGGTGTCCAGGCAGCTCCCTTGAATACCTTAGAATGGGTAAAAAATTATTTACTCAATATACGTTTTATAGTTAAAAATCAACAAGCAATTATCTGTGTTGCATTTTGTACTAAAATTACTTTCCCTAGGAACATGAGAGTTTAAGAAGGCAGGTGGAATTATCGTGCCGTATGGTAAAGTTTTACCGGGATGATGATGATGATGATTTACTCTGAGAAACGACCTGTGTAGTTAGAGGCGGTGGCGACTTTAGTGCTATTTTAGGAATGTATAGAAAGCTATGAGCAGTGTAACCAGTGAGATGGTTACTACTACTACTACTACTAATTTCAACTTCCACCAACTGATGGGGTGAGTAGGGTAATGGCAGCAACAGCAGAAGCAGGAACAATTAGTAGTAGTAGTAGTAGTAGTAACCATCTCACTGGTTTAACAAGTCATTCGAAAACCCAGTCACTCATAGGCTAAGACGTCACATGAGCTAATTTTGAACATTTAGATGGCGTGCGGGAGTTACATTAACCCTTACTGCATCATAGCAGGTCTACTGTATAACAACGGACACGCTTGTTTTACTTCTGACCTACATTGTTTTACTTCTGACCAACATACTTCGCGGTATTGCTACCTGGGCAAAGGAGGGGGAGGGAGACGTGACGTAGGAGGTATCTTTTTTTTTTTTTTTTAGTCTTAATATTGGGTGCCAGACACTGCTTTTTGGACAACTTGAAGTATTCCGTTTCAGGATACGATCTGTATAACGTATACTTGTTGTTGAACTAAGAATTCTACACCCAATTTCATATCCGTAATTCACCGTTAATTTTACAGTACTAGCATGACAGTAGAACATTCTGCAATGAATATTATGTTTATGGATTCGTAATTATGCAACACTGCCTATTAAAAAAAAAATCGAGACATTACTGCAGTGATCAGAATCCTACCCACCCCATTCATTAGTGGAAACTTGGGTCATGATGATGTTAATCATAAATGACTGCAAATCTCCTAGGAAGCATTTTCAGGGACAAAAGTTCGCATAACATGACACCCCTGTTAAGGTATCTCGTGGCTAATATTCCTTAACTGAGAGATTTGGCATGTTTCTTTGCCAAGACAATATTCTTTTTAGTGTGTCAGTGACGAAAGTGGCGGACATGTCCAGGCACCCGTATGAAGTAACCGAGAGGTGTCACTGACCGTACAGCGAAAAAAAGGACACACAGAGGAGGTGTGGGCAGAACATCAAGTGGTACACCGAACACTTGCAGGGTGTAAAAATATATTGCTCAATTCTCTCTTACCCCAGCCTTACTTAATCATCTCACCACGATGACGTCTTTTTCACTGTATTCTTGCTACTCGAAATTAGTTGGCGCCACTGCTCTGACACAATACTAACCAACTTATGAACTGAAAGTTATGCAGTTATTTTGGAGACTGAGCGCTAGTGAATTCTTTAGAAGTGGTACCTTTGAGAAGTAGATTACTTCTAGACGATTTTACTCAGCTTTTCTTTTCTTTCTGTTACGAACTGGAGGGCTAAGATAAAATATAGCCTTTATTAGGCGAATTCTTTTACTCCAAGACGTCCCTCTGTGTAGTATAAAAGTGGCTGGAGGTAGGAAGAATAAGATAAAACCTTCCTCGGATGGAAGAGGCTCATAACAAGATATTTTTCTTCTAGTAGCTAATATTAGCATTTGAAGTAAGATAAGTTTAAAAATGATTCTGCACTCGACTTGTCCACCTTTCAGTAATAATAACCTACTTACGGCAGAGAAATCGTAATTTCATAAATTTAGGTCTAGGGCTGATATACAAAATGGCTTGAGAAAACTATTCTCTAACACCCAAAACTATTCTTACAGGGACGATAAGGAAAAAGAAAGTAGAACCTTCCCATGTCCGTTGGTCTTTCTAGAAGAAAAATCTTACAACAGGGAAGGTATCGCAAATTACTTTGCAAGTTTCTCTTAGCCACTTACTCCACCCAGGTAAAATACTTTCAAAGTGTGTAGTGTACTTCGCTCTGTAGTATAAACAATGAATACTGGTTAATCTTAACATATTCTTGCAACCAAGAGTACGTTTACAGTAGCTATACCGTCTAGAAACTGTCAAAACCCAGTAAGATTATATTCGCCAGTCTTAATCAAGTAAGCAAAAATTTCGCTTCAACAGAAGCGTAAAGGAATATCTGATAACCTTGTACACAAGTGTACAACACCCTTAACCATTCGAACACACGCACGCACCTAGACGACACGCCCACACCAAGCAGAGTCCTGAGGCAAAGGTGTCTGAATAAGTGGCAGGCGAGACAGGCCCTAGCATTTACCTTAATCATGACGGATAGACCCGCCCTTGTCCAGTCCTACCCCCTGGCAGCCATCTCTGTCACGAGGTGGCGGATTCCAGTGGGGAAAAGAGGATAGCTGAACTGTTGTGCCTCTTTCTTACCGGTTGAATTCTGCATATGGGACGTTATTTTCTTTTGTATGTTATAATAAAAACTGTCAGTTTGAGAAATAATAATATATAAACACCACATGGAAGCAAAATAAATCACTAAGGAAGAGGAGTTAGAAAGCGTTCCAAGGCCACGAGAAAACGGCCTTAGGAAGGAAGCACACGCATTCTTTTGTAGCAGTTCATTATCTGATATCTATCCATGCCATGTCAAGGTGCAGAGAAGCCATACCCTTGTTACTTGTCCAACCAACACCTGGACATACTTGTG
This sequence comes from Coenobita brevimanus, assembly GCF_032717465.1. Lineage (NCBI taxonomy): Eukaryota > Metazoa > Arthropoda > Malacostraca > Decapoda > Coenobitidae > Coenobita > Coenobita brevimanus. The sequence goes on from NC_137008.1 coordinate 58,528,320, forward strand.
ACTGTCAAGGCGACTGTATGCAGCTCGGGAGGGATCCATACTGGAACACTACCCTTTGAACAAACGAATCGTATTAGAATGATACTTTGCATTTGGGGAGAACTTTCAAAGCAGGCCACATATCGGAGAACTCCACTGCAGCCAGATCAGATAAAGAACAATTTTCGCTGCTAATGGCACAGGTTTAGTATTCTGCTCAAGCTAACATACACCATATCATTTTCTTCAGATGTCAGAAATCCAAGTGGTCAAAGTATTAAAATGCAAGTAAGAGCTGCTCTCATATACTTTGTGTGTTAAAATGTAGGTAGACACTATTGCGCTTAGCTTGTATTGTTGCTACAGATGACCTAGGTGTTTTATTCGGACAAAAACTATCAGGATTAAATTATGGAAAACTCTACCACTCAGTGAGCTGATATTCATCTCGATTAAAAATTTTGCTACTGATTTTGAGGCTGACACCATAAGGGCGTCAAATAATTCTGAGGATGAGGTCTATACTGTCCGAAATATTAAGCCTACACATACATCAAGTTCCGCTTCTGTTACACCTAGTTGACACACATAAGATTTAGTTCAGCTAAATCTCCGCAATCAAAGGGTTAACCTCTCTGATCAGACATTGCAGGAGGCCCTCAGACAGGCGGCTAAGGTTTGAATCTCCATTCAAAATATACAGTAGATGGCCTGTATTCTCGTCGGTTAAGGAAGTTTCCTGACACCTTTTCTGAAGCGTCTTATTTTGCTTATTACACCTTATGGCTCTTTTCGCGTTATATAAATCCTTCCAATACTGCCATACTCTGCATAAATACCGTACAAAAGGATACTAACCAGCCATATTCAAAAATAAATCGTTAAGGAGGAGGTGCTGGGGAGCTTCATTAACCGAAGAGAATACGGGCCCCTGTGTATTGGTCTCATTTTAGGTGGCATTAAGAGGTTTCGTTGCATTTCCTTCTAAGCAACTTATTTGGATATTATAACTTAACATTCTCCTGATATCGACAAGAGGGTATTGAGATGCAAAAGACAGAATAAACAGCTAAGGATGGGTGTTACGAAATATACAATGCCCCTTAAATGCGACCAGGTATGTGACCGCAGTGGATGATCTCGCCAGGGAGCAGGTCACAAAAGACGCTGGGGATGGTGTGTAATTCACCGGGTCGGTCAGGATCACTTGATGGTCGCGATCGTCAGCTTTTTACCCTCCCGGAAGGGAGCTGAGAGCTCATATAGTCCGATCTAAGGGCAAGGCTGTGACCTTCACACACGCACACACCCGTCCCCTTGCTCAAGGGGGACAGTAACCACCCACTTTGTCAGTGAAACTTTTCGTAACCTGAGCGAGGCGCGAACTCCCGTCCACAGTTGGCAAGCGGGAACGTTACCACTGCACCAGCGAGCGTGTGTGTGTGTGTGTGAGAGAGAGAGAGAGAGAGGGGTTACTTTTAAGAGACCCTGTTATGCGTTTTACTAATTAATTCATACTGCACATTACACTGTTGTACCTTCTTTAATGACCTCGACACAAACTACATACACACATACACACGTTCATACATACATATATACATAAACACACACACACATACATACATACATACATACATCTTGCCAGAAAATATCAGGGTTTAAATTGCCAAACAAAATCACAGAGGAGGTGCAATGAATCTTCTGTCAGCGAGATTTATTGACTAAATTCTCTTACTTTGCCATGTATTACTAGTACTGGTCTTTGCCTATACCGTATGGAGGTGTAATTGAAGAGTGTATGTTCGAGTGCTCTCTCTCTCTCTCTCTCTTTGGATACAGTCTGTCCATTTGCAATCTCTTCAATCCAAAATGTCCTTCATAAGTTGAATAAAATCGTTTGGCGTTAACAAATAAAGATGTCACCGTCCTGAAAGGGTAAAAAAAAATGTCAATAGCCCTCTCATGTCGATGGTTGAATTTTGGCAGTCTTGGTGAAGTACAAACCTGTGATTATGCCAGAAAGGTGGCCATAGTACTATCCACCTGTGAATGTCCTGCCGCCTCAAATTTCTATAGGAATGTCTCCCCTCCCCCTCCGCCATGATATATCTTTCGCCCATCCCATAACACCTCAAAATTTTGCTCGTCCACCCCTTGACCACCCCTTTTGTAAATTCTAGCTTCGTCCCTGCTCAAATCTATGTTTTCAGCGAAGAGATCCCAGTGGAGCTAAAAGAAAGAACACACACACACACACACACACACACACACACATTATCAGCTGTGATAGAACGTGGCAAATGTAGGCAAGGTTTCGGGGAACTAGAGCTCATATGATAACAACTGATTAGTGATTGGACTTCACCCAAATCACGGTATCTACTCAAATCTGTCAATAAAAAAACCCGGTAACAACTGAAATACGGAAATGTGGGATACGTATAAATCATTTTCACATAACATGATGGAGAGTTGTCGTGATGATATGTTTTTGTAAATAATTTTGTTTGTGCTAAAGCACTGAAGTTTTTGTAGATATCTGTAAGTGTATGTATTTTGTTTGAATCAGAGAGTAACTGTATTATAGGAATTTGTGTTTGTAAGTATTAGTATTATGCAGTTTTAAAAATTTGTAAGTATTTGTGCTGTAAACATTTATAAAAATCTTTTTTAAATTTAAAAATTATTAGTCTTCGGAAGTATTTGTAAACATTTTTATCTATTTTTTATTTTTAAGGTGTACACTGGAATATATAAATCTTGCAGATATCTGTAATTACTGATAAGTATCTTTAAGTATCTAAGTTTTGCAAGCATTTGTAAGCATTTACATATGAATATTTCCTAAAGATTTTGTTATTAAGTATTATATGTACCTGTAAGAGCTCTGCACTGTTTCTAAGAATGTATATCAACTTTTTTAGTGTTCATCAGTACCTGTATCAACAAATATTTGTATTTGCATTTCCAAGTCTCTGTATTAAGAGCGCCTGGTGGTCTAGTGGTTAGGACGCCCCAATTGAAATGCCAGTTTTGCCAAATACATGAGTTCGGACCCCAAGAAGAGGCTAAGAGTTTTGATTATGCATGACATTCAATAGACCACAGTAACTTGCTTCGGGTCCCTAACTCCTTACAGATCGATGCAGGTTAAATGAGTCTGTGACATAGGAGAAATAATATCTACCCCTGGAAGATCTTTTATTAGAGAGGGTACACGTTGGGCCGAAGCTATTGTCTGCCCTTGATAAAAACAAACTACAACTGTGGGTCTGGCTGCTCCCACTTCCGTTACCGCTTGCAAGGCGTGACTTAAGGTATAGATCATTTCCGCTGGGCACTCCGTTATTAATTCTCCTACTTCTGTGTTTTCCTGTTTTCCTATTTCTGGATCCTAACCACCCTATTTGAAGCAGTGAGAAATTAGGTAAGGGTATTCATATCAACGCAAACTATCCCCATACTGAACGTGTGTAAGTATTCGTAACATACAAGGGAACATTTAGGGACGCAACTCTTCCTACATCAGTTAAGTAGTTTGTGAGACACATTAATACTCCCTTGTTAAAAGGGAGGTGAAAACGGCAGACCCACCCCTCCTCATACGTTAAGCCCTTTGGTTCTCTGCCTTTGTACAGTAAACCGTTGTGCAGTCGATATGCATTTTTCTAATGAACAAACTCGTGTGTGTTATGCCACTGTTCGTACTACAGCCAGACTTATTTGGCTTGGGTGAGGTCTTTTGTTATGAATAATATACAAATAATACAGTAGATACACTGCTATTAATGATGATAGTATAAACTTTCAGGCTACCATTAGTGAAATCGTTTGGCGTTAGCTGGAATAAAATATCAGAAGTCTCGATTGAGAAAAGAGTTAACCCTTTCTCTGCTCGGGGTTTCCTTAAGCTGAGTAAAATCGTCTGGAATCCGCCAAAATAACATTCACAGCTCGTAATTAGCAACCTCAGAGTTAAATCAAACCATCTGGGGATAGCCGGAGTGATTTAAAAAGCTGGTAAGTATCAGTGATAACCTTTCAGTACGATGACTCTTTTCATTTCATTCTGGCAACTCCGGACGATTTTATTCAGCTCAACAAGAACCTCTGCGACTGCAGGGGATTCAAGCAACCTTCACAAACCCCTTCACTACGATGATGACTTCTCTGTTTGGATTTTGCTGCCACCAGACGATTTCATTAAGCTAAGAAAAGACCGTTCGTAATGGAGGGGTTACAGTGTTCAGTGATGTGGGAAATTGATCCTTAAGGCTGAGGTGTTGGGAGCCTTCCACACACACACACACACACACACACACACACACACACACACACACACACACACACACACACACTAACCAACGCTCAGTGTGGAGATGATGTGTGTGTGCACGTGAGAGAGTGAGAGAGAGAGAGAGAGAGAGAGAGAGAGAGAGAGAGAGAGAGAGAGAGAGAGAGAGAGATAATAACGATCTGCTACACCCACCACACCTTCACACTTTACAAACACTTGGCGAAGCTTAATGTGTGTGTGTGTGTGTGTGTGTGTGATATTTACACCCAGCAACACCACTCGCCCAAACTATAGACAAGTTCGGTACGATAACATCTATTTAATTCTTGATCTTGCTGTTGCTAGATAATTTTACTCTGCTTCAAAGAGTCCCCTCGTTGTGAAGGGGATAATGATCTATAAATAACGCCCCCAGTTCGAATATCCCTAACCCGAACAATTCCTTGGAGACAGCATCATTAAATATAACTGACGTCACCGCAGTTCAGGGGTTAGGGAGATCAGAATCCTGCCTGTTACTAGGATCTTCATGTTTAGTGCCTTTCGCATTTATTTTTAGGACCAAATTGTGCATTTTTGGTTTCCGTATTGATTCATAAGTATAAGTAAAGATAATAGATTTAACCACTTCACTACGATGATTTTCTTATCTTGTTCTTGCTACGTCAAGACGATTTCATACAATGTTGGGGAAAATATGGAAGAGAAAAGGTTAGATGCTAATTTAAGTTTGCAGTTATTATCTCTTTATTTATGTAGCTTCAGGAATTGATATCCTGATAACAATGAGTGCAGTACCCATACGTCGGCTTAACTCCTTCGGTCCCATGTGTTATTTTTTCAAAATTTTATTCTTGCCATCACCAGGCAATTTTAACCAATTCAGAAAGGATCTCAAGCACTGAAGGGGTCAAGGAAGGCCATATCTAACCTCACTCGTTCGAAGAGTTTAGCATATATTAACCGAAGGAGTCTGGAGATAGCAACAACAACAACAACAAAAATTAGTACGTCATTGGACAGTAAGGGTTCAATATACACGAATGCAGTAAAACTTATACTAGGGGTCGTACTGTGACTGGCTTTGGATATTTCATAACACCTCCCACTCAGCGGTTTATTTTGCACATTACACGCCGATAACCACTCGTATTCCACTGATGTAAATAAGGCCCGTTTTAAAAGAGATATAAATGATCTTGAGAAGTAATATACAGAATAAATCGCTAAGAAAGAGGTGCTACGAAGTCGCGATAGCAAAAATACGGTGCTACTCCTTATCAACTTGCGCATTTCAACCTTCTACCCGTCCCTGGACCTTGATACTGTTTGCACTGTGACTATATAGAGATGAGACAGCGTTCGCCATTGTGGATTCTTCTGTCACCCACTGAGTAAATGAGCCGTATTCTTGTCGGTTTAAGAGAATTCGTGACACCTCATCGTTAGCGATTCATTTGACACATTAGACCTTAGTGTCCCTTAATATTTCATTGATGCCATGAGTGATGATATTTAAAGCTGTAAATATTATAAGTGGAACTATCAATGTGTGTGTGTGTGTGTGTGTGTGTGTGTGTGTGTGTGTGTGAGAGAGAGAGAGAGAGAGAGAGAGAGAGAGAGAGAGAGAGAGACAGACAGACAGACAGACAGACAGACAGACACACAGACAGAGAGGAGCCTCAAGATTCCAATACGACTATACTGCTGTTACTAGGCCTAAAATTAACCGCCTTCTGTCTTGACCCCTAACCTAAAACAAGTGATTAACACAAGAACATAACACTAGTCACGAAGTGCTAGACAACAGATGTAGAGCCTTAGCATTGTCTTTTTCTGCCGATGACATTAGTGAAATAAGCTGCTGAAGGACGAAAATCTGGGCCAAACTAAGACAAAAAGAGCATAGTATCGACGATATCTTGTACTTGAGATTACTTACCCCTTATTCCACTTACTGTAGATTAGCTAGGACGGGTGTTGGCCCTATCTAATCGCTCCATCGATAACAAAATTATTTCTAAACTCTCCATCTTCTTCATATCGTAATCTTGACTTTGTTAGAACACAAAAAAATCCAGTGTGATTGGTTGAGACGGTTGCCGGCTACACTTTTCTTTTTTTTTTTACTTCCTGCAGTGGCATTTTTAATATTCTAGCGTTTTTCAAAGTTAGTTCCAGTTTTTATTCATATGTAACTGCATATGTACGAAAGTGAACTATAAACGATCAGGAAACAGCGAAAAAATCCATTATACTCGTGTACACACACACACACACACACACACACAAACACACACACACACACACACACACACACACACACACACACACACACACACATATATATATATATATATATATATATATATATATATATATATATATATATGAGTAAAAAACAGAAGTGGCTTGATGAAGTTTGTACATATGCACATGACCATGCAGCCCAGGGACGTAGTTCATATTCTGTTGTTCTTGTCACCAAATGATTATTACCTGATTAAGGGAGCCTTGCAGCGAAGGGTTTTATGAAGGGTGAGTATAACCCTTAAAGTTTGAAAAGTCTGTCCTCAGATGAGTAAAATCTTCCAGCGGTAGCATGAAAGAGAGAGAGAGAGAGAGAGAGAGAGAGAGAGAGAGAGAGAGAGAGAGAGAGAGAGAGAGAAACACTCAAGCAGAAGAGATCAACTTGGCAGTCTACAGAGTGACTCAGTTCCACAGGTACTGCGAGAGTAACTTTACTCTTTGATTGCGAAATACCTACCTTGCATTTTAATTCGGTTAACCCACACACGATTTACCTATACCGAAGAGAAACGTAGGGCACCAAAATATTAAAACTTATTAAGATTAAGAGTTGGACAGAAAATAAAGAACATCGTACTTTACCCTAGCTTATGATGGGCGATTTTATTCATCTCGAGGACATTCACAGAAATCGGAGGGTTAAGTAGGTGAAGTAAAGCTGGGGACATAAATATCAGTTATCTTTATTACGATAAATAAAGAAACAGTGAACAATAACTTTCGAAACCTACGAGTGCAGTCTTCAGAACCTAATAAATTCTTCCGAATACTGTATTACGTTAGACTCACACTGTAGCTCCTGTCAAAAAGTGGAGCGAGATTATTTTCCACTACCGATTATTATAATGAATGACCTCGACAGTGGGTTACAGCAAAGAACTCCAAGGGCCTGATTAATTAAGCCAAGGGAAGTGTGGCCCAGTTTAATTGGTATTCTAATGATAACTCTCCCATTATTTTTTGATATTTGTGGATCCTACCCTTGTCATTTACAGTACAATAGTGGGAATGATGATGTTGATGATGATGATGATGATGAAGATGATGGTTTATAAGTGTGTATACCATATCTATCTGTCTATTAACATACACACAAATATATTAAACATATTGTGTATATATATATATATATATATATATATATATATATATATATATATATATATATATATATATATATATATATATATATATATATATATATATATATATTATATTCAGTTTGTGGGGGCAGAGAGATTATCAGATCACAAAAGTGAGTTTTTGATACTACATTCCTTATCTTATCCCAAACGAGGTCAAGATAATAAAATGTCAAAGTATTACTACTATTATGAGTGTTTCAGACATCGACGTGGGGGCAATAAGTAACCAGAGAGCGAGAGAGAGAGAGAGAGAGAGAGAGAGAGAGAGAGAGAGAGAGAGAGAGAGAGAGAGAGAGAGAGAGAGAGAGAGGTATAGTGAGTGACAGTGATGGGTGATGACTGACAGTGATCGTGACAGTGACTACAGTGTGTTGGTGGTCGTGACAGATTGCTGGTGGTGACAGTGACTGCAGTAATGGCATCAGGGACAGCAATGACAGTGGTAGTAAGTGGTGATGGGAATGTTCTTGTTCATGGTGACGATGACATTAGTGACAGAAAAGACAGTGTGAGTGGTGGTGATGGCAATGGCTATGGAAGTGCTAGTAGTAAGGACAGTGTTGGCAGTGGCAGTGACAGTGGTGGCAGTGATGTTGGCTCAGCTGCCCCTCCCACCACCACCACTTTCACCTGCGATAATATCTAGGTGGCAACTCCCAGTCTAGGTATGCAAGTGAGTACGGGGCCTTGGGGCAGCCTCACTCACCTGACCCACTGATATTCTGCCCACCACACTCACATGACTTCAACGCCATATCCTTCTAAACCATTCTTTACTGTACATAGTAATTACTGGTCGGATCATGTGACCTACCACCCCACCAGCCTCCCTCTCGCATACTTAAGCAACACCCCCTTTAGTATTTGCTTATTTTTTCGACTGGAATCTCATATATAACTCACCACTCACCTCTTTCCCAGACTTTTAATCATACACTCTAACATTTTGTAGCAACATTCCTTTTAGGGTCTCATATGTATGTGCTTAAATTTGTTAAGTCTTTCACTGCAGCCTCATTATGACCCACTGACATTCTACCACGAGACTCACATCACGTCACCTCTGTGTCTTTCCTAAATCATGCTCTGTCATACTAACTACTGGTCGGATCATATGACCAACCACCACATCAGCCTCCTTCTCGCACACGTTACCGCGTACTCAGTAAAATTTGGTGACAAGACCCCTTTTAGTAGTTACCTATTTTTTCGACTGAGGCCTCATATATAACTCACAGATACGTACCTCTTTCCCAGACTTTATCGTACACTCTAACATTTGGTGGCAACATTCCTCCTAAGGTCTAGTATTTGGGTGTTTATATTCCTGAAATCTTTGACTGCAGCCTCATTTTTATCAACTGATATTCTACCACGAAACACATTACCCACCACTTCACCCTTCTCCTTCCTTCCTCCTGTATACTTTGCCACAACTCTAACGTTTAGTAATCGGTTGTGTTTTTAACTGTGGAACTGATCACTTCTGTAACTTGAATACACATGATATTCGTCGAGTCTTATTCATGATGTAGGAATGAGTCTCCATGATTACTAGTTAAGTCGACCTTCAAAACTGACTATATTTGGCCTTCAGCTGTGCTGAAAGGGGTTAAGGATCTTCATCAGGGTAGAAAAAAAGTGCACCAACAACATTCCTCTTGGGCTTAGTATTTATGTATGTTTATTTGACTGAAGTCTCATCTGACCTACTGATATTTTACCTACAAATCTCATAATACCTGCCATATACCAATTCCTCTCCCCCCCCCCTCTCTCTCTCTGTCATCCCTTATACACTCTTATGATTGGCTGCAACGCTCCTCTTTCTACGCATACTCATCTCACAGTAGCCCCATCTGACCTACTGATATTCTCCCCACAAGCCTCACACGACCTCTCTCCTTCCTTCCTTTCCCAAACACTACACATTCTAGTATCAGCAGCAACACATGATCTGCCACTCACCTCTTTCCTTCCTCCCATCCTCATACTTTGAAATACACTGTCACATTTTGTCACAACTAAAACCTACACTATTCCATACCTCTTCCTCCTTTTCCTCCCAGTATGTACCTTACGATCATAATATATGGTCGCAGCATTCCAGACAGGGCTTGGTATTAGGTATATTGGGGGATTTGGTTGCAACACATGATCTAACACCCTCCTCTCTCCTTCCTTGCTTTCCCAACCTTTACAACGCACTTTAACATTTGGTAACAACATACCTCTTGCAGTGTGGTACTTGGTGTTGTTTTATGTCTATTTATTTTCCGTTAGTTAGAACCTAATGTGACACTAATGACAACATTGTCTTAGCTCCCTCTTGTGCCAGCTTCCATACTTTACTATCATTTATCATCATCATCATCATCATCATCATCATCATCCCGCCTCTTTTCTAGAATTTGGTTGCAACTCTATCTTAACAATGATCTATTATTCCAACCTTGCTACCGTCAGATGATTTTATTCACCTTAAGAAAAGCCACTTCGACTGGACTGGGTTAGAAACAGCCTCCTATAACTTTTTCCGTGCGATCTCAAGCTGCATAAAAACTTCTGGCAATGGCTAAGGCAAACTGAAAAACACGTCTTCGGGTTGAAGGGCTTAAGCCTTTGATGGTATACTCTGTCCACTTTAGCTTGTCCCAATACTGCCTTCTCTTCATCCAGAATGCGGAGAAGTAGCAAGAAATTAACACTAGATTATGATGCTAGTCACAAAGAAGAGCGATGGAAAGGATTTACGACGGTAGTAATGATATTATATTGCCACTGAACTACGATTTTGGCTGTAAAAGGACTAATATCTCCACCAACTTGACCATTTCTCTGGTATGAACTCAAATCGGAATTTTTCTTTGCTAAATCCAGAGTGTTTTATTCAAGAGACCAAATTCGAGCATTCCAAGCATTAAACCAGACAATTTCCAATCTTCTGGTTACCAGAATCTCTCTCAGCTACACAAAATCGTCTTGGTAACCTGTGAAAAACAGCCGAGTGCGTTCACAGAAAGCGAAAGTGTTAAGCTGGACAAACGATATTCTACCCACGATTCCCACATGACCTTCCTTCCTCTCACACCAACAACCATACACTGTCATACACTCGATTAACTATACACTAGCACACTCGAACATGTGATTGCAACATTCACCTTGGAGTTTGGTGTTTAGGTTCGTTGGCAATGCACAGTATGTATGTGTGATGAAGGTGAGATGTGTGAACGTCGAGGGTAGTTTTGCAAGAGACAGATCGAAAAACACCGTGGACGACGTCATGTAACCTAAGGGATAAGAGACTGAATAGGGAGGTTGCCAGAGATCGAGCAGAGTAGACAGCCGCCATTAGGTGACCAAGGCCGATGCATGTACGCATGTTGGAGCCTTTCAAACGATACGATGATACGTATGTATGTATGTATGGATTATGCGCTTTTATTAGTATTTTGATACTGCTACGAAAACATTATTGTTTTCCTCTTGGGGTTTGGTGTGTGTGTGTGTGTGTGTGTGTGTGTGTGTGTGTGTGTGTGTGTGTGTGTGTGTGTGTGTGTGTGTGTGTGTGTGTGTGTGTGTGTGTGTGTGTGTGTGTGTGTGTGTGTGTGTTGCTACCTTGTCACTGTTACCAAAAACTGTGTCACCTTCCTTTCGGGTGGGTTTAGTATTTACTTTTTTGCTATCTCTTTCCCTGCAGCCTCATCCGACCCACTGCTACTCTCACCATGCGTACCACATGACCTACCACATCTGTCCTACCTCCCTCCTCTCCCTAGATCCATACACTACCATACGCTCTAAGATGTGGTAGGAACATAACGTTTTGTGTTTGGTGTTCATGTCTGTGGGTTTTATTATTCAACCTTGTTATCACGTTCTCCCTGTCCTACCATCCGCCTCTCCCATAACCCATACATGACCACATAGCTCTGTAATAGTATAGTATTTTTGTGCTGGGTATTTGTGTGTGTGTGTGTGTGTGTGTGTGTGTGTGTGTGTGTGTGTGTGTGTGTGTGTGTGTGTGTGTGTGTGTGTGTGTGTGTGTGTGTGTGTGTGTGTGTGTGTGTTCCCTCCAACCCGACCTATTCTGGTGAAAAATAAATCGCTTGATGTGCTCTCTACCCTCTATGCCACCAAACCCCATAGATGGCGTGTGCTCAGTGCAGCCAATAAATAAGCTGATGGTATTATTAAACCAGCTGTGTCTGTCATCTCATCATCGTGGCTAAAACCATTGCTGAATGTGTGGAATGCAACATGCGCAGCTTAAGAAGGTCAATAAGAATGTAATAATCGACAGCATTTTAACAGCTAGGGATGATGAAGGGCCCCAGTTGCATGAGAAGCTGGCACAAGTATCAAGCGAGTTAACACAGCTGAGGCAGGAAATTACTTCTCCAGACATGCATGCCCAGATAGGTCAGCAAGACAGTGTAATTAAGCAACGGTTTCTGGAGGAGGCTGAAATGCGAGAACGGGAGGCAAGACTGGTGGTCCTTGGTGTACCTGGTGACGAGAATATAGAAGGCATGGTAACAGATGACAACAAACTCAAGAAAATTTAAAGCATGAGTGGCAAAGAGGTTAAGATTTGTGGTCGCCGGAGACTGGGAGACGTCAAGCGAATAGCAACAGAATTTTTTTTTTTTTTTTTTTTTTTTTTTTTTAATGCGAGGAAGAAGGAACCAAAGGCCATGAGCCCGCAGTAACAGTTCCCTCCAAGAGAAAAACAAAATACAATAGAGAGCCAAATTCAAGATCCGATCATTTTGAGATGCCTGGACACACTACGTTTGAAAGACTGGAGATCATAGGCAGGAGGAAATACAGACAGAGGGAGACAGTTCCAGAGCTGACCTGTTGCATAAATGAAAGACTGGGAGTAACGGTTAACTCTTGCATTAGAGAGTTGGACAGAAAAGGGATGAGAGTTTGCTGCCAGACGGGTGCTACGCGCCCGTCGTAGAGGTGGAGGAATGCAAGCAGACAGTTCAGAGGAGCAGTGACCATTAAAGTAGCGATAGAAAAGAGATAAAGATGCAACAGTGCGGCGAAGAGACAGAGGTTGAAGGGAGTCAGTAAGAGGAGGAGAGTTAATGAGACGAAAAGCCTTTGACTCCACCCTATTGAGAAGAGCTGTATGTGGGGAGCCTCCCCACACATGAGAGTTGTACTCCACACAGGGGCGGATAAAACCTCTGTATAGAGTCAACAATTGTGCAGGGGTAAAGAAAGAGCGGAGTCGGCTTAGCACACCCAATCTCTTGGAAGCAGATTTTACAAGAGATGTAATATGATCTTTCCAAGATAAGTCCCGAGTAAATGAAACCCCAAGCATGTTCAAGGATGATGCAGGATTAATCTGAATATTATTAAACATTAGTGGGTATACCTGTGGAAGATTTTGTCGGGTTGATAGGTGTAAGAACTGAGTCTTAGATGCATTAAAGACAACCATATTATTTTTACCCCAGTCAGAGATATGAGCCAAGTCAGACATTAGGTGTGCCATAGCCTCATCCCTTGTTTCTTGAAGTAACTGTTGAGATGGGCGTTGCGGGAACCGAATGGAAAGATGAAGGGTGGAGTCATCAGCGTATGAGTGGATAGGGTTAGATGTACAGCTAAGAAGATCATTGATGAAAAAAAGGAAGAGAGTTGGTGATAGGACAGAGCCCTGAGGAACACCACTGTTGATAGATCTAGGAGAAGAACGATGGCCGTCTACGACAGCGGCTATAGAACGACCAGAAAGGAAGCTAGCGATGAAGGCACAGATAGAAGGATAGAAACCGTAGGAGGGCAGTTTGGAAATTAAAGATTTATGCCAGACTCGATCGAAAGCCTTTGAGATGTCAAGTGCAATGGCAAAGCTTTCGCCAAAGTCCCGAAAGGAGGATGACCAGGAGTCTGAAAGGTAGGTGAGAAGATCGCCAGTGGAGCGTCCCTGACGGAACCCATACTGACGATCGGAAAGAAGGTTGTGATAGGAAAGATGCCTTAAAATTTTTTTATTAAGAATTGACTCGAAAACTTTTGAAATACAGGACGTTAAAGCAATTGGACGATAGTTGGAGGGTTGGGAGTGGTCACCCTTCTTTGGGACTGGCTGAATGAGAGCAAACTTCCAGCAAGAAGGAAAGGTACAAGTTGACAGACAAAGGCGAAATAGTTTGCCTAGGCAGGGTGTAAGCACAGAAGCACAGTTTTTGAGAACAACAGGAGGGACTCCATCAGGCCCATATGCCTTGTTAGTACTGAGGCCAGTAATGGCAGAAAATACATCAACTGAAGAAATTTTAATGTCAGCCATGAGGAAGTCAGAGGGGGAAGTGATGGAGGAACAGCACCGGAATCGTCTAAGGTGGAATTGGAGGAGAAAGTCTGTGCGAAGAGATCTGCTTTATCAGTAGAAGAAATAGCTACAGAACCATCAGAGTAGAAAAGAGGAGGGAAGGATGATGAGGTAAAGTTGTTAGAAAGATTTTTGGCAAGGTGCCAGAAGGAGCGAGAAGAATTCGAGTTGGAGAGTTGAGAGCATTTAGTATGGATGAAATTATTTTTAGTAGAGCGAAGAACAGACTTAGCACGATTCCGGGCAGAAACGTAAAGATTATGTGATTCAGGGGTGGGTTGGCTCCGGTACCTTTTGTAGGCCCTCTCCTTGTTGCGGACAGCATTAGAACAAGCGTGATTAAACCAAGGCTTTCTTGCGTTAGTCAAAGGATATGAGAAAGGAATGTATGCTTCCATGCCCGAGAGAATAACCTCCGTAATGCGCAAGGCACACTCAGATGTCTCACGGCCATGGAAGCAATAATCATTCCAGGGAAAATCAAAGAAGTACTGCCTGAGGGCCTCCCAGTCCGCAGCTCCAAAATGCCAGAGACGACGTTTCCCTGGAGGGTCCACAGGCCGTACTGGAGCGATAGGACAGGTTAAGGTAATAAGGTTGTGATCGGAGGAGCCCAACGGAGAGAAAAGATTAACAGAGTAAGCAGAAGGATTGGTTGTGAGGAAGAGGTCAAGTATGTTGGAGCTCTCTCCAAGGCGGTCAGGGATACGGGTAGGGTGCTGTACAAGCTGCTCTAGGTCATTAAGGATAGAAAAGATGTAGGCTTGTTCACCAGGTGGATCCGTGAAAGGAGAGGAGAGCCAAAGGTGGTGGTGAACATGAAATCTCCGAGAATGGAGATTTCAGAGAAAGTAGAAGTGGACAGAATGTGTTCCATCGTAGAAGTAAGATAGTCGAAGAATTTTTGATAGTCAGTAGAATTAGGGGATAAGTAAACAGCACAGATATATTTAGTCAGAGAATGACAGGAAAGCCGAAGCCAGAGAGTGGAGAATTCAGAAGAATCAAGTTCAGGAACACGAGAGCAAGATAAGTCGTTGCGTATGTATACACAACAGCCACCTTTGGCTTTGAAATGAGTATAGAGAAAGTAGGAGGATACAGAAAAGGGTTTGCTGTCAGTTGCCTCAGACAGCTGAGTCTCCGTTAGAAAAAGAAGGTGAGGTTTAGAGGAGGAGAGGTGGTGCTCAACAGAGCGAAAGTTAGATGAAAGGCCGCGAATGTTGCAGAAATGAAGAAGAAGAGAGTCAGACAGTGGTTCCAGGCACCTCGAGTCGTCACCGGGAGAGGGGCAGATGGCGGGGGCATTTATGGTCCCCCCCCCCTGGGGACTCCGAGGCTGGGTGAATCAACGCCATTTTTGGTTAATTTTGAATAGGAAGTGTAGTGTGTACTGTGCATGTAGTTTGGTGAAGATAGATAGAGAAAATTTGTACTGGAGAGCATGCTGGCCTACTCTCTGTGTAACTGAGACACTGAAAAAGTTCAGCAAAGGGGGATGGTCAGGAACTAGTCCTGAGGGCTGATGAAACGGGAGCTCCAGCACTCCCTGTCATCAGCTTTCCATCCACCTCGGGAGTACTGCCCTGCTCGACTGGAGTTCTTGACAAGGTGCTGAGTAAAACGCGGAGACTGATACAGGCTAGGCCAACTTAAGAAAGAACGCATATTTGTAAACAAGGATGTGCACCCTAGTACCCGTCATGAATGGATGAGGATGAGGGATGTCGAAACCACAGAAACGAACATTTTCGAATTCGGCCAAGATTTTGGCCATATCTTGATACCCTGAACGTTTCATGTTGACAGCTCAAGCCGTTCAAGAGATATAATGGGCACACACACACACACACACACACACACACACACACACACACACACACACAGACGGAGGCAGGCAAAAACATTATCGCTCCGCCTTCTAAAGGCGGGCGATAAAAATGATCGAAGTGAAGGGATTAAACACAACTTAAGGTCAATAAAGCTTATGAATACCGCCGACTGTCGTGTTTGCGTGCCGGTCGACTTCTAAAAAAACTCGCACACGGATTGATGAGAAAATTATTATGAAATTCCCCCTCCTCCCTTCTCTTCCTCAACCCCCTCTAACACCTTCAAACTCAGGACGCCATTTTTATTATTCATACTGTTATAGAAGGTTTGTATTCATCTCACAGCGATTCCTAACCCCTTTTCACCTTAACTGACGGCTAAGTGTAGTCAGATTGGAAGGTGGGTCTGACTAGTAACCAAGGAGAACCATTCCTGTTTCATATCTAAAGCTCACTAAATTTCACGCAATCACGGGTTAATATTTACAATAAGTTATGGTAGTGGACTAGTTCCGTCAGATGAAAACAATCCGACTCTATCAGACTGTTTTCTTCATACCAGAACACCTCGTAGTTCACTCATGTTTGTATGACGGAGATTTTTTTTTCTTTTGCAGCCTATTTCTCGTTGTTCAGTGACAGAATATGAGTTAGTACAGATCTACATCCTTTCCGTAGCACTTCTTTATGACTATCATCATATTCTTGTGTTAATCTACTTTTACAGCTCAGTATTCAAGATGGAAAGCAGACATTTTTACGCCTAGTTTAAATGAACTGAGTATGGTAGTAAAATGATCGGTGAAGGCTATATCTAACTCTACTAGATTGGAAGGCTTCTCAAAGTCTAATGAGAGCAAGAATAAAGTAATCAACACTTTAGTAGACTGAAGGGATTGATTCACTCATCCCGACAATTTTTTTTTTTTATTCAAACTGTATCATATATCTTAGGAATGAGCTCTAATAATGAAATGGAAATGAATTGAAGAATGGATTCCCTTCGCCAGGTATCAAAGACCACATGGTAT
The DNA here is from genome assembly GCF_032717465.1 of Coenobita brevimanus. NCBI lineage: Eukaryota > Metazoa > Arthropoda > Malacostraca > Decapoda > Coenobitidae > Coenobita > Coenobita brevimanus. The sequence goes on from NC_137008.1 coordinate 58,545,278, forward strand.
TAATTCAAAACAAAGATATATAACTAACAAGGGAACAGAAACGGAAAAGAAGACATGATGTGGTGTTGGCATAGAAGTGGTCACAACGATGAAATGGGCTTGGCGTTGAAGTAATCCAGGCACTGAAATGGTTTTGATGTCGAAATGGTCCCGGCATAGAAGTGGTCTTGGCGTAGAAGTGGTCTTGGGGAAAAGTGGTCTTGGCGTTGATGTGGTCTTGGCGTAAAAGTGGTCTTGGTGATGTTAATGTCAGTGTCAATGGGAGGTCCTTATACTGTTCATGACGTGAAACCAAACGTCTAACCTGATAAAAGTAGAGGGAAAATAAAGGCCGAAAAAAATAAGGAAATATCAAGAAGAGAGGTAGGACAGAAGAGGAAGACAGTAAGGAGAGAAATTTTAAGACAAAAAGGTCCCTCTTAGTCGCCTCTTACGACAAGCAGGGACACTGGGGAAGTGTTCTTCCCCCCCACCCCAGGGTGATGAAAATGATAGGGGTGATAAAGGAAATATCTAACTCTTCAGAATCCTTCCCCCAGATTTAAAAAAAAAAAAAAAAAGTGATGGTGGCAAAAAATAACGGATAAAGAAGATTATCGCACCAAGAGGTCAACAGTTTCCCAATTACGGACTAACGGCAAAACTCTTTTCATTCTGTTTATCAAAATCGTCTGGTGCTTTGCGTATCGTAGTGTACGGGATGTCTGGAACTTCAGAAATTGACTGTCCGCCTTAATAACTCTCATGCAGTTGACAAACATTAAGTTTAATTCTTCTTCATCTGTTGGGATATCTCCAGGACGTACAGTCATGGACAAAGAAACCTGGACACTCAGGGGCTGAGCTGATAGTTTCTTTTTCCTTTTCGATTTTTCCACTAAATCTTCGTCCATATGAACCGTACCCCCCCATCCCCTTCCTTCCCTCACCTCCTCTCCGTCCTACCCATATGACCCGGGAAGGCTGGCCATTCCCAGGGGACAAGTAGACACTTCTCACCTCTCTCTCTCTCTCTCTCTCTCTCTCTCTCTCTCTCAACCCCTGATATATATATATATATATATATATATATATCTGTGTGTGTGTGTGTGTGCAATTATTATCATGACTTTCATGACTATTGGCATGATCTGAATCGGAAAGTAAAGATGAGGAGAAATATAGTGGAGTCTTTGGCGAAAATGGTGGCAACTCTCTCTCTCTCTCTCAAACTAAGCACTTGCTTCCATCCTTTCTTCTCCCCCTCCTTCCTCCCCCATCTACCATCTCTCTGTCTCTGTCTTATATATATATATATATGTGTGTGTGTGTGTGTGTGTGTGTGAGTGTTTGTGCAATTATTATCATAACAAATGGCATGCTCTGAATTGGAAAGTAAAGATGAGGAGAATTGGCGAGAATGGTGGCAGAAGGGAGTAGGCAAGTATGATGGTGAACGTTAATTGACCCGCAGGGAAATAATGACAGTTCCATATGCTGACGTCTCGAGAGGATTTCCAGCAGTTGTTTCCTCTAAGTATGTTACAGTGTTTTAATTTGTAATGCTTATATCACAGTAAAGGCATACTTTGCACTGACATTATTATTCACTGCTACAGATTATTGAGAGAGAGGGAGAGAGAGAGAGGGACAAGTGGTCACTCCTCACTTCTCTCTCTCTCTCTCTCTCTCTCTATCTATCTATCTATCTATCTCTCTCTCTCTCGTATGCAGATCCAAAATCAGGAGTCGCCTCTCATGGGCCAACCAGCCTACTGCAGTTGTTTTCTTTAAATATATTCCTAAGTTTTATTTTATAATACTTATATCACAATAATAAAGGCATACTTTGCACTGACATTACTATGCACTCCTACAGAATCATGAAAAAGAAAGAGAGAGAGAGAGAGAGAGAGAGAGAGAGCAGCTGCGTATACGAAGAATGAAGACGAGCTTCTCATGTGTGTGTGTGTGTGTGTGTGTGTGATAGCAGAGTAGCCGTAGGGAAGAGGGAGGGATGGGTTGTGATAAAAAAATGTAGGGAGTTGCTTGTGTCAAGGATGCACACACACACTCACACACACAGACACACACACACACACACACACACACACACACGGTTCAAGGTCGGCGGATTAGCGAACTGGGGTGTATGGGGGCAGGGAAGGGGGGAGGAGGAGTGCAGCCTGGCAGGTGCTATGAAGAGAGGGTAAACGGGACAGGGGGTGGGGAGGATGGGGGAAAGGTGTCGTGAACGAAGAGTGACGGACAAGCCGGGGAAAAGAGAAAATATGACATTTGCCTCGCCTCACCTGTCCAGGTTTCTCTGTCCATGACTGTACTACGGTATTTCATTTAGCCAGCTGATTTCTGGTGAGAGAAATTCAGGTGGTAGAAGAAAAACTCTCTATTTATCCAAATTAAATGACAAGAATTTTACTCGCTGCCTCGCATCAGATCTGGAAACAAATCGCATTTGAATAGGCGGACTACAGTACAGTACTGAAGTTGTTTTAGTCTTCAGTGCCTCTTTCAGCTTCCTGTGACGCACTCTCAGCTAAAGAAATTTGTCTGGTTGTAGCTAGAGTTGTCCCGCCCTTCAGAAGGTTAATGGTGACAGTATCAAATTTCTCACGCTTCCATGACCCACCCACAATTGAATAATATGGTATGGAGTCAGTGGAATTGAATACTAGAGAAGACGCGAACATGACAGGGGTACTGATTAGTTGGTTGCATTACACACCAGCGCTCCTTTACAGGCAAGACGAGGCCTTTTGACGCATGTGAGAAAGATAGAACGTGTCTGATCACTTTAAAGCATGTGGGGAAGATACGTGTGGAAAGTGTCTGGTCACTCTTTATCCTTGCTGATTGCACTCTGTAATGGAGGATGTAGGATGGTCGTACCTAATCAACATGGGCGTTACACAAAATTAATGTCCCTTCAGTAACCGAAGTCCTGCTTTCATCTTTGATTTAAGTTGACACAACCCAAGTAAAAGTGTCGCGTTCTCGGCAGCTAAGGAGTCTGCCTAGTGTTTCTAGCATCTCATTCTTGAAAATTTATTTCGTACACTGCAGTTTAATACTCTGGTATATTATTTTATAGGTTTTATATACCGACACGGATTTCATAAATATCATACTAGAATATAATAATGTACCAGATACGGAAATATACTGGTAATGAAGAGGAGCTGTAGGGAGTCTCTTTCACAATGATTACAGCCCAAAGTCAAGAGAGCTTTATACTCACTGATTATCGAACGGGTTGGAGTCTCACTTTTCCAGCTCGAGACCGAATTTGTAGAGGAATTATTATCTGCGACTGTACAGACATACAGACGGAAATGTGTGGTATAATGAGTCCTTGAATACCTCTGTCTCCAACATGCAACTATACCTCTATCTTCAACATGCTGCTTCCTTTCCTCCTGCTCCCACTTTGTCCGTATGTTTATATCCACCGGTTTTTCAGTGTCCCAAGCACTATGGTACAGCTTAGATCAAAAGTTCGCTACATTCTCTCAAAGCTCTCAAATCCTAAAGATGTATTGCTAAACTAAATGGTAATACAGTAATCATACTGTATGTGTTTGAAATTTTCACTTCATCAGTTCGGAGTCCCCAGTATGTAAAGGAATGATTGTGTTTGTGCAAATATACAGTTGGAGGTAGGCCTACGTGTATGTACTTCCACGAGTGTCCTTGTTTACATATAAGTATGTTGCAGCTTTGCCTGAATTACAACACGTTACCTCCTTCTCCCAGTGCTTGCTTCTGCCATTTAGCAATTATGCAGTTGGAGGTCCGTACGTGTATGTATTATGATTTGTAATTATAATTCCATGAGTGTCCTTGTACTGTATTATGCATATGTATGTTGCAGCTTTCCTTGAATTACAACACTTTATCTCCTTTTCCCAGTGCTTGCCTCTCTTCCCAATTAGTTCTTACTTAATCATTGTTCTCTCAGAATGGCAAACAGTAAGGTGATGTTGAAGCCTTTTATTTACACCGTCTCGAAACTGCCAAGACGTAATGAGAGCTTGCTGAACAAATAATCAGTAACCAAACGGGTTGTAATCTTGCTGCAATAATACTTTAGGCTCCTACAACTCACATACAGCTTCTTAACATCGTCTGGTGTTAGCTGGAATAATACTGGAGTTGCCCCGACCATGAGAGGGTTAGTGGTGGCAGTATCAACCTTCTCAGGGTTTTATATTCATTGACAGCTGAATAAAATCGTCTAGTATTACCCGCAAAGAGAGAGAGAGAGAGAGAGAGAGAGAGAGAGAGAGAGAGAAGGTGACCATGAGATGGTTAACTCGGACTCCCGTAACTGCAAATAAATCTTTAACGGGGACAGTGCATCATTCCTCCTTTGATGGTAATACTCACCTGTTAACAAAGAAACTGTCGCAACTCTGTACATTACTTATCAAACACAGGAATAAGTTATGAGATACTGTACCGTATATGGCATTGTCACTACTATATATTATTAATTCCTATATATTAACGAGAATAAAGGCTGTTGTCACCTGTTTGGCTATTTTTCTGTCCATCCACCGGATTATCGGATTACAGACAAAAAATAAATTAATACTTTTACTTATCTAAACCGTCTTAGTTGACACCACATCAAGATTGATTTAAATATTATTGATTTTCTTATATCTTTTATTGGAGGGAGGGGGCCTATGATATCTTAATATTTATGTCGCCTCTTTGGCGCCTACTGAACAATCTAAAGTCAGAGGACAGCGCGGGAACTGCTCTTTTACCAAGGCTGAAGTCATCCACTGTCGGCGACGCCACAGCAAAGGACAAGGGCATCGTGGTGACTTTATATGAATACCAACTCAGCGTCGCGTGACCAGCTGGACCAACTATCCGAGGGTCCTTACAGTTTTATAGCTTCATTTTGAGCTTATCTTTTCTACTGATCTGCCTATCTATCTATCTATCTGTCTGTCTATCTATGTTTTCCTGTCTGTGTCTATGTATGTCTGTCTAGGTACCTATCTATCAATGTCTATCTACCTATATCTGCCTGTCTGTCTGTGTCTCTATCTGCCTATCTATCTATCTATCTATATTTATTTATGCCTGCCTGTTTCCCAGTGTCTCCATCTGCATATCTATCACTCTATGTACTTATCATTGCATCCTATAGTGGCCTTGACAACAGGACCCCCAGGTGTTCTAATTGCAATTCAGTAACAACCCCTCTTCCCACGACACACCCTGAACTCTCCCTTACACACCCTCTCTCTCCCTCTCATTTTCGGCCTCCCTCTCCTCCCACCCACTTTATACGAACACACAGACGGGCCTTAATTAACCGTGAACACGAGAGAAAATATCCAGCCTGTAAATAATAGAGTCTTGGGTTCTGGTTGGTTGTTCATGTGTTTCTTGTTTCCTCAGTAAAAGCTTGAATACCTTGGGTCCACAGCGATGATGAAACAGAGAGAGAGAGAGAGAGAGAGAGAGAGACAGACAGAGAGAGAGAGAGAGAGAGAGAGAGAGAGAGAGAGAGATGAACTTGCATCCACTCTGTGTGTGTGTGTGTGTGTGTGTGTGTGTGTGTGTGTGTGTGTGTGTGTGTGTGTGTGTGTGTTTTGGGGAATATCACGAATCCCTCCTACATTTCCGTCAATCAGCTTTGGGAGTAATCAGTCAGCTGTCGGATAAAACCAGAAGGCAGGAGGGAGAGGGATGGAGAGGGAAGGGGTGAAGCAGAGAGTGGGAGGGGAGGGGGACTGGGAAAGTGCGAGGGGAGGGGAGGGGAGTAGGGAAAGTGGGAGGCGAGGGGAGGGAGGAGAGAATAGGAGGAGAGTAAAGGGGACTGGGAGGATAGAAGCATGGAATGTGGAGGAAGGATAGTAGAGAATGAGAAATGAGGGGGGGACAGAGGGGGAGGACTACATAGAGTGTGAGGTAGAGGAGGGAAGATATGGAGGGAGAGGGGGATACAGATTGAGAGAGGGAAGGGGGGGGAAGGTAGAAGTGTGGGTCAGGGTCATGAACGTTTGGTAATGCTGGTGTGAGCATCGGGGGAATGTGTGTGTGTGTGTGTGTGTGTGTGTGCTCGCGGTGTATGGTGCGGCAGTGTGATGAGTGGCAGTATGTGGTGTTAATTTGTACTGTGTGACAATATGAGGTGTGGCGTAAAGGATGTGTGTGAGTATGGTGTATGAGGTGTGGCGTGTAAGGTGTGCGTTAAGGTGTGGCACTGTGATATGTGACACCTCACATTTCTGCATATCACACACATCCACCAGTCACAGCTCACCACCGAGGCAGTGTAAGGTGACTCTGAGAAATGTGAGTGAAGAGTGTGTATGAGGTCAGGAAATGTTAGGCTTTGTAGTGTGTGAAGTGGCAGAGAATGGTGGTACAGTGCAAAGTGCATGTGTGAAGCGTAGCAGTGTGAGATGTGGCAGTACATGGTGTGGCAGAAACTGGTGTGGTAGTGAGAGCTTCAGTAGTGTAAAGTGTGGTTGCTTCATGTATGTACGGCGTGGCAGAATGAAACGGAACAGTGTAAGAGGTGATAGCGTAATATGGTGCAACAGTGTGTGTGATGCGTGTGAAGTCTGGCCGTGTGAATGGACGCACTGCAAGATATGTGTGAGGCGCAGTAATGCTTCCTATCACACAAAGAGTTTTGCAACACCCTGTATTTATTTATTTAGTGTGGGCATTACGTGGAACATGCAAACTTCACTTCTGACAACATATGACGCAGCAACACTGTCAAGGTACTGACGAATCATATGACTCGTGGTCACCTCGTACCTGAGTCAGAGATACTGGAGATAACATTATGTCATCTACGTGAATAGGGTAACGTAATGAAATGTCCACCAAATACCGCCTGTGATGTGCAAAAATACCTACAGAATGATTACGGCACATGTCCGTAAAGCACCCAGTGACCAAAACCTGCCTTAAATAGGTAACGCCCAGCCTCTCACGCGGAAGGTTCCCAGCTCGAATTAGCATGCAAACACAGTATGAAGGTGTCTCACAAACAAAAAGATTATTTCAAGGCACCTTAAATTGCATGTAAGTGTCTTAGGAGGGTCTGGTCCACGTTCCAGGCGTAAGATTCAGAGTACAGATTTATTTATTCACATAGCATAAACGTTTCTGTCATATATAAATGATTTTGGAGACTTCGTAAATCATTTTTCATAGCTATTTATGCTGCATATTACACCTCAGTGTCCTTTCCTGTGTTACGGGTACAAATTATGTTGATACAAGAAAGAAGTAAGTGCCATAGGGCACAAGAGAATATTAAGGTGCAATATGCAAAATAAATCGCTATGAAAGAGGTGCCACGAAGTCTCCCATGTCAAAGAGAATATAATCCAGAGACTCATTCAGTTCACAGCAAAGTGGTACATAGAAGCGTTCCTGGCCCAAGAGGCGGCCGTCATAAAACACAGTTGTATTCTCGCGCCCTTTGGATGCTCCCTATCATCTGTTCACTAGCGATTTGTTTTGCTTATTGTAGGTAAATGATTTTTTTTCGCATGTGTTAATCATATCCTTGTTATATAATTGACACTGTGGAGAAAATTACCATGCAGTAAGTAAATAAATAACATGTAAGAAAGAGATAATTTGGCCCGCAGTGATTCCGTAACTAACTGAGGTGGTATAATCTCTACAGCTATCATTATATTATACATAGACAATAGATGGAAAGATACAGGCAGATAAACATATGAACAGATAAGCTAACCGACCATCATTGTCACATACTGCATATATGTCGGTACAAAAATTTAACACTGATGCCATCCATACATAATATATAAACAGATGAAACCCTAATAACGCAAGAACATTCACTCCTTTACTGCTTAGTCGTCAGTTTTAATTTTCTTGATATCAGCAAACAATTTAACACAACCCAGAAGAAATTTTTCAGGCTATAGAGGTCCGATACAGCCTTCATTAACTCATTTATTAAAAGAGGTGTCCCGTATGTAAATAAAATCGTTTGGAGGTAAGAACACACATGACGACACCGTATGTGAGATTAAAAAGAACCTGACCCCTTCACTCCGATGACGCATTTCGTATTCCGTTACTGATACTACTAAAGGATTTAATCAGCTTTGTATTCTTCCCTTTTTTTTCATAACTGGAAGAAATGGATATAGCCTTCACTAACCTCTTCACTACTAGAGGTCTTACTCAGGTTGAATAATATTGTCTGGTGTAATAACAACAATAATAATGGTAATAATAATAATAATAATAATAATAACTAGAGGCCCCCCCTCCCAAAGGGAAGAAACACCAGCCGCGAGCCTACTGTATACATATCTAGCGCGATTCGGAATATGACCTTGACCTTGACCTACTTTCACCAATTTCGAACTCGTGATCGATTTTTCCCCTTACTACACACATGTAAAATTTTTTGATGATATCTTGAGCGGTTGCGAAGTTATCGCACTAACGGACACACAGACAGACAGACAGACGAACTGAAAACAATACCACCTTCGCTATCGCGGCTGATAATAATACATCAGCGAACTGCAGAGATTAAGCGCCAAACCAAGGCAACAACACAACAACTGCCTGTCTGATACGGGAAAGGTGAGGGTCGGTGCTGTGACGGGCCGTATATTTTGCAGCTTATGTTGCATCACGCATCCAGTGCACGTGTGTGTGTGTGTGGGGGGGGGGAAGTGGCACCCCTGCACATACACCTGTGACTTAATCAAGTGGACATGAGCAGAGAAGCACAGGCGTTGTATTAACACTCAGCCTCTTATACTCATTTGCAGCTGAATAAAATCATCTGGCGTTAGCCGGAATAAACTGGTCAAGTTCCGACCATGAAAGTGTTAAGTGATGACTATATTAAAACCTTCAAGCTTCCATATTCACAAACGGTGAATAAAAAAAGTCCGGTGTTTGGTGGAGTAGAACACCAAGGTTAATATAAGATCTTAGACTACTTTTCACGATAAACAAGTCTCGACACGAATTAGTTTTATGAATAATTTAGTTTTGCTGTATTTTTCATGCCATTATTCACCCGGGCTTGGCTGTGTCATGTTTGGCAGGTGCATAAGATAAAAATAAAAACAAACGAATTGTATACACAACTTTAGCCTAAGAAAATTTACGAAAGCGGCTTCAGTTTTTTCATAGGCTGGGCTACTCGTAGGTAAATGTAAACTCTTCAGCCCGAGAATGTATTTTTCAACTGCACACCTTCTCTCCAGATGACCTTTGTCTTTATCCATGGAATCCGATGATGTATTTCAGAGTTAATTCTTGCTATTTAAGGCGACTTTTCTTAAGTTTAGGGAGACTTCTACAAGTGAAGGAGTTACTGAAAGCAACATCTAATCCATCTTGTTCTCTCGCAGGCTGAAAAATATCGTCTGACTGTATCAAGAATTAGAAAAAGAGGTGACAACAGTGAGGGGGTTAAGATATATTTTTCCAACTGGGGAGCTCATACAATCTTTATTAGTTTATTTACCACCAGTGATTTCTCTCTTATCTGATACCAGCAATGATCGACTACAGAAAAAAGAGGTCATGGTAGTGAAGGTGTATTGTTATAAGCCATGGCGCCCCCTGTGACGTCACATGCTGGACAACACACCTTAACATCCTCGTATATGTTATTGCAACAAATATTGAAGATACCAGAAGACATGAATAAGAGTGAGAGCAGTGGAAATGAGTTATGTGAGAGGAGCTCGTGGAGTCACATGGAGAGATAGACTGACAAATGAGGAAGTGAAGGATCGTTGTGGTGTGGATGTGGATGTGATAGGAAGCGTTAGGAGAAACACTCTGAGGTAGTTTGGCCATATGGAGAGTGAGAGACTAACGAGGAGAGTATGTGAGGTGGAGGGTGGGAGAGGGAAGGGAAGGCCAAGGATGGGATGGAGGGATGGAGTGAAGAGGTATATGAGAGAGGGGGGTGTGAGCTGGGAGCAGGGCAGTGAAAGTGCTGGGGACAGAGCAACATGGAGGCGATCTGTTTGAGGCCACCCCTTACAGGATTAAGGAGTCCGGCAATAGACACACAGACTGATATTCCAGGTTCTTACTGTTCGCATTCTCGCACTTCTAGCTACAAACTGAGGGATGTTTAAGATGGTATGAGAATACGTGAATGTAGCTTAGTGCTTCTCACACACCTTACATTCCGTATTATGTTATTTATGCACTTCAAAAAATTATCTGCCAAAGGAAAGTACTGCTAATGAGTTAACTGAAAAAAACATCTCCATTTCACCTTACAGTTGTCGCGATGAGGATGGAATAACTATTTGTTTGAGTCTCTGCTAATATTTCCATTTTCTCTCTTTCGTACTTCATAGAATACAGGAATATTTAGTACTAACTTTACTAAATTTTGGTACCCAACGCTAATTAATCGTGCCGGGAGGCTATTACTCAACAGATAACGCTCGCACACTTGCTAAATAGAGAAAATCGTCTAATGTAAGGAAGAAAAAATAAAACAGAGAAACACGACTAACTGAGGATCAAATACTGTAGGTTACCAAGCGACAACTCATTTTCCTCACTTCTGCCACCGATACTTGCACACAGTACGGAAGAGGATATGAGCTGAGATTCATAAACGCACTAATGATCATTTCCCTGCCATAACCGAATTATTATTATTATTATTATTATATAAAAGAAAGACAAGCAAATGAATGTGAAGAAACTTTCCTTGTCTCTGTTCTTGCCACAACTGATCAGTTGAGAGAGAGAGAGAGAGAGAGAGAGAGAATTACCACATTAACCACGGCCGGAATACTCACCACAGGCGATATTTCCCTGGACATAATGGTAGGAGGGCAACCAGAGTTAGACGAGGCCGTATCGAACACCACCCTGAACTCCTGAGGGGGGCGTGCCTACGCTGATGGTGCCGTAGTACTGAGTCTGCGGGAGGAGATGCAGTTGTGACATGGGCGTCCGGAGGGGGGAGGGGCAAGGGGGGGAAAATGCCCCCCCTTGGAATTCGACGGCTTCAGTTCTTGTTCATGGATGTTTGAGTGATTTGATTCATGCATTGTCACTAAGCATTTGATGTAAGTTGTGTAACTCACGAAAGTATATGTTTATGCCTATTTGGAGTGTGTGTATTTTGATATAACCGCACATATACTGTATGTATAATTTATTTTGCCCCCCCCCCTTACAAAAAATCCTGCGGACGCCCCTGTGACAGGGTGTGGTGTGTGGTAGTGTGGGGGTCTGTGTGGTGTGTGTGGCAGTGTGGGGGACTGTGTAGTGTGTGTGTAATTCACCGGTTCGGTTAGGATCACTTGATGGTCGTAATCGTCAGCTTTTACCCTCCCGGAAGGGAGCTGAGAGCTCATATAGTCCGATCTAAGGGCAAGGCTGTGACCTTCACACACGCACACACCCGTCCCCTTGCTCAAGGGGGACAGTAACCACCCACTTCGTCAGTGAAACTTTTCGCAACCTGAGCGAGGCGCGAACTCCCGTCCACCAGTTGGCAAGAGGGAACGTTACCACTGCACCAGCGAGTGAAACTTATGTCAGGATCGATCTCTGAACCTCCTGTATACAACGCACGAATGCTACCACTGAGCTACAGAGTGTGTGTGTGTGTGTGTGTGTGTGTGTGTGTGTGCGCGAAAGGTAGTATGAGGGCATGTGTGGTGTGTGTGGAGGGGTAGTATGATGGCCTGCGTGGTTCAGTTTAGTCAGTTGTCAGTTCAGGTAGTTTAGGTAGTTCAGTTAGATAGCTAAGTCGGATAGGCCAGTTCGGTCAGTTCAGTAAGTTCGTCAGGACAGGAAGCTCAGTCAGTACCTGCCTCCACTCCTTACCAAAAACAGATTTAGTATCCTCGCCATTACTTCAGCAAAATCACCCCACCCTAGACCCAGCCCAATTACCTGCAAAAATTATCGCATAAATCAGACAGGCTCACTTATGCACCGATACACAGGTACAAGAAAATCCCACACCTACACACAGTAGACACCAGCACTGGGCACAAACGTGGCCTATTCCTCCCACATCATTTCCATCTCCAATTCGGCACGTCACTCCAGCATGTAAACAATATTTGCTTCATCGTAAGGCGGTCAGTGAAACAAACGTGATGAGAGATGGAAACACTGGGCGGAAAAGAAAGGTGAGATGTTGGCAGGGAAGGAACTTCATCAAGGGAACATCGCCATGACGACGAAGAGGCTTGTGCATCCTAGTGATCAACGGAACTTGACTAGTCAGGTGAAGCCATACTAGGTGGGCTCACTGTTCATGATCAGAAGAAAATTGTTTTTCGTCTCATTAATCGGCTGAGGCTCCCTTATGAAGTACCGGTTTCACCCTTCTTCTAACCCAGTGCTCTTCAACTTTTTCTTTCATGCACACCTAAACCAGGCTTTGGAAAACTCAAGCACCTTAAAAAGGTAACTGCCATAATATTTTATTATCATTTCTTATCTGTGCTTTACTTTCCAAAATTGAAGAGTATTTTTGCATGAAATGAAAAATTCTTAACAATGTAATAAATAATTGCTTAACTGTTAGAAAGGTGTTAGATAGATAATAAAAATACGTAGTTACCTAACAGTTTATAAAGTTTAGACATAAAAAAAAAAAAAAGCTAGGAGCCCGAGCTTCCCTAATTAGCAAAAAGTGGCATTAGGTGTCCAGTGACGCGTCACGTAATTATCTGAGAGTAGAGTGTATGTTAATGCTTACCAGGTGTGCATTAATTTCCAGACTTGCTCAGCATCCTGTAAGCTGGGACAGCATGTAATATACTGCAAGGGTCCGAGGCTAGGCTGTGAGGGGTGCAAGACTAGTTATAGCTGAACAAAACCTCCAGTCATCTGCTGGAGATAGAACCTATGCAAGGCCGACACTCCGACTGGGGCGTTCTAACTACAAGACCATCAGGCGCCTCTCGTGATTATTAAGCAGTTTAAGTCGGGTCAGGCAACCTCCTTTTTTCTGTGGCATGTCGGTCAGACAAGGCTACACTATAAAACAGAAAAATCGCTGGGAATTATAACTACTTCACAGTATTATTATCATATGATCAACAGAATTGTCTATATGGTCAGCAAAAGTGCACTCTTATGCATCATACTGTATGGTTATGTCATACATGACATATCCAGCAAAAAGCAAAAACTACACAACATTGTAATGCACAACTAACCAAGAATCTCATGGAGTGCGTCATTTGCGGTGCTGGCATTTAGCTTCGCGCCATACCTGAGATTGCAATACTATCGAACATAACAATTACGCCATTTTTCATGTTGATAGAAATTTAGCCTCACGGTGAAATATATTTGTTTAAGGACAACTCTGATTAGTAAACTGGTATAGTACTTCGATTCATTAAACCCGTGCTCGGCACACCTATTTGCGAAACGGCCACATGAAGCTATTGACCAGTGAGTTGTCCACGAGGTTTAAATCCGTTATTGGGTGGGGAGTGTAAAGACAATAAGAGAAGATAGTCATGAATTAGGAACGAACAGTGGAATAATTAAAGGGGGACTCGTACGAAATCTTTGGACTTCCGTGCACATCCACGAGCCCTGAAGGCAGATAATCCTCTTGCATAAGTAAGTATTCTTGGAAGGGTTCGCTCAGCGTCGATGAAGAATTCTCAAGACGTAGCTGCAAAAGTGTCTGCCTAATAATAGAAGCGGAGCGTCAGTGTGGGGAGGACCTTTATTGTGCAGGGGCAGGTGAAGCTTACAGGTTGTGCGATATTACTGATGGTGAGGATCGTTCCGAAAGCTGAAGCTCTTGTGCTTCCAGTGATCATTTTACCCTGTGCTTGCTGGGATCTTTAAAAAAAAAGTGCAGTAACAGATTTTTTTTGCATACTGGCAAGTAAATTAAAAAATTAATTACATGTTTAAATTTCATAATTTCTTAGTTCTTTGGGCATTTCGTCACAACAAGGAAAATGGTTCCCGCCCAGTTCATGAAATGATCATGAGGGTAGTACACACACACACACAAAGAAGAATGGTGTATGTATCTTCCCTCTGTCACAACCCCACACGGACCTATGAGCCTACCTATCTGTACAGGGTTCGTGTTCAAAAGACAGAAATATTCTCAGCATCGGGCCTATCAGTACCGTTTCGAATCCTTTAACACATTAGCTGAAGATTACCTGCATTACATTATACTTCTAGCTACCGATGGACGACTTTACTGTTCTCACTGGAAATGGCAGGGAGAAAAAACCTGTCACGATTAACATACTGCCTGAGAATTGAAATCTCCGTTCTTTATTCAAATTGACGACCGATGATATATGCAGCCCGCAGAAACTCAGTCCAGGCTAAGGGTCAAGAGTGAGAATACAAGAGCACAATAAGAGGACAGGTTTGTGTCTGAGAGTGTGAATAAAACAGAACTGAAAGAGGAAAGATTTATGTGGAAGAGTGAGGATAAAACAGAACAGCAAGAGGAAAGGTTTGTGTGTAAGACTGAAAATAAAACAACACAGTAAGAGGAAAGATTTGCGTGTTGTCTCCCTGTTGCAGCATCAGAACCATCTTTGGAGTCTTGTATCCCCAAAAGAGCGAGAATACAACAACTCGTATATGAGGAGGGTTAATATTTTGCGACCTTGCGGCATCATCCAACTCCCCTCACATGGATCATGAACCTACCTATCTGCACAGGTTCTCACATCCTAAAGAGCACGAGTGTCGTAACATGGGGCCTATCTCCAGAGCCTCGATTTTTTTTCTTAACCAACTGAGCGTGGGTATCTGTGTTTTTTAATTTTTTCTTGCATTTTTCTGACGATTTTATTTAGTTCAGGATAGATTTATCGAACTGGAGGGGTTACGCATACCTTAAATAAGCCCCTTGAATATGAAAAACTTTTCCAAAGTCAAATAATTTCAAAGCAGAGAGAATTAACTGAAAAGGACATCAACCGGATTCAATGGGTTACGAGTGAGAATTACATGACACAAGCCGGCAAAGAGTAAGCTAGGAAAAATACGTCATCGGAGTGAGAAGGTTGTGTGTTTTAAGAGTGAAATAAAACAGCAAGATGCGAGGAAAAGTTTATGTGTTGTCCTCATGTAGTGGATCCGTCTGGCCTCACACGGACTTGGCGAATCCCACCCTGGTGTTGCCCACGTCGAATTCCGTGTACCAACGGGCGATGAAGGGGTCGCCCAAGATCCACGCCTCCAGGGTCATGTCGAGTGCCACCATGCCCACGAGACACAGCTTGACGCCCGTCTCCTCGTCCACGCTCTGTAATACGTGCGGGAGGAAATTTGTCACCTAGATGTCCTATGACTTACAGAAACTCTTAGCTGTTGTCTTATGCTGCTCAACTTGCCACCCACTGTACCACGAACTTGTGAATCAAACTGTACGCGGCTGTGGTACGCATATAATCACTGCCTTTGAACTCCTTCAGCGCGATCTATTAAATAACGAAGCCATGCAGCGCCTGATATAAAGCCGCTGGAGAGTCACGCATACGAGTTTTAACAAAATCACAGAATTTAAAGTCACGAGTGCGTATGTTGAAGGGAGTAAGTGATAAAGGGTAAAAGCGTGTCCGTGTGCTTATAATTTGTGTGTCTGTATGTGTGTGTGTGTGTGCAACCATCTCACCTCAATGATCAGTTCTGGGCCGGTCAGATCGAAGTCCTTCCCGTTGAGGGTGAAGGTGGTGAGGGGCATGTCCGGCACCAGGGTACAGTTGATGAGGTACTCCCCCAGCACGAACGCCACCGCACCGTAGTCCTCCATTATGTTCTGGATGGTGAGGGGGGGGGGAGGGATTAAGGGTGCGAGGTGAGTAAAGTTATTCAATTTCCTGCTCACTATATACAATGCCACGCTTAGCTCTGTGTGCTTCTCTGAACTAGTCAAAGAAGTTTCAGTCACCATGACCCCTATTTTTGGATAATCAGACACTAAACGTATAACTAAAGTTCCATTTATCTGCTGAAAATTCCAGCCAAATATCCGAAAGGGTCATGCACAAGACATTAAAGTGAGACCTAGCAGAAAACAATCTGCACAACCCACACCAATATGGATTATGTAGAGGAAGAAGCACCACACCAATTTTCTAGACAGTTACGGAAAAAATAGCCATTTCCAGAGGAAAAAGAAGAAACTGTACAGTCAGCCAAAAAGACATCAGCAAAGCCTTTGATAAGATGTGGACAAAATTTTTCCAATATAAACTAAAACACTTTGGTATCACCCAAATAACGAAGGGAAAAAAATAATGTACTCATCAACTTCATTAACCAACCTACAGCGACAGTCTCTACTGGTTCAGTAATTTATTAGTTTTTCCTCTGTTGAGAGGTGTTCCACTGGGCAGTGTGTTATCACCCACCCTATTTATCACATATTGGGCTGACATGCCAGATCCAGAGGGGAACACGTGTAATATATATTTTCTAAGCTGGTGACGCGTACGTCACACAGACTGACGCATCAAATGGCACTAAACCCGATTATGTCATGGCTCAGAGGAAGGGACTCAGAGTTACCAACTGTGGGTAAAAAACTTCGACACAGAGAGAGAGAGAGAGAGAGAGAGAGAGAAATTTTACATTTGTACCCTTAGCAAGAGTCTAACCTGGTGGCATACAGACAGATGGAAATATTATTCCATATACATGCACACAAAAAAGGTAAAATACTGGTCCACACAATGGCGTTCCGTGAAATGGTGGTGCAAAACAAAAGCAACAAAATGTCCCACGGAAAAATGACCTTAGCTGCTCTCAGAAAATCCTGTCATTTCCCGGTGAGATTAGTGTTTTGCTCAGTAAAAGCTGTGATACTGCTTGTTCTATGTAGTTCTCCCACAGCAACACACGTAACCTCCAAAAACACAAATGCTATAACTGCAGAAAGTATAATATATAGCACTGCAATTCGTCACTAACCAGGGGGATCCATACACCAACAGCACTGATGAGCAACGCTCCCAATTGCAAGTCAAAATTACGAGCATCCCCTTGAGGAAGAGACGTGCAAGATGTGGGAAAAGCTTAAGAATGATGATGATGATACAAACCCCAGTCATATAAGAAAAGGTTAGGAACATCAACATTCCTGGTTTCCTCGTAGCCTTAGAGCTCAGAGGAAACCATTACCGGCTCATGAATTTACTGACTAAACACCAGAACTCAGCAGTATAAAACATACTCGACCGTAAACACACATATACGCGCAGTTTTTCAGGGCCATGTAGATAAGGTGCCCTGAAAATATAACACACTATGTAAGAATAAAATAAGCCTACACGAAACACCTATACTCTAACACTGTCTATCCTCTCTCCTAATGGTACTTCTTCGTCCGTCCTCTTCTCTATTTCTACTGATTCTAAAAGTAAAAGTAAATAAATAAATAAATAAATAAAAGTACGGGATGCTATAGATGAGAGAGAGAGAGAGAGAGAGAGAGAGAGAGAGAGAGAGAGAGAGAGAGAGAGAGAGAGAGAGAGAGAGAGAGAGAGAGAGAGAGAGACGAAGAAGAACAAGAGCGGTTTGACGGGAAGGTTGAAGGAAGAGAGGAAGGAGGGAGGGAGGGTGCTGGGGGGTTTCGAGGACAGGAAGTCCAGGAATTTTTGTCAAAACTCACTACTGACTCTTCCTTCCCACGACACACCACCCTGACTTGCATACTCTCGTACACTATCTCTCCATCTTGTACTCGATTTTCCTTTCCATCTCTCCCACCTACCTCACCCCTATATACCCTCGTTCTTCTTCGTTTTCCAGTTGTTGTGTATGACCAAACTATCCTACGGGCATAAATTAAGAGAGAGAACTAGTGAAACAAGTTACCCCATAAATACTTGTGGGGTGACATTAAGAGACAGAGGGACATATGAAAGGCTTCTTGAAGAAAGTGTTGAATAAGTTGATGTTATGGGACAAAAATTGCTGAGGTACTTCTGCCATGTGCGAGTGGTGAATGAGATACTGACTAGGAGAGTGCTTGATAATGAGGGGGTTGGGAATAAGTGGAGAAGGATACACAGAACGAGGAGGACAGATAAGGCGCGATAGTACAATATGTAAAGAAAGGGGGCGTTTGGTGAAGAAAGGGGTAGTTGCTGAGTAAGGACAGAAATGCCTTGATGTCTTTTGGTCCAAACAAGCATTCAAGGCATGCGGCATCAGACAACTGAAAAACAGATAACTTTATATATCTATTTGCCCCTCAAATTACAAGTGTTATGGGGAGCTAAGTTAGTTGAGAAGAATATGAATGAAATAATAAAGTGAAGGCTATGGGAAAGGGAAAAAGGAAGGTAAAGGGTGAGGGGCGAGAGATGAGGGTGTGAGGGGATGAGGGGCCTGGAGAGATATTAGGAAAGTTGGCCAAGCTGGTGAAGGTGAGGTGAGGTGACATAAGGTGAGGTGAGAGGTGAGCAATATGGATGTAAGATGAGGGGTGCGAGTGGTGAGAGGTGAGGGGATGACGGAGATGGATGTAAGGTGAGGAATAAAGGAGGTCAAGAGTATAAAAGGAAAGGGAGCCGGAGGTAAGGTGAGGGATAAGGTAAGAAAGGAATAGGAGGGGTGAATGAAGTGGAAGTGAGGCTACAAGCTGAGTTATGTAGCCGGTGAAACATGCTGTCACGAGCATGATGCATCATCAGTCAATTAGTAATCAGCCAAACAATCAATCTCTGATCAGTGACTTAAACCAATCAAACAATCATTTAGTAAATCATTCTCTCTGATAAGATGCATGTCAGTCTCTCTCTCTCTCTCTCACTTACCGCCACATCTTCGGCGCGTCCTGCGAGAATGGATGTGCCGGTGTCCACAATGGTCTCACACGGGTTGCAGAAGGGCTTCGTCACCCCTCCCACCTTGATCCTGCAGTAAAGGCCAATATTATGGTGTGTACTTGGGTTTACGGGACTCTGTGCAGACTGTGTATACTGTGCTGTGGTGATTACTGACTTGAACGTCTCAGTCCGAGCGAGGACATTGCATAGAATCGACCCTTAATGTTTTTCGATGATGTCATGATACAGAAGGGAATAGGTTGATCTTCTACTTTTAAACGTAATGAACCAGGTAGCCCAGCCACGGGTCCACACACCTCGGAGGTAATACAGACTTAGCTTTACCGCTACTTAGAGGTCTGGGGTTGTATCTTCCAACTCCTTATCACAGTCCACAACCCCAGCCTCGGGTCCACACACCTCGGAGGTAATACAGACTTAGCTTTACCGCTACTTAGAGGTCTGGGGTTGTATCTTCCAACTCCTTATCACAGTCCACCAGTCAGACACTAATGAGTTTATAATACGTCAACTTTCGTCGCTCAAAATATAATACCGTAGCGGAACACAGACGTCACATGTTCAAATATTTTAAGCTTTCCATACATCAAAGCTGGTAATATAGGCACAGCGGCTTTGTGTCTACATCGTGAAATTTTGTAGTTTGCATCAAAAATACTTTTAGTGTATGAGCGATTGCGCGTCACGAAACGAGCGGTTCCTCTCAAATATGGCACAATTTGATTTTTAAAAAAATGATTGAATATGCATATCATCATCATCTTAATCATCAGCATCATAAGCATCATCAGCATCACTAATCTGCTATGTTCTCATGGGGTGGGGATGTCCAGCACAAGGCTCACTGTTCTCTTCAGGGGCATATGACAGAGAAAAACTGAAGGCCAGGGTGCAGTATTCCCCGGTTGTGTAATGTAGGACGCCTGATGCGATATTTTCTTTACGAGTTCAGCTCTGGACATAGGCTTAGTGGTCCGTTCCCTGAGGCCCAGGTCCTCTTAAGTGCCACAAAGCTGCACATGCTACCATTTCGACACTAGCAACCTATCTACTGTTCATATCAACTATTTCTTTGGCTGTCTCATTCAGGTATGGTGCACTGACATTAGTTTTTTTTTCTTTTATGGCGTTGGTGGTTTTTGTGTAAATTAGTACAGTCTGCTCTAACGAAAATAAATTAATCAAGATATTCCCATCCCCAGCCTGTGATCGAACTTGCGTCATTTCAGACAACAGACGATTTTTCTAACCTTATTCCGACCTCTCCCGCCACATCCTGTTATCAGCACACACACACACACACACACACACACACACACACACACACACACGCAACTTACGCCTCTGCTGTGAGTTGCCAGTACCCAACCCTTGATACTGGGACATAGTGGAAGTCTCCCTCGTAGTGGTTGGGATCGGAGCCGCCCAGTACCAGTTCACCGCCCACCGTGCCGTTCATCATGCTGCAGTGTGGGTGTACATGAGGGAGGAGAATTTGCAATGTGGGTGTACATGAGGGAGAAGGATTTGCAATGTGGGTGTACATGAGGGAGGAGGATTTGCAATGTGGGTGTACATGAGGGAGGTGGATTTCCAATGTGGGTGTACACGAGGGAGGTGGAATTGCAAAGTGAGTGTACATGAGGGAGGAAGATTTGTAATGTGGCCGTGAGTCAGACATGCCTATTCTAATATTTGCCTAGGTAAAACAGTGAAGGACATACAAAACAGCAATAGGATTAATTGACAGTCTGAATTCTATGGCAGTAAATCTTAAACTGGAAAAATGAAGCCCATCCCTTACTGTTATATGACAATTTCTGAAGCATTACTAACGTCAAATGTATCTTCTCTCTTTGTACTTTTCCTGACTGCACTGTGTAATGTGGGATGCAGGCTAATTAAATCTTATAGTTACAGACACTTCTTAATGGCCTGCAAAAATTTGGAGCCTGTTCTCCCTTTTGTCTTACAGGTGACAAGTGTATGGTCGCACGAGACAGAACTCACTGGTTGAGGTAGAATGAGAATACTGGCTCGTCAACTGCGCCCTGAGCGAGGAGGGTGTCGAACACGGTGGGGATGCCCATGACGGAGATCTCGGTGAACCCCATCCCCATAATACCATCGAACCGCCCCGCCACGAAGGCCAGGCCGGGTTCCTCAGTGGCCTCAGCAAAAGTCTGGTCTCTTGCTGTCAGTCCTCCTACCTCCACGTAGTCGCTGTGGGAGAAAGGGCAGCATGAGGCAGAGGAGGTGGAATGCAGGCCCGAGATGTCAGCCCTGATGTAAAGAGATTGCTGAATTTCCTCCCAAAACGGTGCTGGAAAGTCACTTTACACAAAAGTCTATTGAAAAAGCCCAAAATCTGCTGAAATATTACTAAATTTAGTATTATCACTGTTACTAAATGGAAACATTTTTAATCTGACTACGAAATCGGCATTGGTAATTCAAATGCTAGCATGGGAGATAAATACTAACAAAACAGATGAATGGAATGCAACCGTCCAATATAGAAAAAAGTCATCGCATTGAAGGAGTTAATGGTGCTAAGAGGAATGCTGGGCCTCAGGGAATGGAACTGTTGGTTAGTGTTGTGCTCCCAGGCTCATCTGAAACGTGAACCCGGTGGACTGCAGGCTGAAACTGCGTTTCTGGGGTCCACCATCCTTTTTTGGAGGGACAGAGAGGGAGTTCAGGGACATTTGTTGAACCGGACAGTGGAGGCGCCTAATTACATCAGTGTCCCCACTTGGAGGCGTCCTTCTCCACCACCAGGGAATGGAATAGTAATTCCATAATTATTCGAAAGCCATTGTGATGCTTCAACAAGGACAGTTTACGGAGAGAAGGAGGGACAGATAAGGGGATACCCATAAAGGAATTTAAACGGTTGGCAGTGTGAATCAATTTATCAGGTGGTGTTCTACTTTATCGGAATTTACTCTAGCTTGGTTGTGAAATGTTCAGCTGTGTGAGCAAAGACAAAAATATATAAACAAGGAATCTTATGCACAACCTAGGTTTAAGGATGTTTATAAATACGTCACCTGGAAAGGAATCCACTGAGGGCGCCGGAGCCGTACTGGATGTCGAAGTCGGTGCCGTTGGGGGTGTAAGTGGAGGAGAGGGCGGAGTCATAGCGGTTGTGGAGTTCTGTGGATAATTATGTCATCTTACTGGGTGTTATGGCGGCTGTGGAGCTCTACGGAGAGTCGGATAAAGTTACTGGTGCTGGTGAAGTTAAGTAAGCTTCAGAGGTAGAGAAGTTTCCCAGTGGCGAGTAAAGGTGTGTGGCACAGAACAAGACAGATCAGCCACGTTCTTAGGTTGCATGGTTAAATAATACTTCAACAAGGTAAAGGCCACTAAACTAGTATTTACAGATTGCCACAACTTCATATTAACGGTTACGTAATTCATATATCACTGAAGGTAAATGAATTAGTACGAAATACTTTACCTGCTAAAATTTCTCTCAGCTGAAAAAAAATGATAATAATGGAAGTGATAACCAAAACCTATTAGTGCATATGAACTAGCAAAATAGTACTTCAGTAGGTACTTGAATAACTGGTACTTAATTAACACTTCAGCAGGTAAATGTATATGAATTGGCACCTAACTAATACTTGATCAGGTAAGAGCATATGAAATGATGAAGCATTCGTTCACAAAGGTACTTAATAAATGTAGAGTCAGTTCACTTCAGTTACCGATAAAATATCACACTTTTACATCCATTCCCTATCCATTTTCCCTCTACCGTCACACACACACACACACACACACACACACACACACACACACATCTATATCTATCTATCTATCTATCAATTTATCTATTTATATCTATATCTATGCATGTATATATATACAGATAGATAGATAGATAGATAGAAACAGATTAGATATAGATATAGATACATATGCTAGCGAGCTAACTAGCTAAATAAATATTGTATAAGCGGGTACCCTTAAAAAGAATTTACTTTCTCTCTCTCTCTCTCACTACGTACGGCATGCCAGGTTGAGGATGGCACATTGTTCTGACGGCACCCACAGATTGGACGAACCCGTGTCGAAGATCACCTTGAAGTACTGGCCAGGTGTGCCGATGTAGATTGGACCGTAATACTGTGCCTGGGATGTCAGGGTAAATGTATCAGGAAATGGTTCTGAACATCAAGCAAATTACCCCAAGCGGAGATATTTTTGACTCTGGTGTGATGTGCTGTATGACCAGAAAAATATCAACATCCAAACCAAATTTCCCACCTTCAAACAGGGCGAGAAAACCTGGAGTATTTATTATTCACAAATTTCTTTATCTATCTATGTTTATTTATTTATTTATCTATCTATCTATCCGTCTACCTGTCTATCTATCTGCCTATCTGTTTATCTGTTCGTTTTTTGAGGCATGGATGAAAAGAATGAGAAGTACCAGGTTGATTCTCCCCCATCCTACACCCTTGATTGGCATTACTTGATGAGGAAGCCTTCACTCAGCTGTTGCGGTTTCGAATCGATGTGCCAGGCAACTCCTCAGACTAGAGATCCCAAACCCCACCTAACATCTTATAAATACATGACCTCTGTAACATATATGGCTGGCTGAAGGGCTGTGGATGGTCTAGTATACTGTGGACCAACCTGCCATGCTATCTGCTGGTAAGGTGCGAAAAAAAAAAAAAAAGTCTGGATGAAGATGATGATGATGATGATGATGATGATGATGGAGAATGAATGAACGAATGCACACTGGAATTTCCGATAACAAAAAGCTCACTTGTAAGGAGATTATCTGCTGGGAACAGATAGTAACGTTATATATCCAAATTACAAGTGTGAGAAAACGACACCGGAATATACGCATAATGCTTTCCCCCGCCCATCACTCTCCGACATTTTATCAATTTGGAAAACGTGAACAATACCATAACTGCTGGAAAGAAAAATCAAAAGTGAACAATACCATAACTGCTGGAAAGAAAATCATTGATAAATTTACAGGAAATAATGGAGCGGAAATACCACTGTCTGTATTATCAACTGTATAATTATTTTACACAGAGAAGACATGTACAAAATATATCTGAAACTGATCAAGTAATTATAACAGCAGCAACCCTTTTTTGCGCATGCAGAACTTATCAGCCATAAAACAAACAAACAAACAGTTAATTGAGTCCCGTGCTGTCGAAATAGTTATCTAACCGAATTTCAAATGCATGGATAGTTTTAGGGGTGTCAGTTGTGTGTGGCAGCTGGTGCCAGTCCTACACCCGACCAAAATTAAAGCCAGTTTTTCCAATACCTGTCATACATTTTTTAACCTACAGGTTTTATGCCATTACCTGTAATTGAAGTATCAGACTGTATTTCGAATATGTGCAGTTACTAGCTCCATCAAATCTGTTTAGAATTAAAAAGTAAGAAAGGAGAAAAACAGAAATCCTCTAGGTATACTTCTTGTTTTACCCTTTCAGTAGAGTGAAGTCTTTTACCTTGCAATCCCAAGGCGATTTCATCCAGCTTAGGAGAGAAATAAAAAGACATCATTGTAGTGAAGAGTCAAGGGAAAACATCCTCAGATTTTCTAGTAACTTCTTAAAACAAATAGGCACAAATCTGGCGGCCCTATATTAATCATCTATGTCTGAACGTGGGAAACTGGATGATGATGATGATGATGACCGTGATGATGGTGAAGGTGATGCTGATGCTGACGATGTTTATGACTGGCAATGCTGATGATGAGGACGACGCTGATGAAGATGACGAATGACAATAATTAGTAACTATGAACATGGTGTTGATGCTGATGAGGACAAGGGAGATGATGATGATGATGATGATGACGATGTTGATGCTGCTGGTGGTGGTGGTGGTGGTAGTGTGTTAGGACTGATGATAATTCGATGTTCATGGTATACTGATGTTAATGTTATTGTTGCTGCTGCTGCTGCTGATGATGATGATGATGCCAAAGTATTTAATTTTCCTATTATGGTATATAATTGGCGTACTAATAGGCTCATGATGGGGTGCGATTCAATGATACTCCTAATGAATGTAATATTTGTTAACATACAGCTTATAATTCAGGCCTCACAACACCATAATTAACGCTATATGGCTGCTATGGAAGCGTTTGGATTTTTTTTTCCTAGGCTGACGCTCGATGGGTTATTTGAAATGTGAGAAATTCCATCAGTCAGTGTCAAAAGCTGTCCCAAGCAATTCCTGCCACAGACGATTTTTTATACTTTATTATGGGTAAACCTGGACGATTTTTTTAACTGAGAGAAATCCTATAGCAGTCAGAGAGTTGATCGCTTCATTACGCGGAAGTCTTTTCTATTTCAGTCGTGCTGTTTCCAGATGATTTTACTACAGGTTAGGGGAGATTTTTCGAACTGGAGGGGTTGAACATAGCCTTCACTATTACAGCTCTTCAGTATTATACATTTTTCCCTAAGCTGCATAAAATCGTCTGGAAGTAACAAGAGCAATATGCAGAAGACGTCGCTGGCCTGAAGGGGTTAATCTACCTCAAATAACCCCATCATTGGTACGGACACACCTAATTTATTCCGGCCAGCGCAAGACGATTTTATTCAGCGGACGGATATCCTAGCAAGTGTGTTAAATATTTTCTAGAGTAACCCCCGTCGTTGCTGCGGACTCACTCATGTAGTTCATTCAGCCCAACACCACATGATATTATTAACTATGAAATATCCTGTCAAACGGTATGTGGATATAATTCTTCTGTCTGCATAATCACGGTTTTAAGAGAGAGAGAGAGAGAGAGAGAGAGTCGTAGCACAAGGGTGGTAACAAAAGTAGTAACATGAGTAGCAACCCCTTCACTATGGTGACGTATTCTTATGGTCTCTACCATGTGCTGAAAACCATACTGTATTTGCTCAGCTTGCTCTTTCTTTCTTTCTTTCAAATATTTCTCAAAGTGGATGCCATTCCTTCATTTCTTCACCAGTTCACTCAAGACTAGGTACGCTTATTCTCTGGACAAACAGAAAAATAAAATCATTTCTATATTAAGGGCTTTTAAAGGTTTCATGGGATAGTAGGCTGACCCATAAAAATACGTGAAATGGTGCAACGTGAATCCGTAGAGTTTATCACCTTTTGCAGAGGCGTTTGAACACTAAAGGTTTCTTTCTTTTTCTTTTTTCTTTCTTTCTCTCTTTCTTTCTTTTCAGCTGATTATCATGAATTGTCTTAGGGATGTTGGCAATCTTTAGTTTATTTTGGTCATGCTGCCACCAAATGATTTTCTTGGGGCTGGAAAGACCCCCAGTGGTGGAGGAGTTAACAAAGGCTATACGGTATGTAACTCTTCCTGTTCAAAAGTTTAGGATATTCTGATTAAAATTGTCTGGAGGTAACAGGAAGGAAATAAAACTGACTCATGTTACTGAAGATGATAACGAGAGTGGTGATGAAGAACAGTAAAGAATCAGTAATAACGTAAGAATAATAACAGGAGTAGTAGCATAAGAGTGGTATCGTAAAAGAGGTAACGCAAGGGTAACGGTAATAGCAGTATAAGAGCAGTGACGAGAACAGTAACGAAAGAGGGATAACCTAAGAGCATTACAGGAGTGCTGTGATAATGGAAGAATAGTAAAGTAAGAGTAACGAGAATAGGAACACAAGAACTGTAAAAAGTAACAAGAAAATGGTAACGCAAAAGCAGTAGCATAAGTGCAGCAACGAGAATAATACCGTAAGAGTAGTGACATAAAAGTAAGAGTAATAACGCAAGTAGTAACGTAACAGAAACATATGAATAGCAATATAATGGTACACAATAACGTAAGATCTATAATTAAAACAGTACAGTGATAGTAGTAACGTAAGAGCTGTAACAAAAAATCGAAGAGTAAGAGAAGCAAAGCAAAGAACTGCAAAGAAAAGGCAGTACCATTAAAGCAGTAACGTAAGAGTAGGATTATACTACTAAAGGAAGAGCAGTAACGAAAAGCAGTAAGGTTAGAGTAGTGAGATAATAATAACGAAAGAGCAGTAACGTATAAGCTGGGATTTTGTGCAGGGTGAGAGAAGCAGGGTACGTGTAATTACCACTTGTGTCTCAGAGCCTGGCCAGACGAGGAATTTAGCGGGAAACCCAGGCTGAGAGTTCCACCTGGCGACACACACACACACACACACGCACACACAATCCTTGCACTTTCGAATTCCTACCCCATCATCATCATCATTATGCCTGTTTTCATCTTCATCCTCAGCGCCCCTGTTATCATCATCATTATCAGCACTGACATCAGATCACTATTATTATCATCAACATTGTCAACAGTCATTATCATCATCACCCCACCACACCACCGCAATCACCCCTCTCGCTACACCCCTCACCCCTCGCATCACGGGTTCCCAGGGTGCCTCGCTCAATGAATGGAAGGGGGTGGAGGGTGGAAGTGTATGGGGTATGTTGATCTCGCCTCTGTCTCTCCGTCCTCGATTTCAAGTGGTTCATTAGGACGGTTTTTTCTTTCTGTGTCATGTGTCACGTAAAGAGGTTGCGTAGTGCTTCCTCCTTGGCGAGTTAGTTTGAGTATATATCCACCCATCACCCAATCCCTTAGTGGTCTTTCAGAAGCATAAAGGTTCGGGGAAAGGCTACTACATTAGACACTGAAGGCTAAAGTGACAAGCTATTCTTCCCTAAACGGCATAAGATTAGGTGAACAATTAGATCTAACCAGTCCTTGTACTTCAGCCCACACGGACCACCACTCCTCGCAGTAAATGGTTTCCCAGATAATAGGAAACCTTTTGAAGTGTCTTAAGTACAGCATCGCGTTACCAAAACCAGCCCAACATGGAGAGACTGGATGGTGGGAACTCCTGCCTTAGTATTCCCCAAAATGTCAATTATCTCCTTTCCGTACTTTATGACTCAGTATTCTCATCATATATATTTGTCTTCTTTTAAGGACACTGTGAATCACGCGAGAGGTTATGAATGTACCTTATGTATATAGGAAGAAATCGTTCAGGGTTAGCGTAAGTAAAATATCCAGTCTCTTCAATACCCGGAAGAAAATTAATTAATGCGTGTACAGGTAAACAGCATATTCTACTTACGTCCTGAAAGTTGTCTAGTTCGATAATCTCGTCTCTGGGGCCATAGCGCGCCGAGAGGAACTGGTGGGATCGACGCAGCTCCTGAAGTGTCCTAGGCCGCTCCACCTTCCTCAGTGGCACCCTGGGTCACATTAACACCGTTATTAGTGGCGTCATTAGTATCATTATCACCAAATATATCATCATCCCCATCAACATTATCTTCACCATCATTGCCATCAAACATTATCATCACCATCATTGCCAACAACATTATTATCACCATCATTGCCATCATCATCATCATTATTATCATGATCATCATCATCATTGTTGCTAGCATTATCAGCATTATCATAAAATCCACCATCATTTCCATTAATATAATAATAATAATAATGATGATGATATCATCATTATCATCATCACTCGTTACTATTAACAACATCGTTATCATTAAATTCATCATCATAAACATTACGATAAACACTGTCATAAGGATACTCCTCCTCCTCATTACCTCCTCATAATTACAGTCATCATCATCTTCATCATCTCCAACAACAGCCTGAAACAGTCAAATAAAGATAAAAGGTCTCTCCTATCTTTCTCTAATGTGACCAAGCAATTGTCTGTTAGCCCGTCCCAATCAGTCCCAGAATATCCGCCAATCTTATCTCCTCATCTTGTTCTCTGTCTGCCTATACTCACTCCATCTGGGCTGCCACTTAGTTAACCTGGTTTTCCATATAATAAAACTGCCCTTATCTTGAAGCACACTTAAAATCTTTCGAACGGTGTGAGCTTCCTTTTAATCGGTGTGACAGGAGAAGCACAAGTGGTATAGGAGGACATGTACAGCTATGGATATAAATAGTGATCCATTTCACAGTGATATATAACGAAACAGTGAACAATGACTTTCGAGTCCAGCAAACTTTTTGGAAAATTTTGTAAGAGTTTCATAATTATTCTCTTAAAATGAGGAGCGATATCACTGTCCTTACTGTACCTCTGCGTGAATATAGCAAACACAATGAAAGAAATGAGAATAACGTATAGTAAGCATAAATAATTGATTAAAGACTGTGGCTAAAGATACATTATTTGCTTGCAGTTACAGCTGGCCAATAATTACATGCACAGGCCCGCGGCACGGCAGATATATTAAAACTACAATTTTACAAACCGGATTTAAAATATTTATTCTGCCTGCATAGAACTCAACACTGCAAACATGTAGTTATGGTGGTCATCAGTGCCTAGGTCGTGGGAGCTGATGGTTGATTGAGTCCTGCTGTATTATGACCACTGACGTAAAATCTGATTCATGGGCTGATTTGTTTATTGCCATTTCACTGGGGTGTCCAATAACAACGCTTCATTGTGGCATCCCAGTACGAAGCTGTGGTGTGACAATAACTATGTGTGCTGCTTTATGACAGTAATAGTGTGGTGTGGGGTGACAACAGCAGGGTGTGGTGTGGGATGACAACACTTGGGTTCTTTATGGTAGATGCGGTGTGACAGTACCAACCTGTGGAGGGCAGCGGTGAGGGTAACCAGCAGCAGCAGCAGTGGGAGGGTGAGGGTCCTCATGGTGGCGGCTGAAGCTGTCACACGGCCTCACCCGCCTCTTATACCACCACCATATCCCTTATCTCACACCACACGCACCATCACCACCATTCCCACGGCCAACAGCTGCAACAAGCAAAATTATAATTCGTCGACTCACTAGAAACTGACTACTGCACACTTCAAGAGGAAATCGGCACTTCAGTAGCACCCTAAATTTCCTCTCTGAACTTTCATTATCACTCAGTTTATACTCAGAGTCTGACAAGAAGCCATAATAATAATAATCATCATCATCATCATCATTCCAACATTCTCTCTCTCTCTCTCTCTCTCTCTCTCTCTCACACACACACACACACACACACACACACACAATTAATATTTTCACCCCCTGTTTGGAAAAGGGGTGTCATGCTATTGTTTAACCCCCTCAGCCTGAGTATGACAATTATATTCTTGCTGCGGCCAGGTGATTTTAGTCCTTAACTCCCTCGCTTCCCTGACGTCATCATAATTACCTGTTTACTTCCTTCACACCTGCTAATTGAAATACGGAAGGCCTCTCGTACTAAAGGTGTTTTTGAAGGAATTTTGGAACCCCTGAAAAAACGGCCCCCCCAAAAGATATATAAATAGACTGATGGATAAATAGACAGATAGATAGACAGACACAGCTGGTAAGACAGATAGATAGACGGATAGACAGAAAGATGGACGGGCAGACTGATAGACAGATGGATAGAAAGTTATAGACAGACAGAAGATAAAGATAGATAGATTGATAGACAGATAGAGATAGATAGACAGACTGGTATGTAAATAGATCGACAGATGGATAGAGATAGTTATGGAGATAAATAGATAGATGAGAGAGAGAGAGAGAGAGAGAGAGAGAGAGAGAATGATTTTATTCAGCTTAGTGGAGACATTCTGTAGGTCAGTGAAAATTATCTAAGTACTCTAGAACGAAAACTCTCTGAAACTGAATAGAGTCGTCTGGAGATAGCAAGACTGAAATAATAATAATAATAATAATAATAATAATAATAATAAAAACAGTAACAATAATAATAATAAAAATAATAGTAATTAATAATAATAATAATAATAATAATAAACAAACCAGCAACGACGACAACTACAACGACAATAATAATAATAATAATAGTCAATGTTGCATAAGATGATGATGATGATTATTATTATTACTGTTCTCGTGTGTGTGTGTGTGTGTGTGTGTGTGTTGTTTCTCTTGGACTTGTTTTATGCCGGAGAATAAGCCATTTTCATTTACGTGTATGTGTGTGCGTATGTTTGCATGTGTGCGTATGACTGTGTATACACGTGTGCGTGGGAATATCAGGCTAGTTCTCAGATGGTGTGCGTTATTCCCAGCTATTACATTATCAGGGAACCATCGCCTTGAAACTTCTCTATTCAGGGCCAATCTACCCCTACCCTTTCACTACGATGACACGCTTTGAATTTCTACCGCTACTCCCGCCGGATTTTTATCTACCATCTGTACTCGTCATGAAACAGATAAAAGCAGTCCATTAACCCCTTCAGTACGATGGTATCCCTGTTATCCTGCTGCGGTCAGACTTATTCGGCTTAGGAGTGACCTGCCGTGGTGAAAGGAGGATAAGACAGTTTCCTTCAAGGTCACTGGATTATATAGCTGTTACTTGGTTTACTCTGGTCTTAAACCCCTTCAGTAAGATGACCCTTATTTTTTCTCCTCGCTACCTCGAAAGATTTCATTCAGCTTAAGACTTTGAATGTATTATTATTATTTTTTTTTTTGCTAACTCCAGAAAGATCTATGGGGTATATTTCTGGATAAGGATGTGATAAATATGCGAGTACACAAAGATATAAATATAGACATAGATTTCATTTACACCTTCACTACTCCAGACCTCTCTCAAGTTGCATATAGTCTGGAGGCAGCAGGAATAAACACACACACACACACACACACACACACACACACACAAAGTAATCGGGCTGAAGGGGAGATCTGTGTCATGCGTGAGGTCAGGGATACGAAGTCTTCCCTGTGCTTTAACCCTTTCAGTACGCAGACGCCATTTATATTCAGTTTGTCACCACCAGACGATCCCCTTACAGCTTAAAAAAAAAAAAAAACTCAAATAATAAAGATAAAAACAGGCTTCATTAAAACAAACTTCATGAAACCCTTTACCAAGATGGCGCCATGTTTGTTTACTCGTCATACTCAAACGATCCTCCCCCCCTCCCTCTCTCTCTCTCTCTCTCACACACACACACACACAACTTAGGATCCCTGGTAGTGAAATGGTTAAACTAGTCACACAAATCACGAGAATAAACCCTTTCTAAACTGCAGTTTGTTAGTGTTTTATCATTGCCTTTTCCAACATCTTAATCACCGTAGGAAAGCGACCTATAGTTCTTTCACATTAACCTGTCCCAGATTTTCGTTATTTTGCGGCCTATTACACCCAACAGAGTAAGACTGCACTACGGCTCGACATTATTCCATTGCACTTTTTCGTGACACAAGTATCATGTTTTATTGTTCATCTCTCTTCACAACTGAGCAATCAAGACAAGGAAATGGCAAGTTTAGGTCAAACGAAAGTAAAAAGAATATAACTGAGTAGAAGGTTAATGCAAAATCTAACTAACTAGTCCATTAAAAGTTTCCCCGAAATAAAATGAGATCGTCTGAGGTTGGCAAGTTTATACTACATGCAGACGTACTCGTAGTGATGAGGTTAATAATCAGGGACGTCTCCGTTGTGAAGGAGCTAGGCTAACGCTTATTTGTTCTGGTACCACAGATGCACTTACTGTTGGTATTTCATCCAGATTAATACCAGGATATTTGTTCAGCTGAGAGATATTCTAGTTGTCTGAGGGTTAAACGTGTTGCCATAATTACCTGTCCAAACTTGTCGCAAAAATGTGAATTTCAAATTACTTTATGTCACCAGTTCACAGTACAGATGAAATATGGTGTAAAAAATAAGAGGCACCGTAACATCAATATATATTACGTGCACATAACAGGTCATGTCAGAATATATTATGTATGCATAGAAGTCATGTCAGAATACATTATGAGGACACAAAGGGTCTGGTCAGAATATAGAGTATGTCCGCATTATAGGTTATTCCATGTCATAATATATTCCTATGCGCGACCCATAACGCACCAGCAACCAGCCTTTCTCAATGCGCCAATCAGCCAGTCTCTCTTCATTTGGACTTGGCAAAACCCATCCTGGTGTTGCCCACGTCGAACTCCGTGTACCAACGGGCGATGAAAGGGTCGCCTAGGATCCAAGCCTCAACTTGAAGGTTGAGGCCAAGGATGCCCACGATGCACACCCTGGCACCAGTTTCCTCATCAACATTCTGCAGAGTAAGATAACAGTGATCAGTGGGAGCTGTGCAATCAGTAACAACAACGCACACTCTGGCAACTGAATTATCATTGATGTTCTGCAACACATGGCAGAAATGATCACAGGACCACATAATCGCTGATAACGATGTACTCCTTGGCAACAGAATGGTCATCAACACTGCTACATATGATAAAAGTGAAATAACAGAAAAACCATGCACTCACTGGCAATGGCGCAATAACACACACATTCACACTCTGCAACACGTGGGAAACATGAACCCGTTAGCTGTTGACAGTCTATTGTTACTTTACTCCTTCTGGCTAGCAATCTCATATTTATGCTCTAAATGACTCTAGAGTTCCCAAAACAAATTTAAAATAACGCAAAATGCTTAAAAGACCCTGATCTCACCATGAACAGTATAAAGTCTTGGCTCACAGCTGGCTGGGGCGTTGGTACTCTGATGTACGCAGATTTTATGTTGGTTTCGTTTTACGTGTTCTACAAACATTTTTTGCATGTGAATGTTTCAGCAAAGCAACGGCATAATGGCACATCCCATGTGGTCATTCATTTGCAAGCCAAAGAAAACAGAAAGAAAAGGAAATAAACAATGGCAAAACAACTTGGTCAGGACTGAGTGACTGCTGATTACACCCGCCAAGTATCTTCAAGCTTTTACATATTAACCGTAAATATTGCCTTCCCACTGTCGCTGTGGTAAAAGAACTGAAGAAACGCAATACAGTATATTGTTCAATGTTTGATAAACAATGAGAAAGTCTGTTGTTCATGTAAGGGTATATCATGAGTTGCTGAAGCTGATTGTACAAGAGAGAGAGAGAGAGATGGACAAAGACTTCTCTCTCATGGCTTAAATGCTGGCTGAAATTCTACCATATTTATGAAGAGAAGGCTGCTTTTAATGATCCTGTTCTTATGCGATGAAGAAGCACTCAAGAGTGGCACTTGAATTTTTTGTCATATTATTTGCTACATACTCCTGGGAGGTTGTAAAATGTATTAAATATGCCATGATATTTCTCATCCTTTGAAAGAAAATGCCACTGTCACTGCTGCTTATGACTGTGCTAGGAGTGATATTAGTCTCCTACCATAGCTTAGAGAATGCAATGTTTTTCTAGAGTGGTGTTGAGGTAGCTGACGTAGCTAACCGGAGCTAAGAGAATAACGAAATGAATAAGAGGGAGAATGGGAAGGAGGGGGAAGAGGGAGGGGGTAGGAAGGCCTGTATCTGGCTGTGTGATATGGAAATTATGTTCAGGAGGTTCAAATGTGTCCATCTCATTTCAGTTTACGAGCAACTGCTCTGTGCTAATTTATGTCGCGACTAACTGTACGCTGACCTACAGTTAAGATGTAAAAGGAGGCAGATGCCATACGATGTTTAACTGGGGTGCTCCTTTCCATATCTTGGGACTTTGAGACTGGGCTCAATGACGTCAGTGTGTATAAAATTATGTCTCAACAAGCAACAGTTTAAATCACACGGATAAACCACACAGGTAATGCCGATGATGCATACCTTAGCGACTGATTCATCAAATGATCCTGTACAAATGACCGTGGACAAGTACACAAAATAATAAACTTCGTCCCACCTCAGTTGCAGATTCAGGTTTGTTAAAATTTGGCACTTCAACCAAGGATGTTTTACATATTTTTTTCTTGTTATCACCAAATGATTTGTGTTCCAGTTTTAGGATTTGTTTTCTTTAAATCGGTAAGGTTGGGTACTGCGTTCATTAACCCCTTCACTAATACATATTCTTTCCAAAGCTGAATAAAATAATCTGGTGGTAGAATGAATGAAATGTAAAAGACGTCTATGGGCTGAAAGGATTACAAAAGAAGAAACCCTGATCTCACCTCAATGACTAGTTCAGGCCCCGTGAGATCGAAGTCCATGCCGTTGAGGGTGAATGTGGTGAGGGGCATGTCAGGCACTTTGTCGCAGTTGATTAACCACTCCCCAGGGATGATTGGCAGCGCCCCGTAATCATGCATCATATCCTGGAGGGAGGACGAGGTGAGTAATATGGGGGTAGACTGAGCGAGGGCGTGGTGAAAGTGAGACTGGGGAAGATACAGGGTGAAGAGATGAGTGTGAGGTAAGCGGGAGGTGGTGGGAGAGATGAGAATGAGGTGGGGGTGGGGCTGGAGGGAGGAAGCGACGAGAGAGGCATGTGGGAGGAAGAAAGAAAAGCGAAAGGTGAGAATGATGCCAGCGAGGGTGTGGGAGACGTGTACATATTATCGGGTGGCATGACGGTAATGAAAATCGTTCGTATTTGTGTTTCTCACCAAGACTCTGGTCCGATTCATACTGCTGCCTTAGATTATCTTTACAAATCAGCTGAAAATTGTAAAAAGGACAGGAAAATAAGGACTACCTTGAGTTAATATAGGTTGATGCTGCACGGAGACCCTATCGTTATAAGAATGGGACAACTTCCGCCATGTAGTTCCGTTCCGGCCCAAACCATTGTAAGGACTGTAGTGTTGTGTCTGTGTGGCTGGATGACCCCAAGCATCAGTAGGAGATTCATGTGCGTTAAACCAACTCGGAATGTTTACGGAGGACGTTGTCTCATTTCTGTTTATTCTTTGAGCAACTTTCACAGGGAATTCCGCTCATAGCTTCTTTTGTGGTTCTGCCAACTCCACAGCGTGGGGCAAGGCGGACCCTCTTTCCAGGGAAGAAGAGGAGGACAGAAAAGGCTCAGAGAGAAAGCGTAGCCTAGCGACCTGGAGCGTCCCGTTACAAGTAATAATAAATATAACAATGATTAATCCGTTCATTACTAGAGTTTCTTCTCAAGTTGAATAAAAATCGTTAAGTGGTAACAAGAACAAATAAAAACAGTCCTCTGAGTGACGTGGTTAGGCTTATAAACGATTAGAACTATGACACAAGAACCAGAATAACACGAAAAAGATACTCTCGCGCCAAAGGGGTCAAGTTTAAGAAAAGGAACGAAGTATGTGCCAGGCCTGACTTACAGCCACATCGTGCCTGGGTCCAGCGATAAGGGAGGTGCCGGTGTCCACGATGGTCTCACACGGGTTGCAGAAGGACTTGATCACTCCTCCAACCTTGATCCTGCAACACACAGCAATAAGGATACCATATGGTCTTTAATCGGTTAAGAAGAGTCTGCAACACCTCTATGTTAATTTATGGAGTCTCTGTTCATATAAAAGAGAAATAGCATACAAGATGAAAATAAAGTGTAATATCAAGCAAGTTAAATCTTCAAAGATGTAGTGCTAAAAAGCCTCCTCAGATGACAAGACTGTCCATGGGGAAAACCTCGCTGGTTGAGAAGGAGGGGACACTATCTTATTTTTCCTATACGCCTTTTACTCTAACTTGGCCCAGATTTTCGTCCTTTTGCAGCTTATTTCACGTAGCTCACTGTCAGAAAAAGAATAGTACGGCTCTACATCATTTCCATAGCACTTGTTTGTGACTAGTATCATAATAAAGCGGTTAACATTTGCTACAGCTCTGAATTAAGACGGAGAGGTGTCAGTTTTAGGCCAGGTTGACAAGATTTAAATATATTAGAGGGCCTCTCACTGTAGGGGTTACCACTAAGCAACAACCTAAAAATTAAGAATAAAGGTTACTAATACTGACAAATAGGTCTTCTGATACTGGGAAAATGATATATGAATAATGAAACGAGTAAAAAAATAATGAAAAGTATGTAAGTACTAACCAAATTTATGAACGATAAGAAAAATATTTACTAATACTAAACGAAAGGTTAATGTATTATGGCAATAACAAATTAGTACGGTGCTGAGGAGAACGTCTATATGTTAATAAAAACGTGACAGAAGTAACTAACGCCTCTGCGGTGGCCTGCCAGTACCCGACCCTGGACACAGGTACGTAGTGGAATTCGCCCTCGTAGTGGTTGGGGTCAGAGCCGCCCAGCACCAGCTCACCGCCCAGGGGGTCACCCATGTCACTGGAAGAGGCGGGGAGCGGCACTGGTGATTAGGGCTGGGGTGAAAGCCTGGGGTGGGGGGGTTGTCAGTAAATAAGGATGAAAATAGTAGTAATATTATTGAATTACATAAATACTGATAAGTAAATAATACATACTGCATATGTATCTATGTAACATGTTATTAAAATTACGATAAATCTGCACCGTGTGACTTGGTTTTGCCAACCATTATCAGTACTTCATGATCACAGTAGTAAAATTCTCCAGACATAATCACACTTGTTGCATTTCCGTACACTGTATATACTGTATATATATATATATATATATATATATATATATATATATATATATATATATATATATATATATATATATATATATATATATATATATATATACCCGCAGTGTTACGGAAAATGATACAACACAACTAACTGGTTGAGGTAGAATGAAAAGACTGGCTGGTCGACTGATCCCTGAGCCACGAGGGTGTCGAAGACAGTGGGGATGCCCATGATGGAGATCTCTCTGAACCCCATTCCCATGATACCATCGAACCGCCCAGCCACGAAGGCCAGACCAGGTTCCCGTGTGATCTCGGCGAAAGTCTGGTCTCTCGCTGTCAGACCGCCTACCTCCACGTAGTCACTAAGGAAGGAGAGGAAAGGAAATATGTACAGTATAGTTGCGGTTAATAATTATTGGCTTATATCGTCCTGAAATTGTGCCATAACCTATTGAGGTATTTGCTGCGTGTGTTACGTATTGTAGTGTTTGTAATGTACCTTATCAGAACTTATATTGCTACTTTTCAAGAAGAAGCACCAGATACAGAGAAGAGACCTGTATTTGCTCAAAGTCTCCAAGCTGTTACAGTCTTCGCCGCTTCTCCAGCGCATCGCACTTTCTTATTCTTTACGGTTTAAACCTTGTAGATAAAATAAAAACAACAAATAAACTTTGCGTCTGCTTCCTGTCTGAACTGGAGAGACTAAAGAAACAACATCTGTGAATTCCTTCTACTGTATACTACGATGACTATCTGTTTTATTCTTGCTACAGTTCAGGAAAGATTTCATTACAAAGAAAGGATTTTCAGAACGAGTTGCACTGTGTTATTCCAACAAGCATAAGTGATGGAGGGACAGACCTTGAGAGGAAGCCATGCACTGCCCCGGAGCCGTACAGGATGTCGAAGTCGGTACCGTTGGGGGTGTAGGTGGAGGACAACGTGGAATTATAGCGGTTGTGCAGCTCTGGAGGGAAATGTACTACGTTAAAAGGGTTAGTGTGCACGCTGATTACCTAAAGTCCTAAACAATACCACACACCTCATACCCTTTACACTCTCATACCTAACAGCATATATTTCACACAGCCACTCCACACACTGCAAAATCCCACACACACCTGACACTATTACACCCGTACTCCCGACACACCTCACACAGCCACATTATACACCGCAACATCTCACTCACACGTAACACTGCTGCACCTACCATACTTCGCACTGTCACATCTCACACTGCCCAGCTCCAAACACTTCATATGGCCACACAACACAGTCGGACAACATTCGCAATACTTCACACACACACGTGACATCACCACATCTTATACTGTCACATCTCACACGGTCACACTACACAGTCACATTTAAATTGCAACATATCGGACACATCTGACACCTACACAAAACAAGCCTCACACTGTCGCACTGCACAATGCTATCCCCAGCAAATACATCATACTGTCACATCACACAGCCACACTTCACAATGCAACATCTTGCACACTCCTCACACTGCCACACCTCAAGCATGTATCACACTCTGCTAAGTCTCACTGCGATGTCTTACAAACACCTTACAGCCACACTACCTCACTTCCATCCCCCATTGCACGGAGACTTTCCTAACGCCTGGATCATAGTTGTAAGTTTAGCGCATGACTAAAACATGCTCCTCAATTTTGCCTTCATTTCCCCTACCCCTGTCCCTACCCCCAACCTTTCCTCTCTCCCTCACTCAGTAACTCACTTGCTCGCTCACTCGCCCACTCACTGAGCTCTACGTACGGCAGGCGAGGTTGAGGATGAAGCACAGTTCAGAGGGCACCCACAGATTGGAGGAGCCGGTGTCGAAGATCACATTGAAATACTGACCCGGGGTTCCTATGTGCACGGGGCCGTAGTATTGGGCCTGGAGGGGAGAAGAACGTCACACGACTTGACTTTTTTTGTTTTTTTTCTGTTTCACGCACTTTATTTTCATGCCCAAATTTATCTTTTCACTACGCATACAGTGTAAAACGGGGGACAGTGGGGGTCAGAGGTAGAGGGGGTCAGAGGGAGGAAGGGTTGGGAGAAAGAGGAGAAGGGAGATAAAGCAGGAGAGAGGGAAGGAGGGCTTGGCAGGGGGAAGGTGGGTGATGTCACAAGGAGGGAGGATGGAAGCAGAAGGGGGGATGGGAGAAGGAGGGGGATTGGAGAAGGAAGGGGGATGGGAGAAGGAGGGGGGATGGGAGAAGGAGGGGGGATGGAAGAAGGAGGCAAGACAGGAGAAGGAGGTGGGATGGGAGAAGGAAGGGAAAGAGAGAGGACGATGAGGAGGAGGTGAAGGAGGGGCAGAGAGCAGAAGAGGGAGAAAGAGGATGGCAAGGACAAGGACAAGGAGAGGGAGGAGGCGAAGATGGAGATGGAGTGGAGGGAAGAGAGGAGGATCGGAGAGATGTAAGAGATGGAGGGACAGGAAGAAGAAGAAAGAAGAGAAGAAGGGTGGAAAGGGAGAAGGGAAGAGAAAGAGAAGAAGAAGGGAGAGGGAAAAGGGAGGAGAAATAGAAGAAGGCGGGAGTGGAAGAAGCAGGGCTCTTGTTTGGCGTGCCACAGCTCGCAAATGTGGGTATTTTTTCCCTTTGGCGAACAAATTTTACATGCAAGTCGCCTTTTGGCGAGGAGAAAATCCATTCACTTCAAAACCCAGTAAACTACAGAATAAGTAAATCTCAATTAAATGGTCGATTATTAAGTCTTTCCTTGCAGCCATTGTGAATGTTTAAAACCTCATTATATGATTCTAATCATTACAATGTGTATATAAATAAATATATTTATTGCTCGTAAAAAATTTCGGCTCGTAGTAAGTTTGGCTACTAAAAATGTATTTGGCTCGTAAATCTGAAACCTTAGGAGCCAAATGGCTGGCAACCATCGGCAGTTAGCAAGAGCCCTGAGAAGGGAGGAAAAAGAGAAGAAGAGGGGGAAGGGAGAAAGAAGGGGGAAGAGGGAGAAAGAAGGGGAGAAGAGGGAGAAAGAGGGGGGACGGGAGGGAGAGGGAGCACAAAGGAGTTAAAAGGAAAGCAAACAGCAACAGACCCACTAGTCCCTTCAAGGCAGTTTACTACAGCATCCACCAAACCCTCAAGCCGAAGCAGGCAGAAAAAAAAAAAAACTGAGAAGGACCAAGAGGCAGTATAGGAAAGTAGTCATGGAATTTTCGCAGGAAAGGATGAAGTGTGGCAGCTTGAGGGGCTTAAGGTGTGCTAGTTTGCGTGGCACAGTGCGGTAGTGTGGAGTGTGGCAGTGTTAAGATGTGACTGAGGTGTGCGGTGTGGTAATGTGTGTGGTGTAGTATGGTAGTATAGGGTGTGTCATTGTGAGATGTGACTAAGGTGTGCTGTGTGGTAATGCGTGTGTGGTGTGGTAGTGTGAAAAGTGGCAGTGTGATACCAGGACCATCATCGCCATCATACTACCGCCGCCACTCAAGAAAACATGGGGTGGGAGGATATAGAGCAAAGCGCCTTGATCTCCTTGCCACGTGGATCACAGAAAAGAGGTAGTTCCAAG
Organism: Coenobita brevimanus; assembly: GCF_032717465.1. NCBI lineage: Eukaryota > Metazoa > Arthropoda > Malacostraca > Decapoda > Coenobitidae > Coenobita > Coenobita brevimanus. Next base: position 58,586,067 of record NC_137008.1, read on the forward strand.
TACAAGCTTCCCTTCCGGCATAGTAAGAGTTTGGAGGCTGCTTGCAACATGTACCGTATCCGTATATATATAACTTCCTGGATGTGTTGGTCTCTGGAATTCCCCTGATCACGATATATACAGTGCACCAAGCCTGAGTTAATTCAAATATAGACAACTCACTCTTGCTGAAAAGAACAGGAGTGGTTCCGACCATGAAAGGGTTAAAGGTACCAATGTTAATTATCAGGCTTCTATGACTCACTCCCGACTGAATAAAATCGTCTGCCTTTAGCTGCAACAAAATACTAGAGTTGTCTGACCATGAGGGGGTTAATCTGAGTCTACACCTTGCAAGTAATTCATCTAGTTGTGTAGATACGGTCCATTCACCTTAACTTGGCGGAAATTTTCGACTTCTGGCAGCCAGTAACTTAGGTGGAGACAAGATAAGTACGGTGGTGAAAGTCTTTTTCCATAGAACTCTTTCGTGACGAGAGCCAAATTCTAATGGTAATACCTTGTTATAATTCAGCTTTTACAACGGAGACACGGTAAATTTACGCCTAGTTAAAGTAAACAGAGTATAGCATTCTTCCTCACAACACCCCCAGGGATGCCATGTCGCTAGAATATTCTCTTTGCCTGGCTCTGTTTTACCTCCGCCGCCACCGCACCGTCTCGCTGTGATATGCTCATAAAAACGCGATAAAATACACTCCCTGAAAAGTTGGTTCTCCAGGGGCCTGTCACACTGCAGTTAACGTGGAAAACACACACTGCAAAATAATTACTCCTTCTGTTGCATCCTACCCTCTGGTTAAATTTATACCCACTAGAGCTTCATGGGAAAATCGTCTAGTGTTAGAACATTAAGCGATTTTATTTAGCTTCGGTAAGACATCCCTCGGGTATAAAGGTGAAGGACATCAATTATAAAGAATTTACTCTGTACGTCCAATGAACCTGCCGGCAAAAATCAAGGATGTATCGAATAAAACCGGATATGTAACGCTGCAATCCATAATCAGGTAGGCCTTTTTTTTTTTTTTTTTTTTTTTTTTTTTTTGACCGAATAAGTTTTTCCCCCTCTGACTTTTCCGTCGCATATGTCATGAAACCTAGTGGTGGGGAGGGGAGGTGTGTGACAGGGGGCTTTAATCTTTTTATAAAATATAGTGAACAAATCTTGTCTCTGGGCCGCATTTATGTTCCTACAAACTTTCAGCTCACTGTCTTGAAAACTGAGCCGCACGTAACGACTAAATATACAGACAGATGGGTAGAATGTATGAAATATTTTATAGGTTCTGTGGGTAAGCTTGTGTGTACTTAGGAGGCTTTAGTTACTTACGTCCTGGAAGTTGTCGAGGTCGATTATCTCGTCCTTCGGTCCATAGCGTCTAGCAAGGAAGTTGTGAGATCGACGCAGTTCCTGTAGCGTCCTCGCCCGCTCCACCCTCTTCAGTGGTACCCTTTAACATATCATCATCATCATTTATTACCACCAACATCGCAGATATTATCATCGTCGTCATCCTTATAGTTTAATGGCACTCCGTACAGGGACAAAGGTAGTGCTGTCATCACACATTTTGTTAGTAAACAAGTCTTATTAGAAAAATACTGTTATGACTTTATTTTCAGGAGAAGTCATGAAAGGGTCAAAACATGCAAGGAGGTTTTCTTTTTAGCACGAAGAAATGAAGCAAGGAAAATAATAATCATCATTCTACCAAAGTTTCCGACATTCGCTGCAGGTGGAGACGTAGAGAAATATTCAGAGGCCTAAAATTCATTTCAGCAAAGTTTATGGTCCAGTACTGTTAGACTGGCGGGTTGATTTGTCTAGCAACCATGGAGACTCATTCCTACCCCATAACTAAGACTCATCAAATTCATCTCAACCACGACTTATTGTTCATGCTGAGCAATGGCCCAGTTCCGTCAGGTAAAATAAGCCGATCATAACAACACTAATAACATCAAATTGGTCGACATTTCTGTCACACGTGTGGCCTGATTCAAGTGCGGGAGGTTAGTGAAAGGCAAGGAGGAGGAAAGCGAAGGAGTTTAAGTGGAGGAAGCAGGGCGAGGAAAAAGAGAAGAAAGGGAAGGAGGGGAAAGGCAAGAGAGTTTATGTGGACGAAACAGGTCGGTGGAAGGCAAAGAAAATAAAGGAGAAAAGCGACAGAGTTTATGTGGAGGGAAGAGGGAGAGGGAAGGGAAAGGAAAACAAAGAAAAACACGGGGGATAAAGGAAAGAATGAGGTAAAATGAAGGAAAGGGATGGGAACGAAAGAGGAGCGCGAAAGGGAAGGGAAGAAGAAAAGCGAGTGGGTTAAGTGCAAGAACCGGAGTGGCGAGGGAAGGGAAGAGGAAAGGAAAGACAGAAACGGATGTGGTGTGGTGCGGTATTGTGCGGTGTGGTGTGGTGTTGTCTTGTGTGGAGTGGTGTGGTGTAGTACAGGGTGGTATGGTGTGGTGTGGCATAGTATGGTGTGATGTGGTATAGTGTGGTGTGGTATAGTTTGGAGTGGTGTAGTTTGGCGTGGTATAGTGTAGCGTGGCGTGGTGTGGTATAGTGTGGTGTGGTGTGGTATAATGTGGTAAGGCATTGTGTGGTATGGTAGTATGGTGCTGTATAGCGTGTTGTGTGGTATAGAATTGTGGTGTAGCATAGTGTGTACTGTAGCACAGTCAGTGGTGTGGTGTGGTGTGGTATAATGTGATGTGGTACTGTGTGGTGTGGAATAGGATGGTGGGTACAGTGTTGTGTATATTTTAGTGTGGTGTGGTATAATACAGTGTGTCTTGTGTGGAGTGTGGAAAGCAGTGTGGTAAAGTGGTGTGGAGTGACAATACATACCTGTGCAGGGCGGTGGTGAGGGAGGCAAACAGGAGTAGGAGGGTGAGGGTTCTGGTCCTCATGGTGGCTCGCAAGGTAAACACTCCAAGCTTTACCCCAGAATACCACCACCAACAGCTACTTATATCCACAGTGTCTCTCCAACCCCACAACCTCGTCTTTTATACGAACCCCGCAGGACTTCCCTCGATAGACCTACCTGGTGTTCACTCCCACAGCGTTAAGGGTCTGTATTTAGCAAGAATTTTAGCCAATATGAAAGATAAATATGCCTCCGTAGCCATGAATTATTATAAGAAATCGTGTTGTTTTTCGTGTGTTTTTTTTGTTTAATTCAAAATTTAGTTTGCGTCAGAGGTGTAGGGTAGCTGTGTGAGTAAACAATAAACAAGGAATTTTATGCACAACTTAAACTCAAGATGGTTTGTAAATATGACCTAGTCCTCGTGGGAAACATATGGGTCGGCCACGTGTTCTGATTTAAGCCTAATTAGTTAAGAGTTAGTAACAGTCTCCAATAACCCCTACAACCCGATAATGCCGTTTTTATATGGCTCTGATTAACGCCAGGTGATACGGTTCAGCTTACGAGAGACGTCCACAGAGGAGAGGAATTAAGTTACCATATTAATTTTGTTCTATCTGGCATTTTGTAAGTTAACAGGAAACTATAACTATGCAGTGTTAAGGAAAAAGTGTACCGTACAATAGTTCCGTGCTTGAGACAAAAGGATATCATTCAGTGTGTCTCTATGTTTCATTTTACTGTGCGTCTAAGTCATGAAAAAAAAAAAAAATCCTTAGGACTAGTTTCATTTAACTTGTGAATAATAATACTGCAAAACTTTTATCTGTTCTACTGACTGTGATGTTACGATATGGCTCAGTGTTTTTCAGTTCTGTGTGTGTTCATTTATTTTGTTCATCAATGAGGGTGTTTCTGGGCCTTACATTCAATATACAGTCACGTCATATTTTTCTTCTCTGCCATCACAAATTTTACCTGACAATGCAAAAATTGTAGATTATACTGTATTCTTCGACGGCATTTTATCTATGGTGATGAAGTTCGCAGATGATGATGATGATGATGATGAGGAGAAGGAGGAGGGGGAGGAGGATTACTAGTAGTAGTAGTAGTAGTAGTAGTAGTTGTTGTTGTTGTTGTTGTTGTTCTACCCCGGTCTATTTGGCCGAGCAGATCCATCAACCACAGAGAACCAGCCGCCTTCCTGTGACAGACAGCGCTACGCCAAGGTCGGACCAGAGTCCTTCCACATGGCGAGGTGCAGGGAAAATGGAGGAGTCATAACCCCCAGAGGATGAGAAGTGTACAAGAGACATGTATGAGCAATAGTCTCAGCCTCGATTTTGATTATTTGGTAAATGTGGTTGAGCTGCCCGCCTCGGAGTGTTGTGCAAAGCCAGCTACCAAGCCTTGGTCCCACGTCATTCTCATTGCAGTACCTCCCGGGACGAAGGTAACCAACCACCTACTACGGTACCTTTTGGCGGGCTAACGGGTTTTACACCTTGCCCAAAAGTGATCCGGGACTTGCAGGGCAGAGAAGCCATCTTTTCTGAGCCGGACACATGATTCGGCCACATATCTCAAATAGCCTACCATGAGCCGGACACATACGGTACTCCTGCAGCATACACCAACTAGTAAAGGTATGCAGAATGAAACACAGAACAACTTCAATAACTGTAACTTTGAGAGAGGTGGCTGGACGAGAATCGTGAGAGCGAGGAGGTGGAGGGGACAGTGGCAGATAACTGTGGTTGTCAGATCATTATTATTCACTCCAGTTTGCTTGTTAACCCCTTCAGGCCGGTGACGTCGTTTGTACTTTATTCATAATCCTCTAGTGCTGATGAGGGACGCCTTCACGCGGTGGTACTGATATTGGCGGGTAACTCCACTGCCCTATCATACAAAATAATGTCCCTCAATTCCATCTCTATCTCCCGAAAGGAGGATGGTTGGCTGAAAAAGAGCATATTCATCCTGCAGTCCACCAGGTTTACGTCCAGATATGCCTGGGGTTGCAACTGCTACAACTGTTACTATTATTCCCCTCAGACGGTTTATTCAGGTTAAGATAGACCACTCGCACTGACAAAGGTTAGAATTGTAACCTTCATTAACTCTTTCAGTAAAAGAGATCCTTATTCAATACAATAAAATCGTCTGGGGGGAGCAAGAAGTTTATGTAACAAGCACAGTTAAGCTGTGCAGCCCCACTCAACAGCAAGAGACTATGAAGTCTGAGCAGGAAAAATGAATAATACTATAGTTTGCCCGATCGGTTGTAACGCTACCAGTTGCTAATGAATAGGCCTAATACCATAGTTAGCCATAAAAATTTCCTGCACCCTTCCTGGTTGCTATGGCAACGACTTCTCTTAGACCCTCTTCTTCTTCCTCCTCCTCCTCCTTCTCCGTCCTCCGCCATCACCACAGGGATACAAGACGTTCCTTGCCCACTCCTCGTGCAAGCTGTGGAGTTGGAAAAAGACATGGCCGCACTGAATGGTTTAGCCGCTGCGAGAGTTACGACAAAAGTATAGACATCCTCAAGCACAACATAATCTCAGAACTGGTGAATGCTGCCCAGGACTGGAGAACATGAGGGAGGGCGAGGCTGACGAGGGGGATGACTGGAACGATTTCTGTCATGTTAGGAGTTGTTACCCGTCCCCACCCCGGAGGGATTAGGGGACAGGTATTTTTTTCACTTTGTTTGTCTGTCTGTTTGTTTGTTTGTTTGTCTGTTTGTCTGTCTGTTAACAACTTTACGCGAAAACTACTGGTGCGATTATGACTAAAATTGCAGGGATGATGGGCTATGACCTTCTGATCACCTGTTTTAATTCTGGGCCAAACTGGGCCAAGGCCCAGGCTGTAGGTCCAAAAAATGTAGAAAAAAATCGTTTTTTCGCCATAACTCCTTTCAAATTCGTCATATCGACATGAACCCAACACCTAAATGTGCATCTTTCAATTCTGCATCCTATAATATGCCTCATTACATCAGGGGGTCACCCCCCCAGTTAGCGGTATATAGGGAGGTCTACGTCAGGTGGGTAGGGCCTAAAATTTTAGATGGGTATATAATCGTCCATTTTCACCTGATTTACCCCAAATTTGATATGTGACATCTCTGACTATATATCTTGTTGTGTTTATACGTCAGCACCAAATGACTGCCGGAGACCAAGGTCCAGACCTTTTCGGGGACGGGTTTGCTGTGCCTTGCCACCGCTAGTTGTTGTTGTTGTTTTTGTCATTATTATTACTATTATTGTTACTACTATTACTACTACTGCTACTACTACTATCATACCAGAGCTCGCGGAGAGCGAGTGTTATGTACCGTACTCCAGTCGTTCTGTGTGTGTGTGTGTGTGTGTGTGTGTGTGTGTGTGTGTGTGTGTGTGTGTGTGTGTGTGTGTGTGTGTGTGTGTGTGTGTGTGTGTGTGTGTGTGTGTGTGTGTGTGTGAGCCTTTATGAATAATGTTGTTATGTTAGGGGTCTATTTTTCAGGCAGGTGGGACTTGTGCACAATAACCTCATAACATGTCGACAGAGAGAGAGAGAGAGAGAGAGAGAGAGAGAAAGAAAGTAGTGTAGTTGAAGCCTGAGAACTCACAGGTGTGGATGAGGGACTCTGGTCCATTTCTGGGTTTCATCACTTCTCCTGTCCAAGACACACACACACACACACACACACACACACACACACACACACACACACACACACATACACACTCTCTCTCTCTCTCTATCTCTAGATAGACAGATAGATAGATAGACAGATAGACAGACAAACAGATATATATTTCTCTGTCTGCCTATTTCTCTATCTGTCTGCCTACCTCTGGTCATCAAATCTACCTTCCTACCTACCTATCTGTTCAATCTACAGTACCTACCAACCTGCCTACTTGCCTGCCTACCTTCGTAACTACTCGCCCATCTATCTGTCTATCTATCTATCCATACCTAATTATCTTCTTTACTATCCTTGGCTTATTCTAGTAGTTTAATTACTCTTGTAGGAGGTGTCTTGCATGTGCCAACTGGTCTCCTGCGGTAATTCTCTCATGTTCTTATGGATTTATCCGTATGTTTGGTTGTCTGTCTGTCTGTTTGTCTGTCTACCAACCTGTCTATCTATCTGTCTGTCTGTCTACCAACCTGTCTGTCTGTCTGTCTGTTGCCCGACGAACAATCACAATTTATCAAGTATGGTCGAGACAATAATACCCCCAAGCCTCTGTGTCCTAACTAATTCCTTCCCTCTTTCAGCCATGTGCTATTCCGTCTGTCTGTCTATCTAACTTCCAGTCTATCTGTCAGTCTATCTACAGGTCTGTCTATCAGTCTGTCTATCTACAGGTCTGTCTATCTGTCTGTCTGTCTGTCTACCTGTTTACCTGTCTACCTCTTTATCTCTCTATCTGTCTGTCTGTCTGCCTCTGTTTACCTGTCTGTCTCTGTTCATTGTCTGACATCACCAGACACTCATAAAAAATTCTGTCATTCTGTCTATTTCAGCACCATTGTTTTTATAATATTTCTGACCCTGGCCTTAGACTTGAAACTCCGTTCCCTGGGGACCAGCATACCAGACACTTTCACATGTCATCACTTCAGCGCTAATACCCACCGTCCATATGGAATACACGTTAGGGCAATCTCATTCAGGACTGGTGTAATGGTATTAGCTGGGGTGATTTTATGACTCGTCGGTTGTGGAAGAGCGGTGGTCTTTTTTTTTTTTTTTTTTTTTTTTTCTTTTTTTTTTTTAAAGAAAAACTCCTCTCTCTCTCTCTCTCTCTCTCTCTCTCTCTCTCTCTTAGTACTGGATCGAACTCAGGTCCATTCGGACAGCAGACCATTAGAATTACATGCTCTGTCTATCTGTCTGTCTGTTTATCCATCCATCCGTCTGTCTAATTTCCATGTAGCATATATTACACAGGCTGTCAATTTATCTATACATCCGTTCATCCGTCTGTCAGACTCTCTCTCTCTCTCTCTCTCTCTCTCTCTCTCTCTCTCTCTCTCTCAGCTGATCAACATCAACCAATCCTCTAACTGCCTAATCCCAGAGCTCACCACTATTCCACATACGTTTCATGTATCAACCTATACATGTCTATCTGTCAGAATATCTATCTCTATCTGTCTATCTATCTATCTATCGATCGATCTACCATTCAATAGCCACCTAATCCCACAGCCCAACACCATTCCACGAAAATCTGTATAATAATTCCCCTTTTCCACCCACCCCCCTCCCTTTACAATCCTCTCAATCCCCTCCCCCTATCCTCTTCACATCCCTCCCTTCCCCTCCTCCCCATCCCTCTTCACATAACCCTCTCCCTCCTCCTCATTTCCTCTCACCCCTCCTCTCCTCCCCTCACCCAGTCCCCTCCCTCCTATTCTCTCCAACCTCCACACTCTATCCCCTCGTCTATCCTCTCTACCCCCTCCCAAGCCACTCCACCATAAGGCTTGACCGGAATAGCATCGCCTCAATCCGAAAAGCCTGTCCAATTATCTTCATTGTGTGCACCCACCATAACTATGCGATTCCCCATCGTATAAAGGACGGGACAAAGCCAACTAGCTCTCTTTCTGTTTGTCGCTATCTCCCTCTTCCTGTTTTTGTCTCCTTTCTCCCCCCCCATCCTCTCCCTCTCTCTTTTTCTCTCTCCCATTCAGGTTACTGTTCTGAACTCAGTACTTGAATTCCTTCCCCATTAAGGTGGACACTCTACAACCCGTCCAGCTACACACTCTCATCCCCATTTGTTCGAACTCCCTATTGTGAAACTGAACCAGTACTATCTCTTCCATATACAGTATGCGGCTGGTCTACCTAGAACGCTCCTTACTGGGGCGATTAGACGGGATAGTGAAAATGGAATACGATCAGAGGAGCCCAATGGAAAAGTAGGTTGACTGAGTAGGCAAAGTGATGCACTGTAAGAATGAGGGCAAATATACTGAAACTCTCTTCAAGTCAGTCAGAGACGCAGGTAGGGTGCTGCAAAGTGCTCTACGTGATCAACATTGGGAAAGATTTAAGCTGGGTTATCAGGTGGATTAGTGAAAAGAGGCAAAAAAGTGACAGTGACCAGTGACATTACCTAAAATGGAGACTTCAGAGACAGAAGAGATGGAAAGAATGTGTTCCACTTAAGAAGTATGATAATGGAAGAATTAGGAAAGTCAATAAGTAGAAGATAAGTAAACATCACAGATATATCCGGTAAGAGACAGACAGGATAACAGTAGCTATACTGTAAAGAATTATGAAGACTGAAGTTCATGAACACGAGAGCAACTTTGGTTATTGCAAATCAACAACCACCTTTAGCTTTGAATGAGTATACTCGTAGATAAGGAATGATGATACTGTTGTTAGTGGCCTCAGACAGCTGGGTTTTGGTGAGTAATGGAAAGTGAGATTTGGAGGAGAGGTGACGTTCGACTCAAAGGAAGCTTGAGGAAAAGTTATGAGTATTGCAGAAATTGACAAGGAGTCCAATACTGGCCCAGGGCATACCACTGCTCATCACTAGAGTAGCGGCCGAAATGGCGGTATTTATGCTTGCCTCAAGGCTGAATGTTAAGTCATCAGTTTCAATTATTTTAAAAGACAGTGTAATGTGTAATACGCACGTAGTTTGGTGTAGATAGTTATGAGAAATATGTTTAGGAGAGCATGTTGGACTACTCTCCTTATTACTACAACAGTGAAAAAATCGGTGAAGGAAGATGGTCAGCAGCTGAGTCCTGAGACCTGATGGGACAGGAATTCCAGTTCTTTCCATCACCAGCTTTCCATCTACCTCGGAAGTACCTCCCGAGTTAGTTGGCACAGGAATGTTTTTTTTTTTTTTTTTTTTATTCCGGGGGGGGGGGGGGAAGCGCAGACTGTATGACTGTCTAGGTTGGGGTATTAGTGGTAGACGTAGCCCCAGGTTCATCTGAAGCGTGATCCCAGTGTACTGTCGAATGAATCTGCTCCCGTCCTGCGATCCACTGTCCTCCTTTGGGGGATAAGGCGGGAGTTGAAAGGACGCATGTATAACCGGACAGCAAAGTTGGATGGTTATATAGGTGCCACCACAAGAGGGCGTCCTTCTCCACCATCGTAGTTTGGGGTTAAAACTACAGCATGAACACCCTCTTACACTGGGTCACGCTCCGAGTGTAACGTTATTCACTGTCTCATGCATCATATCTGGCACTGTGAACTGGATGTCCTGAACGTGGCTTAATGAAAAGGGGTGTTCTTAATGCAACTTCCTCCCTGACATACACGATGGGACAATTGGCAACAGAATACGTCTCACACCGACCTGTGGGTGAAAGAGTGATTAAATAGTGTGGTTGTGAAAGGATTATGTTGGAGTTCAGTCACATTCTCTGACATCCTGTTCCATTTTTTTCAGCACATGACAGAAGAAGAAATATTACGTTATATCTCTGTTAACACTGTGGTTAGCATTCTTTTTATTTTTTTTTATTTTTATTTTTTTAATGTGCTTCGACTCTGGGCATAGGCTTCACAGCCTGCTCCCAAGGCCCAGTAGTCCTTCTTCATATCATACACCTCTACATGTCACCACTTCGGCGCTAACACCCATCGTCCATATTGAATACATGCTAGGGCTGTCTCATACAGGACTGGTGTATTGGTACCAGCGAGGGTATTTTTACGACATGTCGGAGGGTCTACTGGTAGATCAGTAAAGTCTGCTTTACTACCATATTACCACTTACGAGATGTTGGAGTCCGAGTCTAGGCTGACCAAGTCTGGATCATTTAACTCTGTTCGTACGACAGTGTATTATTCTAGTTTAGCCTATTCTTGTGAATCAGACGATTTCAGTCAACTTCGTAAATTTCTCCAGCGTTCAAGAAATTACTGAATGCTACAGTTAGTTTCCCCACTAGTCTGAATAATTTCTCCCAAGCAGAATAAAATCGTTTGTAGATACCAGATAAAAAGTCCCCGGGTTAAAGGAAGCAACGGTAGCTGACCTGCCGCCACCCCAGGTCTATGGTGGCATTACGTGATGAAAAATTTCTGATCCTGGCAGGGGCTCGATTCAAGAGGCACAACACCAGAAGCCGTAATTATAAACTCTATTAAGCTTAAGTTGTGCCTACGATTGTTTGTATGTATGCTTGTCTTCACTCATTAAGCTGACAAACATTTCAAACCCGAAGTGATGTTAATAACGTGAAAAATACGATGAGTAAAATAACCAATAAAGGAAATGGTTCATGATAATATACAGGGTAGTCCATGCATTACACATCGAGGGACTGGTGTGTTGTTTTGGAGACTCGTTTATCGTAAAAAATGGGAAAGATACGTAACGAATACAAGTTCTGACCCTCACCTCGACAAGCGCCTAAGACCACTAGAACACCAGGCGTCCATACACAACCGATATTTGAGTAGAAAGACATTTAACATCTAATACTTTCAGTACCATCATCATCATCATTGTCTCCATCATAATCAACATCATTATTACGATTATCAACATTATCATCATCCATCACCACCATCATTATCATAATTGTTTTCATTATTATCAGCACCATTATCACTCATCATCGTCATCATCATCATCACAGTCATCATCATCACCACCACCACAGTCATCATCATCATCATCATCATCACCACCACCATAGTCATCATCATCATCATCATCATCATCATCATCATCCCTATTATCCTCTAATACAAATCGGACAGGATCCAGAAAAAACAGGAAGAGGAAATCACAGAAGCTGGAGAACCAATCATCATAACACCGAGTGAAATGAGCCATCCATCACTGCACTACTCAACCCTGCCATATTTCACTGATTCATTAATAGGCTTAGCTCCATTATTCGCTTGACCTATTTTTACCTCCTCCAACTTCGTTGGAGGAGGTTTTGCATTCACCTATGTTTGTCTGTCTGTCTGTTTGTCTAGACAATATCTCCAAAAGTTCTCATTGAATTTCAATGAAATTTTGTGGAGGGGTGGGCCATGGGCCAAGGAAAAAGTGATTTAGTTCTGAGGCGGATCTGGATCCGGATCCTGAGTACCCCACACAATATTTCCAAGAGTTCTCAATGAATTTCAATGAAATTTTGTAAAAGGGTGGGCCATGGGCCAAGAGAGAATTCATTATATTTTAGAGAGGATCCGGATCCGATATTTTTGGAAGTACCATAACGTTTGAAAAAACAGACAGACAGATAGACAGGTGAATACATAACCTCCTCCAACTTCGTTGATGGAGGTAATAAATATTAGTAGAATTTGAGATTTATTGACTGGCAAATGGATATCCCCTAATTCGATGGATGTCCAAAAGCACATACTGACCAAACGAACTTTTTGAAGTGGAGAAGTTAGAAACAACAGCCTTCATAAACTGTTTCTCTTCCCGAGCGCTCCCAGGTTGAGAAGAATTGACTAGTAGTAGTAGTAGTAGTAGAAGAAGAAGAAGTAACTAAAAAATGTCTGTCGTAGTCCAGACGTTAATCGATACAAGAAATCTTCCGCAAACAAGAAATAAAATCGTCTCAGGTTACTAAGAACGAACTAAGAAGTATCCTCACCGTACTAAAAAGGCTAAAGAGGGCTTACTACTTAACTACGACGGGCCTTCCTCTTCCCGCTGCCACACCCCAGCAGATTTATTCCCTTCAATACAGTGGCGGTATTCAGACTTTATTCTTGTTATCCCAGACGACTTCCTTCAGCTTAGAGGGAATCTCGTAGTGATAGGGTTACAATCTTCACTAATCATTTCGGTATCGTGGCTTCAATTTGGTCTTGCTACCAACAAACGACTGCGTGTTCAGCTAACCTTTGACCTCTCGTAGTGAAGGGGTTATTATTATAGCACCAGGCAGCACTTAAACAAAACTTAGGAAAAAAGCGATATCGGAATTACAAGGAAAAGGCCATCCATGTATTGTAAGAAAAAAGTGAGAGAAACTGTGAAATTACGTGAAATAACTACCCATACCTGTCCATCCCATTCCCCTCCCCTCCCCGAAAAAAAGTAGGAGAGTGTAATATTACGGGGAAAAACACATATACTGTATATGGTAAGAGGTCATTTGTACGGAAAGGGGGGAAGAGGGAAGGGAGTTGAAGAGATGGTGAGATGTAACAATGGAAATCGAGTCATATGTTATAAAGACCCATGTACAGCTACTTAATATATTTCTGTCTGTCTGTCTATCTGTATGATGTATGTATGTATGAAGAGAGGAGGGGGTTAGTAGTAGTGGTAATTATGTCATAATGAACATCCACACACACGTCGTGAGAAAGACCCTTATACTATATGTGACAGATATAAGAGTGTAGGAGATGATGTGATGATATAAGGAAAACCCATCCATCTACCGTGAGAAAGAGCCTTCTATTGTCCCTGAGAGATAAAGACAAGGCACGTGTTTATCTGTGTTACCGGTACGTGTAGATGATAACACCTCAGGTGAACACGGCCACTCCGGGTGTAGTACTTTCACTGGGTTTTCTGGCACCTCGTCCTTATTAGCATTTATCTAAAGAAGGCGTGTTAACCTTTTCAGTACGACGATGTCTTTTTCTCTGGTTTATTCTTTAACCCCAAATGCTATTATTCACCTTGATAAAGCGCCTTACTAGCGAAGGGCTTTCATTAGCCTCTTCATTACTCGACAAGGAAAGCAACATTTTACTAACTCCTCCAGTTCGAAAAGTCTATTCTAAGCTGAACAATACCGGATGATGGTAGCAAAAAGTATAAATAACGTCATTGTATTGAAAGTATAAAAAGTTTGTTTCTACAGAGTAGGCTACATCAGCATTCTAGTTTATGAGGCAAATTATCATTGTACCAATAGTAATTAACGAGCAAGAAAATAATGACCAGTATATATATATACACACACACACACACACACACACACACACACACACACATATATATATATATATATATATATATATATATATATATATATATATATATATATATATATATATATATATATATATATATATATATATATACTGTATATAGGATCTTAGATGGCAGGGCCTCCCAGCCAGAGTTATCAACTCACAATTTGCACGGTAATGTTCCCAACACCACTGACTCGCTGCAAATGACGAGAAAATGGGTCCGACCCTATTTGACTCAGGCCAGCTGTCGTGATTCAGATCTACTTAACCCCCCGGTGTGAACAGTTTATGTAGAATTAAATACAAATCTATGCGTGGTGCAGTAAAATGGCGAGTTATACAGAGTCATGACTCAGCATGGACTGACTTGATTCGACTCTTTTGGTGTGTAGGCAGTCCATGGGTTCATATAAATGACAATCTTAGCTTTCAGTCTAGCCGCGAAAACTGAATCAAACTCGCCTGTTCTTGCGTGTAGATGTTTGGTTGCTTGGTGTGTGAGGTTGCTGCGAGCTGTTTGCGTGAAGAAACGCAGTGATGTGCACAGCCTACTGTTACTGTAGCGCTCCACTTCCCGCGGCTGCATTTCTTTTTCTGTTGTGCAGATAATCACAGCACACAACACATAAAGGCCGAGATCCTCAGAAGGGAGGGGAGGCGTCATCTCGCTTCCCCGTCAGACTAATAAAACTTAGAAAACACGCCCACCTAGAGTGACTAGTTTAACATCACACATCCAGACTGTTAAAACCACAATGCCAGCTGGACTGGATTTTAAGAAAAAAGAGAAAAGTTATGGAGAAAAAAAAATTAGAGCAAGTGAACAAGGTAAACCTAAGGGCAGTAGAAAGTTTTCAGTGTGTGTGTGTGTGTGTGTGTGTGTGTGTGTGTGTGACCAGTATGAGAGAGGTCACACCTGGACCTGTCGGGAGCTCCTTAACACTTCTACTTTGCCCTTTTATTTCTGAATATGGGGTGACGATATTCATCTCCATTTATGTTATTTATTCACGCCTGCATAACATGTAAGTAATGTTTCTGGTTGCGTCTTCGTGTTGTGTGTTTGTGCATCTGTAGGTCAAATTCCTGGCCGCGTCTGTCTGTATATGTACTGTATATGTTATCTGTATGTCTGTCTGTTGAGGTTGCAGTTAAGAAATATCATTATACACTGGTTGGCAGCTGTTGACTATATCTGGGTCAGTTTTATGTATGAAGGTCAAATCAGTGAAATGAAAAGGGATGGCTTTTCTCTGTCTCGGGGACATTTTACCTTATTTTTAACACTCACGGGACATTTTTATTCGGCTTTTGGAAAGATGGTTCGTACGGAATAGTTTAGAAACAATATCCACAACTTCTTATTGCCTACAAAAACCAAAAGGGACTTTTAGGATCATTTCCAGAAGGGAATTATAGGAAGATTTTTAAAACATGCACCTGAGCTTATGCGAGTATAAGCTCATACGCAAAGGGTGGTAACGTGGTACATTAATGTTATCCCTGCAAAATCCTGCGTGCAACATATTCAGGCAGCAATGTTAATCTTGCAATCACAATGGTGCCTTCAGTTATTTTATTCTTTGTGCTGCACCTCCAGACAAATTTTATTCACACCAGGCAAGACCGTTCATAGCCGGGCTGAAAAATACTGAGATATCGTAAAAGAGAATAATCTGCTAAAAAAAAAATGGAAAAAGAACGGCTAAGGAAGAAGTGCTAATAGCCTCCAAAGCTCATGAAATTATATAACCTCTGGAGCCGCAATCCCCTGGGGTTTTGAGGCTCAGGGTTGGCAGACACGGACAGCTTTAAGCATTAAGAAGACTTATCATCATTAAGTTACTATAATCTGTGATGATTCCATGCGAACAGAACATAAGGCATGAAAAAAATATAGCCTAACTGCAGCAGGTCGATTGCCGTTCTATACTGATTAACTCCTGTCTATGGATTTGTTCCGGCTACGAGTCAGTAAGATACAGGAAATAGGATGCTTCCCCTACCACCCCGGGAAAAAAAAAAAAAAAAAAAAAAAAAAAAAAAAAACTGGCTGTAAAACTGAGAAACAACGTCAAGAATCACCCACAAAACTGACCTGCATTTTTATAAGAATAGTTAAAGGAAGTACTACTGTTACGGAACCTGGAAAGAACTCGTAATAAATTATGCTCCTGAGTAGTTTGGTGACTGGAAACGCCGTTATACCCAATCCTTTCCAGCCACATCTCTACTTAGGCTCTTCTGGACAAATTCTTTCTAATTAGCACCAACTACACCTTGGTTTCCTATGCCACTCATCCACTGCTGTCCTCCATATCCTAACTCGTTCCTTCATGCCTCCTTGCTGAAGATTTCTTTTTTGGTTTACTCTGAATATATTTGTTTGCGTTCTCTCCCGCCTACTCTTTCTTAAAACTTACCAGTGTTTCGTGTATGAATTCTTTTGGAAAAGGTTAACCTGTTCAGCCTAAGACTCATGCTTTATATTCATTCGTTTTCCCGGCTGACGATTATATACAGATTTGGAGGGACCTCTTAACGAAGGGATAGCCCAAGTTTCTTTCTGGCCCCTGCAGCACCCGACGTCCCTCCTAAGCTGAATAAAATTAATAATAAGGTAGCAAGGCGACGATAAAAAAAAATAGTGCTCGGTGGCAGTGAAGGGGTTAAGTCTGGGGGGAGGCCCATGTCCCCCCGGGCTGATCTCACGAGCAGCCATCACGTAATACACACCAGAAGTTTTGATTGGGGCGGCGGGTGGGGGAAGAGGAGAGGACGGGGAGACATGGGAGGGGGGAAGAGTGATGAAAGGGGGGGAAAGGAAGGGAGGAGGGGAAGAAGGCAGGGGAGACGGAAGGGGGAGAACAAAAGCGGCTTGGGACTTGGAGGAGATGGGGAGAGGGATTTTTTTTTTTTTTTTTTTTTAACCAGGAGAATTTTAATCAGCTTATAATCCCAAAGGTGAGATCTTTTATCATTTATTCTTGCCAGCCCCTGACTAGTTTGATCAGCTTATATCTCGAGGGTGGCGCTTGTTTATGCTCTCATTCTGGTACCTCTCGGCAAATTTGGCGGGCCGTCGGGAAGAGGGGAGAGGGAGTGGAGTAGAGGAGGTGGGGATGAGGGACAGGAGAACAAAGGCCCTGGTGGGACTTGATTCTGTTGAGTTTCTTATCAGGACCGCTCAGGTGTCGTGTCCTGGGTGTGTCTTCAGTACCGGGACTTCACAAAGGCAGAGAATTCTTAGAAATCCAACTCTCCGTTATACTGAACTACACTACGTCATTTGTGTCATAAAAGCCATTAGAACACGTAAAGGGAAAGTATGTATGTAAATTTTTGCTGACTGCTGCAGATGATTACGATGTAGGCAGGCCTCCAATTTATGACGGTCAGTTACACAGCACCTCTGAGGGATATGATGTAATTAGACTGTATTTCATTTTATATAAATCAACCAATAATGAGGCAAAAGTGACACTTTCTGTATTTCCCAACATGTACATGGTATTTCAACAGTTACGTCTGAAACTGGGACTTTCTTCCCCTTTCACGATACCTGGCTAAACAAACAACACAGACGTAAATTCTTCAGCCAATGCAAGCCTCTCGAAAGCTGAGTGAAATCGCATGACATTACCAAGAAAAAGACGAGAAAGACATCCTCGGATGAACTTGCTCATGAATACCATTTTTAACCACATAAGAATCATTCTTTATTTAAATTTCAACACATGGAGTGACCCATAAGTTTCTCACATGGTCTGCCTGCATGTCAATCACCCTTCTTGAGCTTAAAATGTGCATTACCTTCGTTTTTTATTCCAGCGCCACTCATACGGCCACCATAAACTTTACAAGCAAACCAGAGCGAATATCATAGTGAAAATATACGAAAAGGCAAGCCATTTCACATAAAAAAAAAATTAGCTAATTGCCATGGAGATTTCTTTACGTTACAAACTGGTCAAGGTCCTATGTAAACACGGCCAAATCGGTGTGAGAATAACCACCAGGTAGCGAGAAGGCATAATGAATTCGTAAAAATGGCGAGGCGTAAGGAAGGAGGGAGAGGGGATGGAGAGGTACCGTGGATAAAAGCGATAGTTGGTGGTGGTCATCTGGGGTAAAGCATGAGTGTTTACCTTGTGAGCCACCATGAGGACCAGCACCTTCATCCTCCTGCTCCTGCTAGCCGCCCTCACCACCGCCGTGCACAGGTAGGCTATGTATTTTCACTCCCCATTACTAAAGCACAATCTACTGTACATTCCAAACTCCACACCCCGCATTCCACACTACATCACACACACCACCACACCACACACCACACCACACCATACCACATTGCACCTCAGTACACCACATTACGCAACACTACACCTCAGTGTACCAGAGGCGTCTGGAGGGGCGACATCAACAACAGTAATTTCGAGAAATTTCATTTCAATGTTTACCTAACGGTTCCGCATTTTTTTTTTTTTTTTGGTGGTATTGTGTACATGTTTATAATCAATGTACTCGTCTTTCCTTGCAGATTTCAAATATACAAATAATAAAGTTTTGTTGATACAAATGATTTTTTGTTGCATAAAATTTTACCTTCCATTTTTAAATGGCACAAAAATAAAGAAAAAATCAAAGTTTGGTATTTTTTCTAAACTTCAGTGTAAACCAAAACTATGATATGACCTATTTCCATCAATGCTAAAAAAACAATCTTAATTTTTGATAATAGGCCTATTTATGCAAAAACTGATCCAACCATTACTTAATGGATACAAAATGCATGTATCGGTACTGTCCAGAATAAAATGGAATCTGTTCATACACAATATATATATATATATATATATATATATATATATATATTTACAACTTACGTCTAAAATGCTGAGTAAGGCGCCAGTGGAAGCGGGGGGGTGTATATGATTTAGTTGTAGTCCACGATGTCATCATGCATTTTTAGGAATGCCACACGACACACTTTTAAAACCTCACCCTTCACCATCACTTTGTAAATCTTGCTCCATTTTACTCTGCTTTCCTGGTCACCACCAGCCACACGGGACCGTTTCACATCACCAACAGACACACGGCCAACATTGTATGCTGTCTGTGCATAATGATCACCTAATGCCCCGAAATTATCAAAATTTCCTGCACATTACCACCACCAATACGAGTTAAACACTTATCATGACACTGGCAGGAAGAATCAACGCGTCTTGCACGACCCTATTGCTTCCTATGACTAAAGTAAGCCTCACCACTGGTTCATTTCTTCTTAGCTACAGCTTGTTTCCAGTTCTCAGGGATCCTCTGCCTTTTCCTAGTTACCTTTAGTAACTGCACTTCACTCTCAGTGTCACTAGAAGACATGTTGATGCGTACAAATCGTATAATAAAGCAAAATACAGCACAACATTACTCCTGCCAACACACAGCAGCGTGGCGCAGAGACTGACTACTGGCGATGCTACGCGGGTGCTGATTGGCTGAGCGGCAGGGTGTAAACACGGGAGTTTCAGTTGCAGCGTCCTATTGGCTAGTGGCCTGACCAACCTATCGCCCCTCTCCCTTCCAGATGCACAACCTGAAAGCCAGCTTCTACCCAGTCAACCCCGTGACTTCAGGCCCTCAGAATGCATGTGATAAGGGTGAGTTTCGTCTGTCTTTACACACCAACTCATAGAAATGGGTCAAATGTACCCCGGCATGTGAAAACAGAAATTCCAGTGTTTGGAGAGGTCACCCCTCTACCTCCGGACGTGAATAATTCACGCTATACCATACCTCATTATATAGCACCATAATCTACCATCATAATACACTTACTACATTACACTATGTTATAGTACATCACACCATACCATACCATACTATATCATACCATAATATACCATACCATACCATACAATGCCATACCATACCATACTAACAACACCACATTATACCGCACCGCTCCTATGCCACATCACAGTACGTCACGCCACACCACGCCATATTACTTCATACAACACCACATTGTACTATATCACACCATACGTTACCGCATCTCACACCACACCAAACTATTCCACATCACACCACATTACACTATTCCACACCATGTCCCACCACACCACACACCACACCATACCTTCCCTTTCCTTTTCTTTGTATTTCCCTTCCTTCTCCCCTCCCTTCCCATTACGTTTCTTCCATCTAATGTTCTCGTGTTTCTTCTTCCCTTTTCCTCTTTCCTTCCTTTGCCTTTCTGGGTATTGTTTTCACTTTGTTTGTTTGTTTGTCTGTCTTAAGAACTTTACGCGACAACTTCTGGTGCGATTTTGAGTAAAATTACAGGGATGATGGGCTATGACCTTTTGGCCACCTGATTAAATTTTGGACTAATTGGGCCACGGTCCAGGCTGTAGGGCCAAAAAAAAATAATAATAATAATAAAAACTGAGACGTTAAAATCGTTTTTTCACCATAACTCCTGTCAAATTCGTCATATCGACATGAAACCAAAACCTAAAGGTACATCTTTCAAATCTGCATCCTGTAATACGCCTCATTGCATCAGGGTTGTCACCCCCTAGTTAGCGGTGGGGGGGGGGGTCAATGTCAGGTGGGTCGGGCCTAAAATTTCAAATGGGCATAAAATCGTCAATTTGCACCCGATTTACTCCAGATTTGATATGTGACATCTTAGACTAGATATTATCCTGTCGTGTTTATACGTCAGCACTAAAATGGCTTCAGGGGAAGGGTTTGCTGTGCCTTGGTACCGCTTCTTGTTTCATCTCTTTCTTTCCCTTTTCCTTCATTTACTTTTTTTTTTGGTTTTCCTTCCCATTCCCTCTCCCTCTTCCCTCCACATAAACTCTGTCGCTTTTCTCCTCTATTTTCTGTACCTTTCACCGACTTTCTTCGTCCACATAAACTCTCTCGCCTTTCCCCTCCTTCCCTTTCTTCTCTTTTTCCTCGCCCTGCTTCCTCCACTTAAACTCCTTCGCTTTCCTCCTCCCTGCCTTTCACTAACTTCCCGCACTTGAATCAGGCCAAACGTGTGACCGAAATGTCGACCAATTTGATGTTATTAGTGTTGTTATGGTCGACATAATTTACATGACGGAACTGGGCCATTCCTCAGCTTGAATGATAAAATCGTGGATGCGTTAAAGTTGATGAGCCTTAGTTATAAGGCAGGAATGAGTCTCCTTGGTTACTAGACAAATCACCCCACCAATCAGATTACCTGTGGCCATGAACTTGGCTGAGAACGAATATATATTTAACAGGTTACAGTAAAGACGCTACAGTGATCCCTTTATTCTCGCCTCTCCCACACGTGTATACTCGTATTTTACTTTGAGAAGGACGGCAAGTAGTGTGGAGGTTACAGAAGGTGATATCTAACCCCTGGCGTTCTAACAGTCTCTCCTAATCTGAATAATATTGGTGGGAGGTAATTAGAACGAAAATGATAAATACAGGACGTCATCAGTACGAAGAGGTTAGCAGGTGAACATCTTTGACACGTAATTTTTGCAAACCCTTAGGCAATTTCCTTGAGCTGAGGAGAAACTTCTTGAGCGTGAGGGGTTAGATATACTGTAGTCTTTGTAAACTCTTGACTAGTGGTGCATTCTCCTAAGCTGAACAAAATCCTCCGGCAGCAGCAAGAATAAAACTAACAAGATGACACTTCAGTAAAGGTGTTAATCTCTTTGATACGAGAACATCTTTTTTTTTTTTCTTGGTTTCTCTAGACAATATATTCAGCTTAGAAGGATATTTTTTAGATACATCCCTCATTAATCTCTCCATTACTTGGATACTCTCCAAAGCAAGCTGAATTAAATTTATCTGGCAGTAGCAATAATCTATCTCTATCTATCTATATACCTAGGCTGCTTCCCCCAAGGAAAGGGAGGTAGCAATAATAAAATAAAAATAAAACGAAATCGTGTGAAGGCGTTAATCCTTAGAATGCTAGGGTTTCTCTTGACGAAAATCATCAAGTGTTGGTATAAATAAACTTCCTAAGTGTACCAGTATCAGGGAAAACGTTGCTAAAAATATACGAGTATTTTAAACACTGATCGACAGGATAACTTTCAGCTGAACAAAAAAATCTTCCTGCGTTTCCCTTAAATAAAATACTCAAGGGTACCAACCGTATCGAAGATGTCGAGAACACTGGTGTGAGAGAGGCAGACGTGGACACTGACAAGTGGCAGCCGCACCTGCACTGACAATATACCAGTGCCTGGTTGTGAAGGCGGACTTAACGCTGGTGATGTGGTATTGGCAGGGCTGGACCACTGGGACTTTACAAACCGAAGTGTGCCGGGGATGTGTTGTATTTCTGAGAGAGGTGTTAGGCAGCCAGTGGGTGTAATGCTGAGTGGGTGTGGTAGTGGAATGCGCCGGAGTAGTGTTACTTTACCAGCTGAGGTGTGCTGGGGATGTGCTGTGATGATGAGGTCTTGTGTTCACCAGTGGTTGTGTTGTGGTCAGTTGGGTGTGGTAGAGAGTGGAGCAGTGTTATGTTACCTTGGATATAAACCTGCACCGGGTCAATCCGATTGGAGCGCCATAATTACTCAGTAAACCACCAGGCGCTATATAGAATCAGATACACAGCGCGATTAACTGAGAGAGAGAGAGAGAGAGAGAGAGAGAGAGAGAGAGAGAGAGAGAGCAGAAGAGAATATTGTGGTGGTCGTGCTCGCTGCCCACTCCGTGTATTGCTGCCCTCTGGTAACTCCACACTGAGTGACAAGTCATTTGGCCCACCTGATGCAAGAGATACAGGTGAAATCAACTTCCGCAGGACACTGAGCCAACCACCCTGGGAAGCCGGCGAGCTGTGGCAGAAAGGGGTGAGGGGTGAGAATGTGTGGTGCTTGGGGATTGTTGCTGTTGTTGTGGTGGTGGTGGTGTTTTCAAGTCCATCTCAAAACTGAATCCGAAGGACTGGATACTGAAGATGCGTTTTTTATGCAGTCCACCATCATCCTTTCTGGGGATAGGAAAGGAGCCCAGGGACGTTTATATACTTGGTCAGTGAATCCGCATGGTAATATCGATGCGTCCACGTGAAGGCATCCCTATCTTGTACCGGTAGGTGGGGGGGGGGATACGGTAATGTAATGGGATAGGGGTGCAATGGAAAGGGGAAGTACGGTGGTGGCAGAGCCATAGAGTACTCTATGGATAGGCAAGTGCGGTAGTGTGGTGAGGTGAGTGTGGTGCGGTATATAAAAGATGGGTGAGGGGTGTTGTGGTGTGTTGGGAAGGGTGCGGAGGTGTGGTAGGGTAGGGGGTGCGGTAGTGGTCCAAAGGGAGAAATGTGGTGATGGTTCAGAATGGCTATCGGCAGTAGTGTGTTGGGTTGGTGTGATGTGGTGGAATGGGGTGAGTGGCGGGGTGAATGGGAAGGGGTGTGGTGTGGTGTGGCTGGCCAGGTGGAAATGTATATATGTGTGTGTGTGTGTGTGTGTGTGTGTGTGTGTGTGTGTGTGTGTGTGTGTGTGTGTGTGTGTGTGTGTGTGTGTTTGTGTGAATTTCCGCCTGGGTTTCTCGTTAAATTGCTTGTCTCGCTGGGCTCGGGGACACAAGTGGTTTAGTACTCTTACTCTAAACTACTCGAGTTTTTTTTTTTTTTTTTTTTTTTTTTTGACGGAACTGGGTCTGTCCAACTTGAATACTAAGTCGTGGTGGCAAGAAATTCAATGAACCTTGGTTAGGAGTTAAGAATGAGTCTCCTTGATTACTGATCAAATCAGCCCTTGAGCCTACCTGCACCTGGCCATCAACCGAACTAATAGGGATTCGGGAACTTCGTCAGGTTACAGTAAACGCACTATAGCAGATTTTCCTCAGATGAGTCAAACGATATGTGGATAAAACTTCTTTTAGCCTAATCACGCCACTAAAAGAAACACCAAAAAGAATTACTGTAACATTAGTACAGTCTCCCCTAAGCCCAGTAAAACTATATGGAGATAAAGACGAACTCGTAGTGAAAGGATTACCTCTCTGACTGACAGGATTTCTCTCATATGAACAAAACTGTCTAGTTTTAGCAAGCATGAATACGGTACTCAGAGAGCGTTTACCTCCTGTAAGCAAACGTATGTACTGTATAACTCAGATCACAAAAAAACTTAATGAACTCTTCTTTGATCCATGGCCTGCTTATCCACAACATTTCATTGAAATACATCGATAACTTCTTGAGATCTTGTGGACAAACAAACAAACAAACAAGGATGAACACATAACATCCTCCAACTCCGTTGGCGGAGGTAATTATCTATCTATTTATCTTTCTATATTATACTATATATATATATATATATATATATATATATATATATATATATATATATATATATATATATACCAGGGGTTGCTGGAGACAGTTTTAACCCTGCAATTTCTGGAATTTCTCACAATAAAAAAAATTGAGTGTTTATCTAAAATTAACATCCAAACACATCCAGGGCAGCTGCATGGTGTTAATTATGCTAATGTGGAGCCTCAATTATAAGCTGCATGTTAACAAATATTACACCATTCAAAATTCATTAGGGTCTCATTGGCCCGCTCCCCATCGACCACCAGTTAGTACACTAATCGTATATGTTATTAGGAACATTTATATTTTGATACTTAGCATTACAGTCATCATCATCATTACCGTCGTCGTTGTCGTCGTCATTGTCCCCTCATCATCATCATCTTCCTCCTCCTCCTCCTCCTCCTCCTCCTCTTCATCATCACCATAATCATCATCATCATCATCATCATCAGCTGCATTAATAATAACATCAGCATGAACACCAAAATAAACACCAGCACCATCATTATCCTTATCATTATTGACAAGGTATTAATTAGCATCATCATTCCTACTAAATCTGCCACATCGTCTTAGGGTGGAAAAATAATGATCCACCAGAATAATCTCTACCGACCCTAAAAAGAACATACCAGAAATCTGAGTATGTTTTCCCTTCATGTCTTCTTCCTATCACCGAACTGTTTTTTCAGGTCAGGAGAGGCGTTTCAAACTGGAGGGATTAGATCTAGCCTCCATTACCCACTTCAGTGACAAGAGACTCTCCGAGGGTGAATAGAATCGCCTGGTGGATGCAGGAGAAAGAAAAAAAAAAGGCACCATCATATTGAATGGTCGAAACAAAAAGTCGACTTCGAGGATTTCTGATTCATTTTTCTATTTCTAAACAGATTTAATAAAGCTAAAAACTGCATATATTCGAAATTCAGACTGATACTTCAATTAGAGGTAATGGTATAAAACGTGTAGGTTAAAAAAGGCAACACAGATATTGGAAAAATTGGCTTTAATTTTGGTCGGGTGTAGGACTGGCACCGGCTACCACACACAGCTGACACCCCTAAAACTATCCATGCATTTGAAATTCGGTTAGATAACTATTTCGACAGCACGGGACTCAATTAACTGTTTGTATTTTTTTATGGTTGAAGAGTTCTGCATGCTAACGACTGGGGAGTACAACGTTACTGCTGTTATATTTACCTGATCAGTTTCAGGTATATTTTGTGGATTTTTTTTTTAAAGCTGTAAAGCTGATTAAGTCTTAGTTATATGTTGCCTTTACACACTCCTTTTTTGTAGTTATGTACAGAAAAACTACATAAAAATTTCCTACTAAAGTCCAATGCTACATATAAAGGTGCTTTATCAAAAAGTGATTTATCAAAACTCGCTGCACGATAGTATTGTGATAGCAACTCTAACGTTTGGAAGTGAAGCTTGAACCTTGGAGGGACCCAAGTCAAGAGTGAGAGCAGTGGAAATAAATTATTGGAGAGGAGCGAGTGGAGTTACATGGAGAGACGGACTGACAAATGAGGAAATGAAGGAGAGTCGTGGTGTGAATGTGACGGAAAACTTTGGGAGAAATACACTGAGGTGGTTTGGCCATGTGGAGAGGATGGAGAGCGAGAAACTAACGAGAAGTGTGTATGTGAGTGAGGTGGAGGGAGAGAGAGGGAGGGGGAGGCCGAGGATGAGATTGGGGGATGGAGTGGAGAAGTATATGAGAGAGGGGTGTGTGAGCTGGGGGGAGGGCAGTGAAATGGCGAGAAACAGGGCGACATGGAGGAGATATGTTTGTGGCCACCCCTTACGGGATTGAGGCATCTGGCAATAGATAGATAGACACAAAATTTCCCTAAATTTACAGTACCGGTTGTATGATTTTAAAATTTATTTATTGATAAACATCCATTACGTATAACATGGTTTTGATGTCAAATATATAAAATAGATAATAGTGTACCCTCTCCATCCTTTCTTATAAAATGTCCATGTTTGTCCTATCCACCAATCACGGTGCTGTTCACTTTACTGCCTGAGTGGGCAAGCAAGAATGCTGTACTAAATGTAGCTAAGTGGCTGGTGGTTGTAGCCGGGTAGAGTTCATCATCTAGTCCAGGGTGCAGAAGTTGGGAATCACTGATCTCGAGGGTGGTACACACTATGTAGTAATCAGCAGAGCGCAGCACCGAAACTGGGATATTTCGGTAACTATTGAGGCTACAGCAATTTGGAATCTTATGAAAATGCAACACTTGTTGCTTACGTGACTTTTCCCAAACATCGACACCATACTGCAATACGTAAATAAATAAATAATTAATTAATTACATAAAACAAAAAAGCCAAACTGAACACCAAAACTGGGTTATCTCTGAAATTATTAAAGTTGCAGGGAACCTACACGCATCACTGGAAGGCTTATTGAATACTAACAGGTGTTAGCTAAGTTCCTTTTCTCAATATTCGTCATTATATTGCTGAAAAAAGTGACATATTGAGCACCAAAATTGGTTTATCGCGGAAATGATTAAAGGTATTGCGGACCTACGCATATCAATGGAAAGCTCTAGTAATAACATCAGCAAGCATGCTCGCTGGAACCCGTTCCACACATTAAAGTTAGTACACCTATAACGTATTCTTGCTAGTACCAGAAGAATTTAATCAGCTTGGGATGGACTTTGTGAAAAAAGGGAGCTATATAGCCTTCAATAACTCCATTACCACTAAGCGATTCTCCTAAGCTAAGTATGATCGTATGTTGGCAACAATAATGAAGAAAAACGCCGGCTTGGTGAAAGGGGTTAATGTACCGGAGGAAGTGGTGGGTGTGCGGGGTGTTGAAATTTTGTTCTGCGTCGTTTTCCCACACTTTTAGTTTAGATTTGTTAGCGCAACAGTTTTTCGCCCACCAGGGAATAATATTACAGACTTCTCGTCACACGAGTCTCTCATGGTTCCTTTGTAATACTGTGTGCAGCACTATCTCGGAAATAGTAGTTGTAGACAGAGAATGGACAACTTTGAGATCTTTCGCCACTCTGGTGTTTCTGTCACCAGTCGAGGCGAGGCATCTCAAGTGTTACCGTTGTATGCCTCCTTGATTTTAAGCATTACCTGGTCATTTTTTTACAGCAATCATACCCATAACAGTGGTTAAGTGCAGGTTATTGACGGGTAAACGAGTACTTACTTTCCATTTACTCAGTGTAGTGCAACTTTCAGGTGATTCTACACTTGGTGACAAAAGGTTTCCTGTAATCCAAGAAACCATCCATTCACTGGGTGGTAACCATGGATGCCTGGTGGTCTAATACCCTAAGGCGCTTGAACCAGATGGAGCCCGTAAAGATATGCATCTGAGAGAGGGTTGAGGTTTATTGTTCACATAATATCGCTCAGGGGCTCCTACATTCCTGGTGGGGCAAAAAAAGGGCAGCACGATAGGTAGATAGGAAGCATAAAGGAAAAATTTCATTAACTTCAGACAAAGCGGAAGACACATTTTAAGTTTTCATAAAAAGAGGACTTTGTTACTTTTTTTTTTTTTTTTTTTTTTTTTTCCTGAGTGAGCTCTCCAATCTCGGCTTCCGGTTGATGGGCAGAACACATCGCAGGTCATATTAAGAGGCCAACCGGGTCAATGCTTAAGCCTTGACCGTCATAATGCCCGACATCCTTGGTTACAGAACAGAGATGGAATGTTTAAGAAGGGAGAAGAGCCTGCTAAGACTGCCGAAACTAAATGAGCCAGGTCCAAAGTTTAGAACATAGAAAGGTTTTCAAAATGTTTATTCTGCACTTGACATTTCTGGAAAGCCAGAAGTTATTCTTAAATTCGTAGCATTTAGTAGCGTTTTTTCCTTCATTATTTTTTCTGGATTATTTCACATTATAAAAAAATGTGTTTCATTCCCCAGGCCTTCTCCCAGCCCTCAGGACCGTCCTTATAACAATTATTTGCGTCGCTACCCGAGGTCTGGAAACCACTGTGTGTGAGAAACTTTCTTATCAGTGTTCAGAGTTTCAATAAATCCTTTATCACAGAACTTATGCTAAAGGGAGCCACTGCAAAATATTTAGGAATAAGGTTTTTATTCTCCTCCCCAATTAAATATGAGGAAACTAATATAATCCAGGTAAGCGTTTTATTTTTTTACCGCTGAATTTAAAGATGACGGTAAATAATTCAAATTAGTTTAATTTTTATTACAAAATTTAAGCTGGGAGACGTTAAAATGATACAGATTAGAGATTCTTTTTTTTTAAATTGAAAATATGCTTTTTGTATGCTAAATGATTGTCATCCTATTATAGGATTACGATTTCTTTTCTTTTTCTTCTTCTTCTTCTTCCTCTTCCTCTTCTTTTTACACAGACCCCACAACTGCGACGAGAATGCTGCCTTTTGTTCTTGCTACCGCCACACAATGTTGCTCAAGGAAAAAACCACCCTTTGTGAAGAAGTTAAAATATCTTCATTAATCTCTAACTAAGGAAAGGATGAAAGGCCACTACTCACGTGTTCCCTGCGTAGCGTGATATGAGAAAAAAAAAAAAAAAAAAGGAGTGTGAGTGGTGGAATGGAACCCCTCATTTTCACTGATAAAGGGATCTTGAGACTCCCGCTCTCATTACCCCCGCCCGGTCCTGGTATTGCAAACAACCTCGTACCTCTTCCAGTACAAGAGGGGATGGGGGAGGAATTATACCCAGAGCTTCAGTTCTCTTCTGTCACATGTCCGTTAAGAGATAAAAGAATCTTGTATTAAGTTATCGACACCCCATGAGAAAGAGGGATATTGAGGTGTGATGATGATGATGATGATAATTATGATACTGATGTACACAGTTAACGAATTCTTTATCAGATTTTGCTGTATTGAAATGAGGGTGGAGTAGCCGACAGGCTTGTGACCACAGGCGCCATACCTATAATAAAAATATTTGTTGTACAATCTATAAATAAAAAAAAAATCACGATGTAGGGTGAAGCACGACACAAAGCCGGTATGCCTATATAACCAGCTTTGATGTATGAAAGGGTAGAAATATGTGAACATTTGAATTTCATTTACCAGTACAAAATAACATTTTTGCTTAAATACTGATACATTTAAAAATTGCTTTAGTGTGTGAATGTTGGAGAGCTGGGAAACAGAACCCCAGCATTCACGGTAACGGTATATGCTAATCCCATGTTACTTTCTTCGAGGTGTCGGGCACCGGAACTAGGCTGCCATATTTCAGTACGTTTATAAGACCGGTAACCAGCCTACTTCCCCCCTACTCACCTCTTGGGGATCGAACCTATGCAAGGCCTTCGTTCTGACAGGGATATAATAATCATTAGACTACCACAATACGGAATTAGTATTGTATAGGATTGTACAGCATCTTCCTGAAACACGGGGGGAGGGGGGTGAAAGCGTGGGAATGATGGTGAGGTAAGAAAGTGACCGAAACACGTAAAAGAGAACATCGAAATGCAAAATGCAGAACTCGCTAGACATGAGCCGCATGAAATACAACTCCGAGTGAAATCTGGAAAGCCGGGGCAGCAGAATTAGCCTTTTATGGAAAAACTTTGCCGTTACACCTAAGGGCGGATCGGCCTGGACTAAATGCACCCCGTCAGCTAGTGGCTCCGGCTCCTCATTGGTTGCCTGTGCAAACTTTCGTTAATAATGTTTGCAAGGTTTCGGAATTTTGACACATACATACTGACTCTACGTTTACTGTAGACACGCGCCCTTGCTTGCTGTGCTCGCTGGTGCTCACCCTGCTAGGGGCATGGCGGCCATAATATCTATCAGAGGATATCATGTGGCCCAAACGCGGAATGGCAGATACTGGATACATTATTCTGTTATGCTGTTGTGTCTGGTTAAGTGTTAAGTTGGACTAGATTCAAATTCCATTGTTAGGTTAGGCTAGGTTAGGTAAAGTTACATTTGGTGGTTAGGTTGAGCTATATTCAAACTTTATTCAGCTTGGTTAGGTCAGGTCAGCTCCGGTTTGGTAAAATTGTGTTGGGCTTGGGTCATACTTGGTTAGGTTAGATTTGTTAAGCTAGGCCAGGTTACAGTTCGTTCGATTTGATTAGGTTAGGTTTAGTTACCCTATGCTAGTTCCAAATTCGGTTCAGTCTGGTTAGGTTAGGTTTAGTCTGGTAAAGTTAGGCTGGTTTCAAGTTCGATTCCGTCTGCTTTGGTTAGGTTTGGTATGGTTTTGCTAGGCTTGGGTCGTTCGGTTGCGTCTGGTCAGGTAATTTTAAGCTGGCTAGGTTCAAGGTCGGTCCAGTCTGGTCAGATTAGGTTTGGTTACGTTAAGCCAGATTCGGGTTAGGTTCAGTCCTCTTGGGTTAAGTTAGGCTAGGTTTAAGGTTGGGTTGGTTAAGTTAGGCTATAAAACACACACACACACCCGTACACTGGCACATAACCAGCATTATCATAGGACTCTGTGATGGGGCCTGCCTGCCTGTCATCTCAGCTCGGCCGTGAAGCGAATCAAACCAGGTCGCTCGCTTGCTCGGACGGAAAGCGTCAATTTGCATTCCCTGTGATGACACCGCCACGGATGGGGAGGTTCATGTGGATGGTTTACAGGTTTTCATTTATCTATTTGCCACGGATTTCAGGGTAGGGAAGCAGTCTACGGCCCCGTCAGTACTGTGTGATCCAAAGCCTCCACTCGATACTCGTTTCTTGGGGATTCGATACTAAGTGTTGCGAGGACATGATCCCTACCCCCAACAAGCATTTTAGGGCGGTACTGTAAGTGGCTTTGGAGATTTCTTATCAGCTCTTCCTTACTGATTTATCTTGCACATTATACCTCGATATTCTCTTTTGTGTCGCTGATGCAAACTACGTCGATATTTAAAACGAAATAAACTGCATAAAGAGAATATTAAAATTGCATGAAGAGAATACTAAGGCAATATGCTAAAAGATAATATTTCCACTAACCCATTCACTTCGACGACTTTTTTATTTTTTCTGAGGAAGACCCTGTTTCATCAAGTTATAAAAAGGAAAGGAAAAGAAAAAATAGATGAAGTGAGTGTATCATCTCTAATCTCTTCAGGTAATGACAACGGCCTTACATTCTTCCCTGGGATGAACAGAAACAGATGAACAATAAAATCAACTACATAATCTAACTTCTTATATTTAGGTGGCTACAAAGAACGTCATGAAAGTAAAGACAGAGACTTTATAACATCAAAAGTAATCAGAGGTAGTGTTTACAAAGAATATGAAGAGAGAGTGTGAGAGAGAGAGAGAGAGAGAGAGAGAGAGAGAGAGAGAGATACATCAACTATAGCATTAAAAGTAATTAGATGTACAGGATATAAAGAAATTGAGAGACAGGTAGATACAGTACTATACATCAGCTTTAACATCAAGAATAACTCGAGGTAGTGGCTGTAAAGATCACTAAGAAATGAGAGAAATATCAACCATAACGTCAAAAGGAAACAAGACGTGCTGGCCGCTCAATCTGGGACTTTGAATATAAATGAAACAATGGTAAAGTTGTTGTACATTTAATGCTACTGTAATCCCTCAGGTACCTTCAGTGTGGACACTACACGACGATAGAGAGGAACATCATACACAAAAATATATAGTTAGACCAAGCATACACGGGTCGGTGATTTTAACATCGCCGTGTGCTCAGACAGGGCCATTTTCTTTAATTTTACAATGATCGTAATAATTTCTGTGCACTGAAGAGGCCATTTCCTTTAGTTCTTGATGACTGTAACCCTTTGGAGCACTTCACTGGGGACATTTATTTTAATTACCCCAGCGCTGACAGACTAATGTTGATATCTCACTTTCACCAAAAATATACATGGGTCAACACCTGTAATTTTATGCTGTGCTTTCAGGGACTTTCTTCTAGTCCTTTTTAGATGTCTGTGAGCCTAGGGTGTGCTTTGAAAGAGTGAAATATTTCTGATGGCTAACCACACAAGGGTTGGTCAGGCCACTGGTGATCTCAAAGGAGATATTTCCCTTAGTTTTTCGATTGTTTTGACCATACAGTGTGAACAGACCAATTTTATTAGTTAATTTTTTATAAATATAGCCAAGACGTGTGCTCTGGGTCAATTCCTTTAGTTAAATTTTGGATGATAGTAAATATGTATGATTCGAAGGGTTCTCCTATTTCTTTTTAGATTATCATAACCCTGCAGTGTATTAAAATGATCTGCTTCACTTTTTTTTCCTTCACGCGGATTGTGTAGGGTTGGATTCTGAGGTAAGGGTTTTCACTGAACGTTTACCCTTGGGGCTTCACACCTTCATTTCCGAAGGGACTAATAAAGAGGTTTGATATACACGGCAGCCATACCTTCTGTTCACACTGTTATCCTACACAGGGATGATGGGAGGTCGCAGTTAGGGTTTCACAATGACGACCTACTGTCTGGTGTTAAGAGGAGCAGGTTTGTCCAGACTACTCGAGAAACAGTTTAAGATGAAACAGTCACTCATATCAAATAAAGCTTCGAATTAATGACAATAGGTACTGTGCGCTGTGAAACCCTAGCTACGACTTTTATTCCCCAGCCAGTGACAGACATAAAGGGAGAACAGAAACCATGGCTGGCGAGTGTACCAGTTCCCACACCCTTAGCCAGTGGATCAATATGGCATCCTGACACAAAGTCAAAGAATTAACCATATATTTATTCATTTGACCAGATGCCCTGTGACGATGGCTAAGAGGCACCTGGGGCCAGAGTCACTGTAGATACTGCCTGCAAGATTTCTGTGGACTTTACCCTTTCTGTAACAGGATGTCTTATTTCCCTCTGTTATTTTTCAAACAATTTTATTCAGTTTAGAACAGGCTTTTCAAACTAGAAGGGTTAGACATAGCCTAAATTAACTCCTTGACAGCTAGTGCGTCTTCTCAGGTGAATAAAATCACCTCAGTTGCATTAAGATTTAAAAGAAAAAAAAAAAAAAAAAAAAAAAAAACGTGTCATGAAAGACTACGATAAAAAATGACTCATTAGCAATGTGGTAAGAAGCGTTTGAACTTCTCACAGATTCTCTTCAAAGTTTTATTTTTTAATCCGACAAAATATTCACAAGATTAAAAAAAAACTGCTTGACTCCAGCCCCAGGAGTACATCAGACCAAACATATTCTGAACACCTGTGTTTTACATATCTTTCATTTTGTACAGATCCAACGTTTAAATGCAGGATGGTCCATATACTGCACTCTCCAATCTTGTGTGTTGCCAGGACGGTTTAGTCTGCTTAGGTGGGGAGTACAGACATTTTGACTGCTTTATGAAATTATTAATTAAACGTGCAGTCAATGATCATAAAAAAAGACATAATAAAGCATGGAAAGGGTTATGGTAAGTAGAAAATGACGCACAGCAGAAACTGGGAACGATGACCACGCCGTCCCCGCACCACACGAGGACTGGATTATGTGCCATATGAACTACCCTAATTATTCTGGTTGAAGGACAGTGCCTGGTGGCGATAAATACTCTCCCACTGAGTGAACACTGCCTTACATATTCATAAATCTATACATGTATATATTTACAAAAGTTGTAATTCAAATCATGTTGAAGGAGAAAGACAGCAGTATCAGTAGCCGGAGGAGACGGAAGGATAAGAGCGAAGGGAAAATAACTGAAAAAGACTGGATGAACCATCATGGTCGGGACAACTCTTTTGTATTCCAGCTAATGCCAGCCGACTGCATTCAGCTGAAGTTCATATTGCCGCCATTAACCCTCTTATGGTCGGGGTAGCTCTTTTATTCCACTCCAGCTAACGCCAGACGATGTTATTTAGTTGCAAACGAGTCAAAGGAGTCAGTGTTAAAAGTCCTCACACGAAACTAACATTGTGGCGTGTCTGTTCCTAACCGTATCCATTAGTAACTTCAATTCGTGAATGTATAAATCTATCTTTGCTGTCAGCATATGATTCAATTCTGTTGTGGAAAATCATTACACGCGTCCATTTTCTTTCTTCTTTTTTTTTTTTTTTTTAATCTAGGAGTAACAATACTTCTTTAATTTACTATTTTCCTTATACCCAGAAAAACACACTTTCATCGCCTTTATTGACGACTGTTTTCTTACACTGTAAACACCACAGAAATTCCTTTTTCTCATTTACTGACTGTCTTTCCTGTACACCCTTAAGCGTCTTTCGGGTCACCTCAACAGTCAGTGGGAGCGAGTCACCTTTAGTCTGCACCTTCAATATTCTCTGTCAATCTCTCCATCTTCGCTCTGACGCCGTAACCCGCCCTCTCCTTCGCGCTGCCTCTCATAAAAATACCTCACAAACCTCACTGCCATCACATCTTATTTTAGTGTTGCTACCATCCCCCAGAACAGGAGTTCCCAAATGGGGGGAAGGGGGGAGAACTCCCCCTTGAGGGACATTTGAACATGCGAGTGGGGGGAATAAACAGAGCCAAAATGGCCAAATCAGCCTTTCTGATGTGCTGTTGGTTAAAGATTTTATATATTTCCTAGCCAAATGCTTTTAGGCTTATAATTTGTTCTTGTTTGACAGTATGACCAGAATTTTGGCCCTCAAATGATCATCACGTTACATAAAGGTACAAAATTTATAAAATATTCCCAAAGACTAATGGAAAATATTCAAAATATCACTAAATTTCTTGCTGTTACGTGTAATAAAAAAAATCACCACTAATCCCAGCGAATAACTCTACAATCTAAGAGTTCCTTAAAATAACTCTCAAAGGTGAGGGTGGAATTCCCCCCTATGGGAGTTGTGGGGAGAAATTATCAAAGATTTTCTGGCAAATGAGGGGAATGACCAGGAAAAGTTTGGAAGTGTCTGCTCTAATTATTTTATCAGTTTATAAAAGATCTT
Organism: Coenobita brevimanus; assembly: GCF_032717465.1. Lineage (NCBI taxonomy): Eukaryota > Metazoa > Arthropoda > Malacostraca > Decapoda > Coenobitidae > Coenobita > Coenobita brevimanus. The sequence continues at coordinate 58,621,197 of NC_137008.1, forward strand.
TTCTTTATAGATCCCCTCACGTCAATGACGTCTTTATTTTATTCACCATATAAGAGACGTTGTGATGACATACCTAACCCCTCCAGTTCTAAAAATCTCTCCTAAGCACATTATAATCGCCTGGTGGTAGCAAAAATAAAACTGAAAAATACATCACCGTACTGATTTTTAATATGGCCTGGGTAATAATGAGGCTTGTGGATATTTTCATCATGGCCGTCGTGTATGAACTTTGAGATCAGACGCCTGGCACCCACAACCCCCACGGAAGAAGTTAACATCATTGAGGACTTACTGAGGACTTAGCGAGGCAAAATGCAGCTTTGATACTATTAATCCAAAAATATAAAAATACTGAGGGAATGTGGTGGAGGTTACATATTCAGCCTTCACTCCAAGGACGTCATTAAATATTTGATTCTTGCTGCTACCGAGCGATTTCATTCAGCTTGGGAGAGGGTCCTAGTAGTGAACGGATAATGAAGGCTGCAACAAACTTCTCCTGTTCGAAAAGTCTCTCCTATGTTGCATAACATCGCCTGGAGATAAGAATTGATTTAAATCCTCTTAGTGAAGGAGTTAATGGCAGGAGTTTATTTCTTAATCCTCACACTATAAATGATTTCTCTCAGCTGAATAAAATCGCCTTTAGTAACCCCAAACCCTGAGTGCGCCCGTGGCAGTAAACAGGTTACCGTTTCAGGCACCATATTATTTAGTAATTCTTGCAACCTTTGGACGATTTTATTTAGCTCAGGAGAGTGTCTCTACTGGAGTTAGATACAGACTTCATCAATATCTTCAGTACTAAAAGACCATTCCAATGTCGATTGAAATCGTCTGGATGTAACAGAAATAAAACAAATGAAGTCCTCGAACTGAGAGGGTTAATGAGGTATCTGTAGAGCTCTCTCTCACCCCTGTAAACCTGTTTGCTGTCACTCAGTTTCGTTTAGCTGACATAAATCCTTCCAGTCCAAGGGCTACGACAAAGGCAAGTATTCTCACTGGCTTAAGAAATTCCTAACACCTTTAACTTGGAATTTTGTGTGCACATTGAAGCTTAATATTCTCCTCCATGTTATTCATGCCTTTCTTTATACAGATACTGACTATAAGAATAACAAATGAATCTTAACCCCTTCACTTCGGGCACTGTGATGTGTACTGTGGCAAAGACTAAAGTCAGTGCTTCGGGTGACGTATAAGTACTGTGCTAGATATAGCACCACACATTAAAACCTGTTTCACAAGTTGTGGTGCATAAAACCTGCCAAAAGATCTATTAACGAGATGCTGCCTCTTCTCCCCACTCCCCACTCTGTCACCCAGCAATGCCCCAGGTGGTTCCTTGTATGCTTTTGCTACAGTGATGCACTGCTGAATTGCATCATCACTACGAGGAAACACGAAATACGTGAGAAGTGATTTACGTACAACTGTTTATAAGGGTCTGTGATTGAAGGCGGTTTATGAATATAAAAAATATGGGGCTATAGTAAGAGAAAGCATGACAATAATTCCATATTCAACACAAATGCTACATTTTTGAGTTTCACTTGAACTTCTACCATTCCTTCCTCAAGTTTTAGTGGTTAGTGCCACGTGAATAAATAAGCTGGTAAGGACGAAGTAGTACAGAATTTCCTTAGCCAAAGACAATAAGGACTAGAAGGTAAGGTACGAGGCACGGAAAAATATTAATGAAAATACTGGAGACAGAGTGAAAGTATGTCCATTAACCCCTGCAGCCAGAGGACGTCTTGCATTTTGGCTATCTCCAGGTGATTTTATTCGGCTTTGGGGTGACTTTTCGAACTGGACGGTTTGATAATGTCCTTTGTGACCTACCGGGTATCTGTTACAAGGTCCTTCTTAACATCGCCTGGGGTAGTAAGAATACAGTAAAGTGTGTATACATACATACATATATATATATATATATATATATATATATATATATATATATACATACATACATATATATATATATATATATATATATATACACACACATAACTTATCTCCATTCTCCATTCCATTGTATTTAGCTTTGAGTGACAAACTTAGGAGAGATATCGTCAGCAATCCTTTCATTATGAGACGTCCTTCTTAAACTGAATTACATCGTCTGGGAGTAGCAAAAATAAATCGATGAGACGCCCTCCGATTAAAGCAGGTTTAGGGAGGAGAAATATGAAACAGTTAACATTCAAAATTAATAACAAACCAGTAAACCAGTAGTCTCGGTCAATAATTCCTTCACACTTCAGGTTTACCGAACTGATGGCGTAGTCACTTCATTTTTTCAAACAGCTGAGCCCCCTGAATCAAATAACGTAATGTATGTTTATTCTGGTTGCGTCGATAAATTATTAAAAAATCATACAAAAGGCCTTTCATACTGAAGGGGTTAATGCAGGCTTTATTTAATCCCCTACTTTGAGAAGTCTGTCAAACTGAATAACATCGTCTGGAGACAACAAAAATAAACTAACCCGTCAATAAACAGGTGTTAATATCCTTTTCATTGGGTCCTGACATGGGTTCGAGACAGCGCAAAGGAAACGCTGATCCGAGGTAGAGCAGAAGTATCCGCTTGAGGAGTTGGAGTTCTTTGTGGGCCAGAGAACCACTGACCGCAACTGTACACAAGAGCGGCAGAGCGTGACAGCATAGTAGATGATATTAGGGGCCGTATTTTTGCTGGTACAGGAACCTTCATGGCAACTCTTCCATAGCGATGTATTTTGTATTTTGTGCAGTGTGTCTTACTACTCTCTTAGATGATATTTATGTCACCCTAATATCGACACTGTTGGAATCGACAACATGTACAAAGAGAAAACGGAAGAAAAAGTAAATCGCTGAGGAAGAGGGATTGCAAAGTCTCCTAGCCCACAAAAATATGGCCCTAAACTTGGCATTCTGGATTACATACGGGAAGAGATACAAGTGAATAAAAAATCCACTCATCATTTAAAATCTTCTTGAAAACAGGATAGGATTCACTATATTTACAAAACACCATAGTCAGAGGACGCTAAATCGCCCCAGTAACTTGGCGATTCAGGTTTTTATACATGTAATAATTTTCCAACGCCCCCACGACCACCACATTTGTGGGGTGTGTCAGGGTGCTGGGTTACTCGAGGGCAAACGTAACTCCGAGGTTACCTGGTGAGCGGGAAAGTTTTTAATGACACACACACACACCTGCACAACACAAACACACAGATGACGGGTGGTCAGGCAGGTGAAATCACTAGCAAAAGTTCTCCGACAATCCCCTGCCAATAATGTTTTATGAAGATTCCACAAAACTCCTTGAACATGAGGGAGTGTTCTTCCTTATATTTTTCTGTTGTGTACTTCATATTTCTAAGTCGCACTTCATGTAAAGCCTGGTTCACACTGTTCCGCTGTGATGTCCATCTCATGACACCGTGGACTGTCCCAGCAGAGTATCTGAAAATCCTGTTGGCATTGCGGTTGATAGAATTTAGAGAGCAGCAACTACCTCCTGTTTTTTATTGCCGCCGCCTTGCTGTCAGTTGAACTGGAGCAGATGTTGGTGTAACCTATGTTGTTATGCTCCCTGGAAAGTGAACATATGGCCGCACATGCTGGTGTTCCACAGTGCAAGGTTGCGAACGTGAGAAACCATATGTATTGTACAGATTCTTAGTTAAATGTTGTACAGGCAGTATAGTATCGCTGCACTTTACAAATTGTGCAGTGTCATCGATTTTACTCTTTGTATCTCCAGTATGAATAAGGGTATTGCATTATTTTAAAAAGGTGATACATTAATGAGGTGTATTTCACTGGCATGTGAAAAGGCATTTCAGTATTAAACAGTACTCTTAACTTATAGTGTATATCAACAACGTAAATATGGACACTATTGCTCCCATCTAGAATGGACAGCATGAAATCTGTTTACCTTCAACATGCTGAGCAGGCATGTTAAACAGGTTATCAGGAGAGCCTCGGTTCACACTACATGGCCACTATGTGGTCCATCTGAGATGGATATCAAACCGTACTAGAGTGAACCGGGCTTAACACTGTATCACCACAGATGACAGGGAAGTGTTAGTAAATTTTTGATTGTTATAGTACCACTTTCAAAAAACAAGCACTGTAAGTTAGGCTGGCATACATGTAATTGGTACCCAGACAGGCGAAAAATCAGGTTAGCGCACCTTTTACTGGGTTTGACTGAGCTGATGATGTTTGCTTGTGCCGCCTGACTTAGAAGTGTGGTCGCAGTCCTTAAAAAATAACATAAAAAGACTGATTCGAGGTAGAACAGGAATAACTGTTTAAAAGGATGGAATTCTTTGAGGGTTGGAGGAACAAGAAACGGAACTATATCGTGTAGGAATATATATGTGAGATATGGATTTTGCAGATTTTGCTCCATTGTTCTAACTGGCTGCTTGTTTACTATCTGACCAAATTATCATTCTTTTGGTATTCTTCCTGGGTCAGATAATCGAGAAACAAAGCATAATATTTGAAGGTCGGTGGTTCTGCCTAATTGTTCTAGAAGTTTGCCTGCAGACAGTCTGAACAACTCAGTCTTTAGGATTCTTCGTGCATCTGAAAATCAAGAATCAAGAAGTGAAACTAAATCGCAAGGCTGTAGATATTATTGATCAATTTTTCTCTGGTATTCCTTACAATGGAAGAATTGATAGGCAAAAAATAAAAGTTAGAGGTGATTATTTTAGTTACTTTAGGACAATGGTAGCAAATCCTCGTTCGGCGGAAGTCTCGAAAATGGAAAACGGAAACTAAGTCGTAGGTCGAGAAGCGAAACTGAATTGTATGAAGGTTCGAAACTTTCACTTCATTATTCTAGTTGGCTGCCTGAAGTATGTGTAAGTAAATCCTGGTTCTTCGAAAATATCTGCGGGTTGGAAAATCGAGAACAAAAATCGAGTCGTAGGTCGAGATGTGAAACTGAATCGTTGATTAAGATGCGAAACTGAGTCGGAAGAATGTTCGAAACTCCTGCTTCATGACTTTACTAAGCTGCATGAAGGCAATGTGAGCAAATCGTAGTCCATTTGAAAGTCTGCAGGAGGGCAAATCGAGAACTAACGCTGACTCCAAGGTTAAGAGGCGAAACTGAGTCGTGAGAAGGTTCGATACACTCTTGCTTCATTATATATTCCGGTTGGCTGCTTGTAGACAACATGAGCAACTCCTCGCCCTCCAGGTAACCCACGTCCCCTTTCGCCGGGTGGCCCTCAGGCAAGGTGGAGGGCGGTCAGTAGTGAGGGCAGGAGGAGGCAGAGGATGAGGGTGGTGGTGAGGGGGGTGGTGCAGGGGGCGTGGTTTATGCCGGGGCCCTGCATGACCGGCTGTTGTAGCTGACCTGTGGGAGGAAAGAGAGAATCAGTACTTTATATTTATCCATAATTATTTTCAGTGCTGTCTGAAAGGAAAAATAAGACTAGCCTAAGGAAGAAAGGTGAGAGTGGCTGATTCTTAAAGGAAAGGAGAGAAGGGCGTGAGGGAACTGAGTGGGACTGTGATATTGACAGGAAGGAAGAAGAAAGGAAGGAGTCGATACTGGGTGGAGGGGAAGGATGGAGGGAGAGGACTGATAGAGTGGAATGGAAAGAGAAAGGGAGAGAAAGGAGTGGGGGGGGGGGTTCTGTGACTGACAGGGAGGGAAGGAAGAAGGTGGGGAAGCTGATTTTGGGAGGTGGGGAAGGAAGGAGGGAGAGGCTGAAAAAGGTAGAGGTGTGAGGAGAAGGAGGAGGAGGAGGAGGAGGAGGAGAAGAAGAAGAAGAAAGCTTAGGATTAACACGTACTGACTACACGAAGGTCACTGAGGTAGACAATCAATCTGCACTAAGTCCCAGTCTTGCCCTAAAATACAAAGCGCAACAAGCGATTTTACAGCCAGGTCCCCAAATGTAGCGTCGAGTGAACAGGGACAAGAGGGTAAACATACTTTGTCCAGGAGTCTTACCGGCACGAGAAAAAATGGAGGGAGGGGGGGGGACTGAGAGACTGGGAGGGAGAGAAAGGAGGAGAGGAAGGGAGGGGATTGAGTGACTGGCAGGGAGAGGAAAGAGGGTGGGAGGGGGCGGCTGGTCTTGGAAGGAAGGGAGGAAGAAAGATTGTGACTGGCAGAAGGATGGAAGAAGGAAAGTGTGACTGGCAGGGAGGGAGGAAAAGGGAAGCGTGATTGATAGGGAGGGAGGGTGGGTGAAAATGGTAAATATATTTCTTAGTCCGCGAAAAACAATGCCAGAACTACAACGGTATGTCTAGTAAAGAAAGGATAATTACTAAAATGGGACGGACAAAACATGGACTATATATACAGAATAAAATACGGACTGTATTAGAAGGACAAAATAAAGACAGAAATTAAACCCTTCACTCCAATAACGTACTTTTTTGGCACATTCTTTCTTCCTTCAGACGGTTCTACTCAACTAAGGAAGGACATCTAAGACCTTCGCTTCGGCAAGTACCTATTATGCAACAATAAAGGCGTGTGAATTAGCAAGAATAAACTTTAAAAAGTTTAGACTGTTTCTACTTCCTTCATAGCGAGGTGAATAAAACTGAAGATGACGAGACTGCAATAAAAAAAGGAAGTGATCATACTGAAAGGGTTGAATGCATGACAAAAGTTCTATCAAACCAGTGAACAAGGAATAAGTCAATATTCACTACAAATTATGAATAGCAAGTAGTCTGGTATTCATTATATATATATATATATATATATATATATATATATATATATATATATATATATATATATATATATATATATATAAGGTGCTCCTATACGTTATACGTGTCAATAAAGTATTAATAAATCCACGCTCGTGAATAAATGATTCAGAAATAAAAAGTTCATATTTACACAGAGCTCAAAGGTGCTTATAAATGCAGCCGATGGTCGCGGTATATTACACACACCATTAACATTGTTTTTTTCCTACAATATTATAAATTTTAATACGAGTTTCATCACATTGTGATCTGTTTGTTATATTCATATGATATTTTAAATTTCTTCACAGTTCTTTTCAGTCATGCATTTGAGAAAAAATACAAAGGAGCTGTCTGAGATTCGGTCGTGTGGAGCGAATGGCGCAAGACTGACTGGAAGTGTGTAATGTGGGTGTGAGGTGGGTGGAGGAGCAGTAGGAAACCGTGAACGAAGTGGAGAGATAAGGTGACCGTGAACGAGATGGCGATAAGGATAGGGAGACCAACAGCGACGTGAAGAGGAGGATGGGGAGACCGTGAACGAGGTGGAGATAAGAAGAGGGAGACCAAGAACGAGGCGGAGAGCTAGGGTGACCGTGAACGAGGTGGTGATAAGGAGAGGGTGACCGAGGACGTGGAGATAAGGTGTGTCAGTATGGTGGTGTGTGGTTAGAAGTGGGTTCGCTACTGAATAGGGATAGAAATGCCTGGAAGTCCTTTTCTCGAAGCCGCCCCTCACAGGATGCTGAGTCAGATAATAGATCGGCGCAGACTTTTTTTTTTTTTTTTTTTTTTTTTAAATTTTAGTTCATATGAAAAGATTTGTTTATAGTCCAAATGTTGCTGTTTCTCTGGCGATATAATTTTTTGCCCTAAAATTGTTTATATGTTTACTGGCCTCTTTGTATTCCTCCAAATTTTTATTCTAAACTCTTTCTCTTCCAGAAATTTAGTTCATGAATCCACAACTCTGCCTTAGTCATGGAATTGGTCTCACGTGTCGTCGATCAAAACAGAAATATTATTAGTTGACACGAACATATAAATAAAATAAATAAATAAATATGGTAAACAGAAAATAGCAAAGGAAATAGGGTCAAGCTTGCAGTGTCTTGGTGTTAAAACTGCTTGCCTAAAAAAAACAAAAACACACACACACACACACACACACACACACACACACACACACACACACACACACACTGACTCATAAATACATCAGCACACAAAATCCGGCGACAAAAAAAGCACGCGAAACATGCATTGAGAGAGAGAGAGAGAGAGAGAGAGAGAGAGAGAGAGAGAGAGAGAGAGAGAGAGAGAGAGGCAAAGAAAAATAAAGAGGGTAGAGAGAAAAAGTGAGACAGATACACAGAGGGAGAGGAAGAGAGAAAGGAAGACAGATAGAGGAAGGGAGGAGGGAGAGAGAAGAAAACGGAGACAGATGTACAGGGGGAGATAAGGAAGATGGAGAGAGAGAGAGAGAGAGGAGGAGGGAGAGAGAGAGAGGATCACAGAAACAGAGATAAAAAGAAAGACAGACAGAGGGAGGCGAATAAAAGATAGACAGACAGACACAGGGAAAGGGTGTGAAAGAAATAGAAAAAAAGAGAGGGGGAGAGAGGGGGGACTGAAGGCTATTGTGGCAGTGAGGGGAAGAGAATGGCAACAGCGAATCCTCTATGTCTGTATATTGGTCTGGGCCGCGGGGCTGTGCAGAGGCGTTAAAAAATAAAGAAAACAAATACAAAACACAATAAATGAAAAAACGTACACAGAAATGATAAAAAAATACAATAAAAACGAGAACAAAATATATAATGCCACAAGGAAGCAACAATTACAGAAAAAAACAAGAAAAATGAAAGAAAATGAGAAAAGGCTCCCCACATCATCCTGCGCTTTGGCTCTGATGGGTAGTCTATGAGGGAGGATGGCGATGAGTGGTGTGCTAGGGGCTTGTGGCAGGGTGGTGGCGGTAGGGGGAAGGCTTGTGGCAGGGTGGTGGTGGTAGGGGGTGTGGCAGGAAAGGAGCTATGACAGGGGGTGTAGCAAGGGAGGGGTGTGTCATGAAGTGCAGCAGGGAGGGATGTGGCATGGGGTGTAGCAGGGAATGGTGAGGCAAGAGGTACAGCAGGAGGTGTAAATGTGGAGAGGTGTGGCAGGGGGTGAAACAGGGGCGAGGTGTGGCAGGGGGTGAAGCAGGTGAAAGGTGTGACGCGGGATGTAGCAGGGGGTGTAGCCAGGGCGGGGTGTGGTAGGGGTGAAATAATCATGGGAGAATGTTTCCAGATTTTAAAAATTGCAGAATTGTTGTTGGGAAGTTTGTAAATGTATACAATAAATAAATAAATACCACCCATATTTTGAGATGACTAAAAGTTTAATGGGGCTGAGGAACAAGAGCAGGAAGGGGAAGAAGAAGAGGTACGGAAATGACTTAGACAAAAAAGAAAAAAAAGAAAGACGAAGCAAAAGAGGAGGAGGAGGAGGAAGAGAGGAGAAGGAAACGAAATGACCTAATCAGAGGAGAGGAGAGTAAACAAAACGAAGAGGCCTTGAACAGAGAAAGACATAAAAAGAAGAAAACATAATGAATGGGAAGGAGGAACAAAAAAGAGTAGTAAGGAAGAGAAGGGTGGATAGGGAAGCAAACGGAACGGATTGGAAGTAAGAAGGAAGAGGAAGTGGAAGAGAGGAGTGGGGACTGAAGCAAGGGAAGAGAGTGGGATCAAGGACTAGATTCAAGTTTATGGATCAAACCTGGTACATCGTTTGTCACGCATGGGCAGGGGAGGGGGTCACTCCATTACTCAACCCAAGCCAGGCAGGGAGGCAGGGGAGGGGCAGATCAGGGGAGAGGGCAGGGATAGGAGAAGGGAGGGGTAGGACAAGGGGTAGGGGGGAGACAGAGGGATGTTACGAATAGGGGACGGAAGAAGGCCGGGGAGGGGAAAGGGAGAGGAGAAGATATGGAGATGGAGGGGGGAAAGGGTGAGGAGAATGTAAGGGAATGGGTGACGAGAATGTAGGGCGATGAGATGGTAGAAGTGAGGGGAGGGAAGATGGGAAAGGTAGGGAAGGCGGTGGAGGGAGGAGAGGGGAAGGGGAGGTGGTGCTAGGAAGGAGGAGGAGATGCGTCAGTAGAAAGGCAGAGGAGAGAGAGATAGGATGGTGTTAAGGCAGAGAATGGAAGGAGGGCAGGGAAAGCTGTGATATGGCAGAGTATGGTGTGAGGGCAGTGAAGGTTCTGGCATGGTAAAGGGGTAGGAGTGTTAGGACAGTAGGAAAGGCTGTGGTATTTGATGTGTTGGTAGGAGGGGAGTTTGGGGGGTTAGATGGTGTATGTGGAAGGGTAAGTTTTCTGTTGGTAGGGAAAGAGGGTAATGGTTGGTGGTAGGAGATTATGTAAATGCGGTGGGATTAAGTAACAAAAAATAAAAACTTTGCTAGTAAAGAGTAATAAAATTTGGTACCTATGTAAGAAACGAATTGGTACGAAAATGGTTGGTAGGAAGGCAGGGTGATGTTGGCTGGAAAGTTGCCAGGGTGATGGTTGGCAAGAGGTAATGGTTTTTAGGTTCGGAAATCGCTGGTAGAGTGTGGAGATTTGATGTATAGAGGGGTAGGAAAATACTGGCAGACGGCGAAAAAATGGAAGGAAACAGAAGAATGAAAGGGAGAGGTCGGGGAGAAGTAAGAGGAAGTGGATGTGTGAAAGACAGGAGGAGAGGAGAGGAGAGGTGAGGAGAGGAGGAGAGAACTGGTACGGGTGGCAGAGAAAAGATGAAAGCAATGGCAGAGGAAAGGTGGATGAAAAGAGGGAAGAAGAGAGGAAGGGGAAGCGTGAAAGAGAAGACAGGAGAATGATTAAATGATAAGAACTAAATGGAAGAAAAAGAGAGGAATCGTGAAAGGTGTAGGAGGGAAGGGAATAAGTGGAATCCCAGATGAGAGAATAAGAGCCGAGATAAGGAGAAAAAGATGAGAGGGGGATAAAGGAATTTTAAAGAGGGAGAGATGACTGGAAAGAGAGAAGAAAAGAAGGAAAAAGAGAGGGGAAAGGTTGAGGGAAGGAGAGAGAAGAAAAGGAGGAGAGGATGGGGGATAGGAAGAAAGGAAAAAAGAGATGGGAAAAGTGGGGGGGGGGGTACGGAAGATGGAAATGAAGGAAGAAAGGAAATGGAACGGAGAGAAGGAAGGAGAAGACATGGAAGGAGAAGAGATGAAAGAACGAGTGGAGGAAAGACGGAGAATGAAAATGAAGGATGGAAGGAGGAAAGACGGCAGAAGGTAAGTGAATGACTGAAGGGATGAAGGAAGGAGGAAAGAAGAAAAAGAATGATGGATTGAAAGGAAGAAAAGAAGAGGGATAGAGAAAAGGAGAGGTAGAGGGAGAGAAGAGAGGAGGAGAGAGGGAAGAAAGAAGGAAGAAAAGATGGATGATAAATTAAAAACAAACGCTGGACAAGGAGGGAGGAAGGGGGAGTATGAGACACATAGATGGAGAGAGGGGGAATGTGTGACAGGGAGGGCGGGAGGGAGGGAGGGAGAGTATGAGGCAGACACGGATGGAGGGTTAGGGAGTGTGAGACAGACCGGGAGGGAGGGAGAAAAAGTATGAGACAGGGAGGGAGGGAAGGAGGGAGGGAGGGAAATTGGGAACGAGAGGAGTGAAAGACTACCAATGAGGGACGAAGAGAGAAAATGAGGTTACTGAAGGTAGCATGAATGGAAAAATGGTGAAGCAAGATGGAAGACAGTAAGACCCCAGCAGAAAGGGAAGAAGGGAGGGAAGGTAACTCGAACTAGCAAGAGTGGAAGAAAGGTGAGGGAGGGAAAGATACAAGCAGGACGGGAGAGCAGTGAGGATGATGTTATACTATCGGGGAAGGAGGGAGCGAAAGATGGAAAGAAAAGTGTAGGATGGAAGGGAGGGAGGGAGCGAGGAAGGATGAAACTACCAGGAAGAAAGAGAATGAAAGGGGATACGAGGGAGGAGAAAAGGTAAACTATCAGGAAAGGGAGGGAGTGTGGTGGTAGATGGGAGGGAAGGTGGAAGGGAGGGAGAGAATGTGTGACACGAGGAAGAATAAAAGGGAGTGAGTGTGGGTGGGAGCTGTACATAAGGGAGCAGGGATAGCTATGAAGGGAGGGAGGAAGGAAGGAGGGAGCTATAAAACCAGCAAGTAAGGATGGACGGAGGGTGGGAGCAAGGGAGTGTACGACTAGCATGGAGGGAGGAAAGGGACTATCAAGGGAGGGAGACTAGCATGGAGGGAGGAAGGGGACTAGCAGGGGAGGGAGGCTAGCAGGGAGGAAAGGAAGGGGACTAGCAGGGGAGGGAGGCTAGCAGGGAGGAAGTGAGAGGGAATGGGTGACTACTTAACTCTGATGAGGGCAGCTGGAGCCTGACAAAGTAGCCTGTGCCTGGTAGCCTCCCCTGTAGTCCGGCCTCCCTCCTCTGACCACCCAGGCCCTGCCACACACGCACACACTAACTATCTAACAACACAATCCTACACACTCACTTTATACAGTCTCAGTATCATATCTCATTATATCCGTTTTCTTTACATAGTCCACACACTAAGAATTCACCCTACAGTTTCCCCTATGTACAGTTCCCCCCCAAATATACCGTCAATTTACTTCTTCACATTATCGATACACTATTTCACCTCCACACTACACCTGCGTACACTAGTGAGCCACAGTTTCTCCTCATCGTGTATCCCTACCAACAACTGGATGAAAGTCACAGTCAGAATCTCACACCGGACGAACACTTTTTGTCTAGTGTTTATGTGTTAGTTGGAAGACTTGCTAGAATATACGAGTTGGGTCTGTACAACCAAGAATGCATAAGACAGGTGATTTACAGCAGATGGAGGTCAATTCAGGTCATGCCCCAGATGCGTCTAGCTCCAAATGTGTCCTGCTCTCTCTCCTTCAGGCATCTAGGCCGTGACCTAAATTGACCTGCATCGGTTCTGAATCACCTGCGTAGTGTATACTTCGACTGTGCAACCTAAACTAATTGGCTTTGACACTATTATCTATCTAACACCTATTACACTTCCTTACACAGCCATAGGTGGGGTAGAGGGTGGGAAGAATCTATGGCTGAAGAGTATACATTTCCCACAGTGTACATTGTTACGTAACCTTTTCTTTCTTTATATTCCCCACACACTAACAAGGCATCCCCTGCACTCCTTTCATGTACAGCTGCCTGCAAAAGTTCCGTTCCTCCTCCCTTCCATTAGCAGCACATAATCTATTAGTTCTGGTAGTTAGAAGTAACTGTTTAATTAACAGCAATTTCACTCATACTAACACGGTGCTAGAGGATGCTGATGGTCAGAGGATGGAACTTTTGTAGGGGACTGTATATTTCTCTAAAGCTACATCGATACGGCTATATTCTTTCCTCACATTTCCTAAACATTAACTAGTATGTTACTTCTCTACTCCCTATCTGCAAAGTTTTAATAATATTTATCATCACATTTTCTTTCCTTAAATTTTCCACACACTAACACTTCACCCGTACACTCCTTCGTATATACGCGATAAAAAATACTATCCGCGCACATTCCGCGTAAAACTGGCCCCATTACTCATACACATAATGCAAAATGTCCAATGGTCGTATCACCCCTTAGTATCTCTGCTTTCACGAGGATGCATTATATCACTTGCGTATCACATTTTCCAAGTGACTATGCATTGCTATAGGGACAGTCGCTTACAAACACACAATTCCTCTGACATTATGAGCTATACTCATTATATAGATATTATCAGATCCATCTCCACGATACTATTTTTCTTTTTTTTATCTTGTGTATACTCACTCTAAGATATATATAATTACCTTTTTCATTTCGTACATCCTTTTACTTCCTCTTCGTACAATGCTGTTATTTATCCACATCTGATTACACATTATTATCCTCAAACTTATCCACACACCCGATTATCCACATACCTGACGATCCACACACTTGATTATCCACACCAGATTATCGACACACGTGATCATCGACCCTCCAATGGTCCCCCTACTTTATCTTGCCCAAAACTGCCACCTCTTTATTCTGAACGCTGAGCTAGATTAACACTAGAATATGGTGTGCTAATCACGAAGAAAAGCCATGGAACAAATGTAGAGCCGTATTATTTTCTTTTCGGCCACTGAGGTCCATGAAATACGTTGCAAAAGGACGAAAATCTACGCCAGGTTAGGGTGAATGAACTATAGTCAATCAGTCGCTCTCCATTATGGCCCAATCACATCCAATGACTTTTATGTCTTCCATCGCCTCCACTTCCACTCCGCGTTAACCCTGTCAGCTCATGGATATTATTTTTCATTTATTCTTGCTGCCACCACACAATTTTTTATTTTCAGTTTAGGGGGAGATCTCTGCTAGTAATGCGGCTAATGACATCTAAATCTAACCCCTCCAATTTGAAGTCTCTCCCTAGCTTAATAAACTGTCTGATGATAGGAAGAATAAATCGTAAAAGACATAACAGTGAAAGGCTTATTTTACTAAACGTTCATGGGTCCATCAATCTCGCACAGTCACTCCACATTTTTTTTTTTTTCCATTGCCGCTACTGCCACGCTCGCTCTCCATTTGTATCACTCACACACCGTCCAGAATTTACTCTTATTCACTTCCATTCCCTGCCACTGCACCTCCCATTCCTCGCTCCACTCTTTTATCGAATTCAACCTTCAGAGGTCATATTACAGGGAACTTGGGAGGCTTCACGGTAACCTCGTCCCTTCTTAATTTAACTTTTTACATAGTACGTTAACTCTATAAAGTGTGGGCCTTGAATTACTATTCTGGCTACGACTGACAACTATACCCAGTTAAGGGGTAGCTCTTGCGCTTTAAAAAAGTTGATATTATCTTGCGCTTCATTTATGCAAAGTGTGAATATACCGGTAGTGATATAAAGACAAGCCTGCAGGCGATGATGGCCAGCTCTAAGCGGACTTCTGCGACCAGTAGTGAGTTTCGACACTAAAAGTCATTTCTATATGGAGGTGCTCCAGTGCAACATTCCACCCAATAATCATAAACCTGGCTTAATAATCTTCGGAAACTTAGCATTTAGTGTGAGCAATGCCGTACTTTTAGTGCTTTTCATATATTCTGCACTTGATGACCTTTGACCCCTGACCGGGAGAATATAGGTCATGCATGTACAAAGCACACTTGTAGTATTCATTAACGTCTATAAGCCTTGAAAGTTTCATTGATTCCATCCACCCAATGTGGAGCTAGGGCTTGAAATTCATGGAATGGCCCACCAGAGGTACAACTTCTAGGTGGCACTGCCAGCGACTGAAAGTGAGTTTCGACACTTAATGTCATTTTTGTGTGGGGGTGCTCCACTGCAACATTCCAACCCAAAAATCATGGTCCTGGCTCAATAATCTTTGGAGCCTTTGTATTTTGCACAAGCCTTGTCGTGATTTTAGTTTTTGCATCTGACGACCTTTGACCCCTGATCTGGCCAATGTGGCACACAGGTGCACAATAGATAGTTGTAGCACTAGCCAATGTCTATAAGCATGCAAACTTTCATTCAGTTCCATCGAACCACTGGGGACTTACGGAGGCATTTTTAAAAACCGGTACTAGTTGCTAGCGATGCAGAGGCAAATCTTCGCAGGGCTGCCACTCCAAAACAGAGGAGAAAGGGGAAAAATGGATGGCACACTTCCGACAGGGAATAGGCTCATGACTGCGACTAAAGAAGTCAGAGCTTTCTATGCCCATTAGCAAAGTTTCTACAGCTCAAAACGTGAAAAGCACGAAAGAACGGGTTTTCGGCTGCTGCTAGGCAACGAGTAGTTGCCTGGCAACCAAAATCTTGCAGACACAACCAGGTTATGGGCTGGTCATTGTGTCCAAGTTTGGTCGGAATCGGTTACTTTTGAAGGGTAAAAGTGCCTGCCACAATTAAACAAGAAAGAAAAAATACAAGAATACAAGAAAGAAAGAAAAGAAAACGCGACTAACAATATGGGCAGCATGGAGCTGGCTAATAATATAAATTACATTAAGCCTATTATCAAGATATAATATCTAACATAACGGACAAAGGTAGAGGTGGTACCAAACTTCCAACACTACGAGCACTTGGAGATCCTCATACTTCACTGCCACACCACGCAACCGCACATTACGGGTCGTGTCTGTGCCCCTTCCAAGCATCATCATCTCCCTCTTCCATACGCCCAGGTTCTTTTGTCCTTTGTCGGCATCTAGAAATTCACGTATCAAAATTCACAACTTTAAATATGGTATGTATTTTCACAACAATGAATTAATGTAAATGCTGGGTATAATCTTGGCGTCTTCCGTCTCTTCTCTGTCTTCACCTTTTTTCTTTTCCTTCCTTTCATTCCCCATTTCCTCATTTAATTCCTGTTTCTATACTGTCCCGTTCCCTTCCCTTCCCTTCTCGTTCCCTCTCCGTCTCCCTTTCCCTATCTTTACCTTTCTTTCTCCTTCTTCTCCATCCCCGTCTTCTTTTTCTCTTCTCCTTCCGTCTCTTCTTTCTCTCTTCTCGTTCCTTCTCCTCTCCTCCACTCCCCTCTTCCCTTCCCATCCCTTCCCTTTCTTTCCCAACCCTTCCCTTCCCTCTCAACGTTTAGTGCCTTAATTCCACCTCTTCCCATCTTCACCTCTTCCCTTCTTCTTCTCTACCTCCCCACCCTTTCCCTATCCCATCACTTCCAATCATCTCTTCCCTTTTTCCATCTCCTCTCCTCCCCTCCCTTCTTCCCTCCTCCTCTCCCTCTCTTCCTCTACCTCCCTGTTTCACCTCCCCCCTCCCTCCCCCATTCCATCACATCCAATCACCCTTCAATCATGGCCGCTCCACAAAATTCTCTCCCCTCTTTTTCCCCTCCATGAAGGAAAAGATTATATTGCATGGTCGAACATTTTTGCTGCATTATAATTTTATGGAGCTTTATCCCCCTTCCTCGTCAGACTCTCTCTCTCTCTCTCTCTCTCTCGTTTCCAATACATCTTCGTCTCTCGTAAGACTGCCCATCACCTCGTCCTTTGTCATTAATGCCCCCTTATCCTTCCTAACACCCCCCCTATTCTCGTAACACTTATAACACATCCCTCATCCTTATAACATCGTTCCTAACACCTCTTTTTCTCGTAGCAACTTTCCTAGCATCTCTTCCCCTGTCACTAGCACCTCCCTCCCCCTAATACTGGCATCTTCTTACCCCTTATACTGTTCCTTTACCGCTTATACCTGTATCCAATTTCCAAGTGTCGTATTCCGTGAAATGAGGATTTAATTTGCATATTTCACCTTCATAAATTATTGTCTTGAGTGCTATCCATTTCGCTTTACTGTCGACGAAGTAGTAGTAGTAGTAGTAGTCGTAGTAGTAGTAGTAGTAGTAATAATAATGATAATAGTAGTAGCAGGAGTTGTAGTCTTAGGTTCATCTAAATGTGAACCCATTGGACTGCAGACTGACGCTGCCCTTAACTTGCAGTCCACCACCTTCCTTTCTTCCCCTTCCCTCTACCTCCCTCATTCTCCTTCCTTCTATTCCCTTCTACCTCCCTCTTTCCCCTTCCAACTACCTCTCCATCTACTTTCTTTCTTCTTCCTTCACCTACTTACTTCCTTTTTCTTCCCTTCCCCTCTACCTCCCTCTATCTCCTTCTTTCCCCTTCCTCCTGTCTCTCTACTTCTTCCATCCCATTCCCCCTGTCTCCCTATTTCCCTTTCCTTCCCTTCTCTCAGTCTCTCCACTTTCCCTTCCTTCACCTTCCTATCTAACCTCCCCATTTTTTTTCTCTTTCCCTGCACCTGCTCATTTCCCTTTCCTTTTTCTCCCCTCTATTTTCTTTTCCCTCCACCTTTCTCCCCCATACTTCTGCCGTTTCCCTCCCCTCCCCTCCCCTCTTCCCCTATATTCTTCCCATATTTCTCCCCTACCTCAGTCGTTCACCATACTATTTCCAGTCATTACCATATTATTACAAGGCTACCTGAGTAATGATCCAAGTCACATATTGGTGGGAAGAGGTTAGGGTGGTGGTGACGACGACGACGACGACGACGACGACGATGATGATGTTGACGACGATAATAATGATGATGATGATGATAAACTGCCCTAACGTGACCTGATCTCAAAATGTCCAGGTTATCAAGCTGCTAACACAAGATTAACAAAAAAAGCATTAGCACATCAAAAATGAATTTGAAAAAAGTCTGTTCACTTGTTTTTCATAGATCAGAGTAACATGATGCCTACCTGCCTGCGTACCTGCCTTACCTACCTACCTACCTACTGACCTACCTACTACTTCCCTCCCTCCCTCCTTCTTTGCTAATATGAAAGTACCGTGAAAAAAATAATAACCGGCACGATGCTTACTTTCCTTTCGTACTCTGCTCTCGCTGTCAAGGGAATTTTATTTAAGTTGGCGGGGACCCCAGGTAGTGCGAAATAACTAAATAATCCTACTATTACTACTACTACTACATTAAATAACGTCTTTTTTTTTTAACCCCTTGAGCATAATGACACCTTTCATATTTTATTTTTGCTACCGTTAAGCACTTTGTCGTAGATGACGGAAACCTCACCTACTGAAGGTCTACCAAACAATTTCTCTGAACACTTTCGATGCAGTTATGGATTTTAAAATATTCTTCTTGTTACCGCCGGACATTTTACGCTAATGAAGAGAGTGCTTTAGTACTGTGAGGAAGGAGGCATTAACTGAGGCTGTATGTAATCCTTCAAAAAAAAAATCTCATGCTGAATACAATCACATGGACACAGCAAGTTAAATAAAAAATATGGCATCGGAGTGAAGGAGCTAACTACTTAAAAATAATTATTCTTTTTTTTTTTCTCCTTGGCAACGCTAGACATCCGGTGGTTCCCGAGGCTGGGTACGTGTAGCCCCAAGGGATACAAGCTACACCGACTGGGGTACGCGGGTATGTACACCACACACACACACACACACACACTCATACTCTCTCTCTCTCTCTCTCTCTCTCTCCATATACAGTATATAAATAAAGTGGAAATTACTATATCTATTTAACTGTTTTCTTCAAAATCACACAAAATATATTAAAAATCTTTATACGAATATTATACAGACTAAAGTTTTCCCAAAAGTACTGATCTAGATGGTTATTAATGAGGTATAATGGTTGCTGCTCCTTGTCCTGCCTTCAGTCTTACATCATGGTCAGTCTCATACACCTGAGATGGCAGACTGACTGTGAACTCCAGCAAAATGAAACTGGCAGCCTAATGAATCGAAGAAAAGAAGAAAGAAAAAGTCATGTCACCAGATTTGATCAGTATTATACACAGCAATGTTAATCATCAAAGTCGTTCTAAATACCAGACCATTTTTGTCATTTCTAAACTAATTGTCAATTTCAAAGTATGTTGGTGAGGGTTTAAATTGTTACAGCATACTTAATCCACAGATTTTGCCTCAATGTTTAGTTCTAGGAGAATGATGAAACTGGGTGCACACGACTGCGGAGGTTGGCGTAAAGAAGACCACAACATTTAAAAGGTCTGGAATCACTGGAATTTCGAGATATAGCTTGTATAAGGGGACAGGAGCAGCGGCCACGTCATCTTTCAGCACGATGGTTTTGCTCCTTATTCAATTTTTGCGACATCTAGACTTTTTCAGTGCACACAAGACCTCGTGGTGAAGGTGGCATCATCATCATCATCATAATTCCCACCAATAAATAAGCTGGCCTGGATTACTGAAAAACAAGACAAGGAAAACACACAAGCAGAATTACAATCAATCATCTACAGGGCGATACTGGCTAATCATACATTCACTAAAAAAAAAAGAAGTGTAAAAGTTACCTACAAAATACCAAGTAAAATTCGGTATATGTATCTATTACCTTGAAAAACGAAGACAGAAAATACAAAAACAAAGAAATATCTAGGAAAATTATTCATACACTCATGCACTCGATAAATGAAAACAAAGATGCAGGAAAAACTATATACAACCTAACTAGTAAAATGGACCATACATTCACTGACTTTTCATTCAAGATAAAGAAAATCCATAAACAGGAAAATCATATATAGTGTATCTAAGGAATGAACCATGCATCTACCCCCTCTTTCTACCTAGTTTTCCTCCCCAAAAGCCTTCTCTCTAACTTCGTCCGCTCTTCCTGTTTTTTTTTTTTTTTCTTTTTTTTCAAACTCTCCGTGCTCACCTCCCTCCATTTTTCCCCGTCTTTTTCCTCATCCCTTCCCTGTATCACTTTTCTGTTTTCCTTTTTCCTCATTCTCTCATTTACTTCTATGTCCCTTTCCTCTGTCCTCTTCTTTCCTTGCCCTCCTCCCTCTCTAAACGTCCCTCTCCCTCCCTCTACAGTTTCCCTCCCTAGGTCTCCCTTCTATCCCCTCCTCTCACTAACTCTCCCTGTCCTTTCCCATACACCTTTTCCAACCTTCCCCTCTCTCCCTCCCTCTACCGTGTATCTTATTTGCTACTGTTCATTTTTCCTCTTCCTCCTCTCCACTTTCAAGTTTTCCCCCCTCGCTTTCCCTTCACCCCACCTCTAACTTTTCCCTCACCTTTTCCTCCTCTCTGTACCCCCACCTCTAACTTTTCCCCTTTCCCTTCCCCCTCCTTCTTCCCCCCTACTCACGGTCCTGCACATGCACGGTAAGCACTGCCGGCTGTAGGTTGGTTGGGTTACAGGTGTACTCCCCGCTGTCCGCATCATCCACTGCGGACAACATCAGCTTGCTCACTGTCCGCCGGTTCGCCTTCTCCGTCTGCCGGCAAAGAAATACATACCGTAGGAGTACATTGGAAGTACAGATAACATGTCTATAAGCCAATAATGAGATAATGTGCTGGGCTAAAACAATTACAGTACACTACAATATGGCCGATATGTGCGAGAAATTGATAAAAATAGTTACATATAGTAATGCATCGATGCTTATACCGTACCATACAGGCCGTACAGTCCCAGCACGGTGGTACAGTATTACTTACTTTAGTCACAGAGATAATAGAAGTAGTAGTTCAAACCCTAAGTTCACCTGAATGTAAACCAGTGGACTGCAGGCTGAAGATGCCTCCCCTCCGGCAGTCCGTCACCCTCTTTCCAGTGGATAGGAAGGGAACTGAAGGGCTTTTGCATACTAAGGCAAAAGAGTCAGCCACCTATGCCAGTGCCACCATGCGAAGGCGCCCCTCTTCAGCACCCACCACAGAAATAATAGTACAAAACAACTAAAAGGTTCTCCTCCATCCTCCCAACCCTCCGGCAGTGATCCGTAAAGGAAAATAGATCGACAACGTATTCAGGGCTTAAAGACTGCGAACATTCCCACAGGGTGCAGGATGGTCTGTCCGCACATAGCTTTAGGACACTGACATTCTTCTGAGCAAACTGCCATGATGATTAATTAACATACAAGAGCATGCTGTAGGACCTTAAAATTTGTGCGGGTGTGTGATCTTACCTTTGATCCTATAAATTCCTTTAGTATGACTAAAAAAGTAAGTGTCACAAGGTCTTTACTTAAGGAAAAATTGTGCCAAGTTTGAAGTGACGTGGAGAAGAAATAATAGAATGCCATCTAACTAAACTGACTGGAAGAAAGAAGCAAGCAGAAATATGAAACAGCAAATTTCATAGACCACAGAAAGGAGGTAATAAAGCTGAGGTTTACAATTATTCACACTTTATCATGCAGAGAGCAATTCCAATTAACATACTCTATTGTGTATATTGTGTACTTATTATGACCTGGGCTACCTGAGCTGTTTCGGACATGGTATGAAGGAGGGCTGCTTGTGCTGTGGAGGTTAAGGCGGGTCATGGGAATTGCAGTGATTTATTCAGTATCCTTTATGTTTGGGGGAGTTTAGCTTGGGGTGTTGCCGACATGAGGGAGGGTTGCTGTGGACGTCAAGGGTTGGATTGGGACTTGCTGAGATTTACGGGGGAGAGGGAGGTGTCGCTATGGGCACGAGGAAGAAATCTGGGGGGAGCAAGAGGCTGTGAGGGAGGGTTACTTGGGATGCAGACATGAAGGAAGATGGTAGGGGCTGGAAGGAACATGAGGAAGGTTTGACTGGATTTATGTCACTAAATTAAATAGCCACAAACTCATATAAAAAGCTCACTCACACTGATTTTATTATATCACACTAATTCAGTATCACGAACATTATCACCACTCACACTACCACATATTCACACTACCACCAGCTCACACTAGCACTACTGTAACTCACGGAACCTCTGAATCTGTCTAACTCGCACTACCACAAACTCACACTCACACAAACACACACTACCTCTAACTCCCACCACCTCCACCTCACGCTCGCTACCGTAATGTGAGCCAGATTTAGCATTATCAGTAAGCAATATATAAATCCGGGTTGCGCTGCCGGCCCATGCGATTACGGTGTCATATATCAGGGTTGTGTTTAGGTTACGTGTTTATAGCGCCCTTTGTCAAACCTGTATTGCATAACACACTGGAAAGGTCATAATTCCAGGTTATACTGCGTAGCAAGATATATGATTATATTATGTAACAAACTAGACGGCTTTATTTCCTGTTTATGTTGTGTGGAACGTTGGACAGCGTATACATCAGGATAATATTGTGCAACACGCTCAATGCCATTATTTCCGGGTTATATTGTAATGGTGGGTGGCTCTAGTTCCGGGTAATCTTGTATAGTTTGCTGGCTGGTCTATACTTCCTGGTTGTTCGAAATAGGTCAATGTATGGGGGGGGGGAGTGGCGGTAGTGCAGGCGAGGGGGGAGTGGTGGTACTGCAGAGAGGGGAGGGGGTGGCGGTACTGCACGCGGGGGAGAGGGGAGTGGCGGTACTGCATGGAGGGAGAGGGGGTGGCGACCTCTGCAAGCCTTTTGCAACTGGCTGCCGTCATCCCCCTTCGGTAAACATGTATGAAATCAGGCTAATGTGACCATAATGTAGTGGGGAATGGACACCACAACACCATTCACAGGTCCACAGTGCAGTATTCTTATTAGCACAGACTTCAAAAAAATTAAAATGTATGGTGTGTATCTTCAACGTTTCCGAATCGCGAACTCTCATGAAACATATTCCTAAATTTTCTTGCACATGAGATGAGAAAATCGTTAGAAATGTTGGCATATTTCCAATGTTTCCATAACACAAAACACTGCCACAGAATGAAGCTAGGGCGGCTAAATATAACCACGTGATAAATTTTGGGGCGATATTACGACCTGAGCGAGTCTTCTTCACACTGTAATCAACATCGTTAATAGGTGCAGGTGAAATGCTGTATCAAAACCCTCAAAACGAAAATAACGAGTTACGTGTAAAATCCCTTTCTCAATGATCATCAACGTATAATAACTAGATCTTTCGCAACAATAATGAACATAACATATTTGAGGGGGTTCTTTTATAATCCACGGTGCGTCCCCTCCCCCTACGTGGTCTCGATCCACGGGTGTTCACTGCATTTGAGGAGGGGGACGGGACCACCAAACCCCGTCCATGTCGAACCCTGGTTATATTGAGTAAAACCTCGGATGGCTATAATTTCCGGGCAATATTGGGTAAACACAGACAAAACAACAAAAATACACAAACAATTATACACTCACACAATAACGAATACAAGCTGACAAACATACATACACGAATACAAACACACACACAAATATAAACACATACACCAAGGCAAACCCAAGCCCCCTACACACACACACACTCACACACACACACACACACACACACACACACACACACACACACACACACACACACACACTATCGGAGTTTTTCAGGCTGACAGTCCAATATACCGGGATGAAGCCCAGTGCAATTATTTGAGTGTGAGACGCTGTATATAAACTGTGCTTACTGTTAACCCTTTAGCCTCAGGAGGGTGGCGTCTCTCTCTCTCTCTCTCTCTCTCTCTCTCTCTCTCTCTCTGGGTGTAATTAATCAGTCAAGTTTTTTAATATACGAATAAAAGACAAACTACGTCATTGGATTGAAGGAGTTAAAATGATCAATAGGCATAATAACCCGTAAGAAAGCGATGACAACAGATTTCCTACAGGTCTTTCACACTAACTTGGCCTAGATTTTCGCCCATTTGAGGATCATTTCACGAAGCTCAATGGCAAAACAAGACAATGCTGAGGCTCTTCGTCCTTTAAGTTACGATTCAAGAAGAAGACATGGCAATTTTAAGCTAAGAATAAAACAAGCAGAATTACACACACATGAATATTTACCCCCTGTGCCTTGAGGACATCAGATCCATTTTATTCCATCGATCTCCATACGATTTTAGTCAACGATTTTATTCAGCTGTAGTAATAAAGAAGTAGACTAAGGTTAACTCTATATTCTCTGGCTCTAAAAGTCTCTCCTAAAGTTAATTAATGAGCAGGTAGTATGAGTAAAGTAAAATTCAGGTGATCATTTTCAAGGGATTGTTAATTGGCCATGAAACAGGTGCATAGAACGAGATCCATCAAAATATCACAGTTACATACATGGGGAAATTCAGTCCTCGGGCCGAATAAGGCGAAGTCGCTTTTATTCTTTTCCTGTCACTACCAGATCATTTTATCCTGCTGAAGAGAACACCGTAGCAGTCAGTTAAGGTTATAATGGCTCCTCCAATTCGATTATTTTCTAACTAAAGAAATAAAGTTTCACCACAGTAATAAAAAAAAGATGTCGCTGGAATGAATGTAGGTAAAATAAATAGCTGCGGGAAAAGCTAAAGAATCTTATATACTTTTTTTAAAACTCAAACTTGCCCTAAAACTGCCATCTCGCCATCTTTAATGCCGAGGTATAATACCGTAACATATTAACACTTTGGTATGGTGCTAGTCAGGAAGAAATGCTGTTGAAAGGAAGCAGGGCCGTAGCACTGTCCTTTTGTTCCCTATGCTGCATGAAAATAGCCGCAAAAAGGTGAATATCTAGGCCAGGTTAATTATAAAAAAAAGATAATATAAAGATGTAACAGGATGAATATTTCGCTGTGGAAGAGCTGTTACCAAATCTCACTGTAACAAAGAAGTGGATATTACCCCTCTAATGACTGGAACAACTCTAGTATCTACTCCTGATAACGTTATTTGGTTTTATGTGGGTGAGAGGTAAGCCTGGGATGTAAACACTCACCACTGACCGTCTCATAATCGGGACAAATTCCAGTACTCTACCCTTACTAACGTCAGCCGATATTACTGAGCTAAGAGTGAGTCATAGGAGCCAGAGAGTGTGTAGGGGTGGCAGAGAAAATAAATAACTGAGGAGAACATGCACGACGAAACCTGTGTGAATAACCTCTTGTACGTCTTCTGAATGAGTATGCGTTGCTTTTATCAATACACCATGAATGAGGTACACTTTATACAACAAATACACTTCCTACTCAGAAATATTTGCCTCAGAAAAAACAAAAAACAAAAGTGGAACACCAATAAAGCTCACTAGGAAACCAGTGATTTCCAGACTGAGGATATATTTTTTGATCAGGTGTACAGCAGAAGTATTTAAAAGTGTAAGAACTAGAATAAATCGCTGAGGAGGAGCCGTTACGCATTCTCCAAGGTCAATGAGAATACGACCCTACATATGCCTGGGGTGTGTGCCTCCTAAACCAGTGATATACAATGGGTGTTTGGCACTTATGTTAAATTTAGTAATGCCCAGTGCTGTATAGCGAAACTTGGGTGGCCTTGTACATAGATTTTATTGACAAACACACACACACACACACACACACACACACACACACACACACACACACACACATTACGAGGGCGCGCGTGTATGTATGTATGCTGTATATATATATATATATATATATATATATATATATATATATATATATATATATATATATATATATATCACTCCCTTTTATTCGTAACCCACAAAACACCCCCTCCTCCCTACCTACCCTTTCACCCACCACAGTACCTCCACCATTATATCTTATTACGCCAATTAAATCTACCCTAATTACACCACCCCAAGTATCACAAATTACCCTAAATTAACGATGGCTATAACTCTTACCTCTCCTAGCCTCAGATTAATGACAGGAGAGTGCTGCCTCCATGACCATCATTATCATCACCATCATCATATTTGGCATATTTTTCTGGCCAAATTTATTCAGTTTTTCACCTTTTTTTATTCATTTCCTTCAGTTTTTCAGTTTTCATCCCGGAACAAGATAATTATTTTGTTATGCCATGTTCTTCATCACCGTGTTCTGCTGTTTGGTGTTATTCCAGTGGTGTTATTCCCTTGCCTTATTACAGCATGTATTCTAGTTCATTCGGTATTTTGCCTTTGATTTTGTGTTATGATTCTGTACTACTAATTTTTACAGTTATATACCGTACTACAGGTGGATAGATAAATTGACAGGTAGGTAGACAGACGGACATAGATTGAAACAGATACTGACATACAGATATACATACAGAGAGAGAGAGAGAGAGAGAGAGAGAGAGAGAGAGAGAGAGAGAGAGAGAGGAATTAGATTACATGCAGCCCAGTAACGGAAGGAGGGGAGAGGGGGAGGGGAATGTTGCTAGGTGAATCCAAATCAAGACAGTGAGGTAAAGTGGAATGAATAAGCGAATACAAACACTGGAATGAAAACGAAATGTATAAGGCATGAAATGAATAAGTAAAATGAATAAACTGAGAGATATAAGTATAGTGAATATGTAAAATTATGAAAAAAAAAAATGACCCAGATAAGAGAGATGAGTAAGATGTTGCAAAATGAATGGGTGGCATGAAAGAATGGCTGATGAATGGAGTGGAATGAATGAGTATAGTGAATGAAATGAATGGTATGAATAAGGGTATGAGATGTAATGAATAACCAAAAGGAATAAATGGGCGGAACAAGGAAATGAAGGAGTGGCATAAGATAATGAATGAAAATAAGAGGAATGAAATGAGTGAAATTAGTTAAATGAAAAAAAAAATGAATGAAATGAGTGGAAGCATGAGATAATGAAATGAATGGAATGAATATGGTTATGAAGTGAATGGAAGAATGTAATGATTAAGAATATGAATCTGATGATGAAGGAAATGAGGGGAATGAATGTGCGTGTGAGTCGAATGAATAATACTGAATACACGGAATGAATAAGAAAAGCATAACGAATGAAATACGAGAAATGAATAAGATACAGACGAATATAATAAATGGAATGAGTAAAAATAAATAATGCCAGCGAGACAGGTAGCTAGATAGACTGATACAGACAGCCAGACAGACAGACATAAGGAATGATATAACTACAACCTTCATTTATATTCAGCACCCAACTTAAGTGCTTATAACTTTAACACTTCACCCCTAACTATCTCACCCCACTCCCCTCCTTATACTGCCTTCCTCAACTCGTCTTCCTCTTACAGACATCACCTCTCCTACACAGACACTCCTCCCTTCCCTCCACCCCTTCAACTTCTCCTTTCCCCCACCCCTTCAACTTCCCCTTCCCCACTTCCCCTCAACTTCCCCTTCCCCACTTCCCCTCAACTTCCCCTTTTCCCCCTCCCTCTCAAATTCCCCCCTTTCCTTCTTCCAATTCCCCCTTATATACAAACCCCCTCCCTCTTGCACACACCCTTTTTCTAACCGCCCTTTTAAATTAATTAGGACAGCCACATACACATTCAACATTTTTTATTTTTTTCTCCTAATTACAGACGATATCATTAAGCTTCAGAAAGACCTCGTGAACTGGAGGGGTAAAAACATTCCCTCTAAAAGACCATCTCCACTACATATCAAATCATTAAACACTCTTTCTCTCTCTCTTCCGAAAACCACCTCCATTAAGCAACAATAAACTCTACAAATAAAACATCTCCATTAAACATTACGTGAACTAAAAACACAAAACATTACCTGGCTTTAAAATGATCAGAATCAGAAACACGTAAAATAAAAAAATAAAAACCATTACAGCTCTTAGGTATATAACATTTCCATTAAAAACAATGAGATTAAATACCGCCATCTTTATATATATTTTATCATGAAAAACCATCACCATTAAAAAGCCATCTCCCTAAAAAAAAAAAAAAATCACGAAAACAAATCACCATTAAAACCCAATTTCTCAACAAAAATGATCTTATATAAAAAAAAAAAAGATGCGACACCAGCTTCCATTACACCTTTTCGTATGGTCCATCTTATTTTATTTTGCCCCCCCCCCCCAAATGCAAATCATATAAATCAGACGACTGGGGTTAATCGTTATGTTATTAAGGAATACGAAATACACAGTTATGCTGAGATTATAAATGACGACAATTGTGGTGATGATGATGGTGATGATGACGTGTGTTGATAGTGAAGGCAAATAAAAGTGATGATGATGATGATGATGGTGATGATGACGTGTGTTGATAGTGAGGGCAAATAAAAGTGATGATGATGATGGTGTGATGACTGATGGTAAATATAAGTGATGATGATAGTGTGATGATTATGATGGCAAATAAAAGTGATGATGATGATGATGATGATGATGATGATGATGATGATCCCATGCCAAAACTAATGGCTAAGGATGAGAGAGAGAGAGAGAGAGAGAGAGAGAGAGAGAGAGAGAGAGAGAGAGAGAGAGAGAGAGAATTATTAAAACTGTAACCCCCCCACCCCCCCACCCACACCCCACACCCCACCTTCTCTCAGCCGTTTTTACCCACCCACAGGTATAATTTGCAAGGGCTTTTAGCGAGGAGAGAGAGCCCAGGAATAGCCTCTCTCTCTCTCTCTCTCCAACTACCTTCCACCTCAATTTCTTACTTCTTCCTAAAACTTCCTTTCTCCAACTCTCTCTCTCTCTCTCTCTCTCTTTGTTTACCAACCATGCTCTCCCTCCTTTTTCTTCCATTCTATTAATTAAGTATTCCTTTCTTATCTAACCCCTCCTATTTTGCCTCTTTCACCTTCCCTTTCACTGCCTTTTCCCTCTTTCCCTCCCTCCATCCATCTTTCTCTCCCCTTTTCTCTACCTCCCCCCTTCTTTCCTTCCTTCCCTTCTTTCTTTCCTCCTTCCTTCCTCACTGGCTCGTTCCTTTCTTCCTTCCTTCCTTCCTTTTGTCATCCGCTCCCTCCTTCCTTCCTTCGTCATACCATCTCTCCTTTTCCTTCCTTCTTCTTTCCTTCCTTTCACAGTAAACTTCAATTCGACGATTCATTCTTCTCATTCGATCTACCTTCAGACGATTTTACTCAGCCCAGTAAAAACCCCCTGAACTGAAGGAATAAAAGGGCCTACAATTTTCACTAACCTCTTAAGTACCAAAGTCCATTCCCAAGCTGAATAAAATCGTCCGGAGGCAATAAAGAAAAAAAAAAACAGCAACTTTCCACGCAAAAAGTGGATCAAGTGTATAATTCAGAGGTTGCGTATTTGTGCCTAAGTGGTGGCGTGTGAAAGTATATGGCGTCATGAGTGTAAAGGTGCAAATTATTGGACCTCGTAAACGGGCTTCCTAGAAAATGTTCAGAACGACGTATAACAGAGAAAATATAGATAATTACACACCAACGCCAACATACGAAAGTGTAAAAGCGAACTCAGGTATGTAGTCTCTCTCTCTCTCTCTCAACGTTTGTTTAATTGCAGTTCTCCCTTTAATTTAAATGTTCTACCCAGTTGTTCAAGTACACACACACACACACACACACACACACACACACACACACACACACACACAACCCAGACAATGAGCAAACACACACACGTACAGAAGCACTCACAAACTTAATACATACAGAAAACACAAACACCCGCACAAAGGCTCACAAAATAAAACGGATTTCCACCCTAAAACAAAACAAACTATGAAGCTACACACACACACACACACACACACACACACACACACACACACACACACACACAAAGTAGCTCTGGTGTATGTTAATGGGTGGGGTATTTTTAAGGGACGGGGAGGACCTTAAGGGAAAAGGCATTGGTGGTTACTGTCGCGGAATGGTGGGGAGAGGGGAGAGGGAATGGGGGAGTGGAGGAAGGACAGAGGGGAGGGGGAAAGAGAATGAAGGAGTGGGGGAAGGAGAGGGGGAGGGAGAGAGGGGGTGAGAGTGGGGTAGGGAGACGAGGGAAAGAAGTAAAAAGGGAAGGAGGGAGGGAGAGGGGATGGCGGGAGAGGGAGTGACGAAGTGGGTGAAGAAGAGGGTGAGGGGTGCGTGGGAAGGAAGAAAAAAGGGAGGTAGAGAGAGGAAGGGGGGTAAGAGGGAGACGGCAAAAGAGGAATATGAGTAGGGTAAGAGGCGGGGAGAGGGAAAGGAAAGGGGGAGGGGAGAAAATGAAAGAAATGAATGAGCGTGGAAGTGGACGAGGGTTAAGAGGAATGAGAGAGTAGGGGGAGAGAGTAGGAAGAGGGAGAAGGGGAGTGAGAGAGAAGGGGAGAGATGAGGGAGGGTGGGAGTTTAGGGAAGACTGGGAATGAACTAGAGGAGGCTGGGACAAGGATTCGAAGCAGGAAGGGAGGGGAGTGACCTGGGGAGGGGGAGTGAGGTGGGGAGAGGGACGGGGGGAGAGAAATGGAAAATGGAAGGGGGAAGGGAGGAGGGGATGGGGAGGAAGGAAGGAAAGAGGAGAGGGAACGGAGATGTTTTAGAAAGAGGAGTGAGAGAGGTTGAAGGAGGGAAGAGAGAGGACATTAAGAAGCTGGAGTAGCAAGATGGAGGATAGACAGACAGGATGAGGTGTGTGTGTGTGTGTGTGTGTGTGTGTGTGTGTGTGTGTGTGTGTGTGTGTGTGTGTGTGTGTGTGTGTGTGTGTGTGTGTGTGTGTGTGTGTGTGTGTGTGTGTGTGTGTGTGTGTGTGTGTGTGTGTGTGTGTGAGAGAGAGAGAGAGAGAGAGAGAGAGAGGTCAACACGGAAGAAAAGGGAGTAAGAAGATGAAGTGGGAGAATGAAAGAGGGAAAATGATGATGATGATGATGATGATGATAATGATGATGATGATGATGGATGAGGAGGAGGAGGAGCAGGAGGAGAAGAGGTGAGGGAGAGACGTCGAACAAGTAGAAGTAGGTGAGAAGGAAGGAGGAAGGGGAGAAGGGGTGGAGGGAGGGAGGGGGAGTGAGATGGGGGAGACTGCGGAAGGAGCAGGAGGAGGAGGAGGAAGAGATACAAGGTAGAGGTAGGAACACTGGAAGGCTCAAGGAAGAAGGAAGGGAAGAAGAAGAGGAGGAGTGGAGGACAGGAGAAGAGAAGAAAGGACGAAGGGGAGGTAGAAGAGGAGAGGGGAGGGTTGCAAGAGGAAAATGGGGGGAGGGGGGGAAAGATAAGGGGGAAGATAAGGAGAAACGGAGGAGGAAATAAGAGGAAGGAGAAGGAAAAGGGGAGGTAGAAGAGGAGGGAGGAGGAAGAAGGGTGGGGAAGGGGTAGGGAGGGAGGGAAGGGGAGGTGGGGGGGCAAAAGTAATAGGAGAGCGTGTGGAGAATATTTAGGGGCGTGAGAGAGAGAGAGAGAGAGAGAGAGACTACAAAGGCTAGCTCACTTATGCTCACACTTCCCTGAGTTAAGACGAGGTGTGTGGGCTGGCCGAGTGGGGGGAGTGGGGGAGTGGGGGTAGGAAGTGGGGAGGGATGAGGGGGGAGAGGGAATCTGGAGAGCGAGGAGGAGAGAGGGAGGGTGAAGGGACATGGAAGGAGTGGGAGTGGGGTGGGGAGGGATGAGGGGAGAGACGGAATCTGGAGAGCGAGGAGGAGAGAGGGAGGGTGAAGAGACATGGAAGGAGTGGGAGTGGGGTGAGGAGGTAGGGAGGGATTTTGAAGAGTGCGAAGGGAGGGCGAAAAGGAGTTGAGGGGGAGGAGTTGGGAGTAGGGGGAAGGGGGAAAGATGGGGAGAAGAGGGAGTTTACAGAGTGAGGGGGATGAGGAGTGAGGTGAAGGAGTAGGGATTGTAAGACGGAGTTGGGTGGGGAGTTGGGGACGGGGTGAGTGAGTGAGTGAGTGAGTGAGTGAGTGAGTGAGTGAGGGAGGGAGGGAGTGTGTGAGTGAGTGAGTGAGAGGGAGGGGAGAGTTAACAGAAGGGGAGTGAGGGGTGGGGAGAAAGTGAGGGGTTGTAGGATGAAGGAAAGGGGAAGGGAGGGAAGGGAGGGGGAAGACTAAGAGGGGATGAAGTGGTGGGGGGGGACGGGAGGAATGGTCTGAGGGGAAAGGGGGAAGGGGAGGGGATGGGAGGGGAGGGGGGATAAGGGGGTGAGAAGGGGGAAGTATAAGAAAGTCGTGATGAACATAAAAGATAGGACAGGGTTTGATGGGGTGGGAAAATGGAGAGAGAGAGAGAGAGAGAGAGAGAGAGAGAGAGAGAGAGAGAGAAACCTTGTGGTCCCTACGCGCTGGTCGGAGAGGGAGAGGAAAGGGAAAGGGAGATGGAACAGGGAAGGGGAGAGGGAGAGGGTGAGGGTGAGGGTGAGGGTGAGGGTGAGACTGAGATGGTGGGGAAGAGGGATAGGGAAGAGTTAGGGTAAGTGAGGGAGGGTGAGGTCGAGGATGAAAGTAGGGAAGGTGAAAGTATGGGAGGGGGAGGATGACGGTGAGAATGAAAGAGTTATATGTGAGGGAGGGAAAGGGTGAATTAAAGTGAGGGTGTGTGTGAAGGAGTGGAAGAGGGAGAAGGTGAGTGTGTGAGGAGAGGGGAATGGGTGAGGGTGACGGTCAGGGAGATGGTGGAGAGGGAAAAGTTTAGGAAAAATGAGGAAATGAGGGAGAGGGAGAAGGAGAGGGAGAGGGAGGGGGAATGAGAGAGTGAGAGGGAGTGGGAATGGGAGAGGGAGAGAGGGGGAGGGGAAGGAGAAGAGGGAGAGGGAGAGAGGGAGGGAGAGGGAGAAGGTGGGGGTAGAGTGAGGAAAGTGAAAGAGTGAAGGTAAGAGGGAGGAAGAGGGGCAGGAAGAGGAAGAGGGAGAGGAAGGAAGAGGGGCAGGAAGAGGGAGAGGAAGGAAGAGGAAGAGGACGGTAAGGAAGAGAAAGAGGAGAGGAGAGAAGAAAGGAGAGAGGAGAGAAGAAAGGAGAGAGGAGAGAAGGGGGAGGGTACGGGGAATGAGGGAGGATGTGAGAGGGACAGGGGACGGAGGAAATGCGGGGAGCGACACGAGAATGGACGAGGGAAGAGAAATGAAAGAAAAGAATGTCTAGGTATTTGATGAACTTGCAGAGAAATATGCAATTAAAACACTCATTATTTTCCTATATTTACGTTCGCCATTTTTTCTTCGCATCCCTTTCTCCTCCTCCTTCCAAATACCTTTCAAATTATGGTACACATCTTTCTTCTTCTGCTTCACAATCGGAATTATAATCATTTACGTTATCTTCTTGAGACTACGAATATTTATCATCACCTTCGTATTCATCATCATCAGAACATCATCGTCTTATTTTCTCATATTTCCTTACTAATCCACTTTCTTCCAACGATCGTACGTTAGGCTACCTTTCCTCTTTTCCACGTCGTCTTCCTCCTCCTTCTCTTACCCCTCTCTCGATTTCAGATTCCTCCTCCTCCTCCTTCCTCTTCTTCTACTACCTCTTTCTTTTCCTCTCCCTTTCACCCTTCCTCCTCCTCTTCATTCCCGCTTCAATAATCTCTCTAATTAATTTCACTTGTCTTTTCTTTTCTTTTTTTTTTTGCCGTTTTTCCATTCTCTCTAAATTCTCTTTCAGATTTGCCTTTTTTCGTCTCTGGATTTTCCGATGTCCAATACTCTGGCCTATCAATACCATTCCTTTTCGTTCGTTTTCATCCATTTTCGTTCTGGTTCTCTCTCTCTCTCTCACACCATAATTTCCTTTCTAACATACATATATACATACAGACATACATACATACATGGTAGAGTGATGTTTTTTTCATTTTATTTTTACCAACCTCAGACCATTTTCTTACGCCCAGGAGAGACTATTCTAAATGTGCGGGTTAGATACACCCTTCAATTCCGCCTTCGCTATTAAGGTGCTCTCTTGGGAGGAACAAAATCACGTAGAGACAGAAAGAATGGAATAATGTTGACAATAATATAGTCATTTGTTAACAGAAACGGATTAATTACAATATTCCACTCATCTGCATAATGATTTGTATCTTCTTGCCCATTACCTCCCTCTCCCTCTCTCTCTCTCTCTCTCTCCTTTCCAGTCTTATATTGCTTATTTTCTGACTTATCTTGCCCATTTCCAGCCTCACCCTGCCCATTTCCAGTTTCATCTTGCCCATTTCCAGCCTTATCTTGCCCATTTCCAGCCTTATCTTGCTTATTCCCAGTCTTATCTTGCCCATTTCCAGCCCTATCTTACCCAGTTCCAGGATTATTGTACCCAGTTCCAGGATTATTGTACCCAGTTCCAGCCTCGTTGTACCCAGTTCCAGCCTTATGTTACCCAGTTCCAGCCTTATCTTACCTTTTTTCAGCCTTATCTTGCCTATTTCCTTATTGAGCAGAAATATAAGGTAGGTTTGACTCACGTTGTATGAAAGACCAAAGTTAATTAAAAACAAAGCGTTCGCGAAGTGGGCGTAATTGGGGATGGAAATGGGGGTAAGGGTAGGGCTGGCATGGCTAAATTATTGAACCTGTATTAATCCACTCCGATACCGTTCCGAAGTTGAATTAAATCGCCTACACGTACACAAAAATAAGAACCGGGATGTGTATTGTTATCAGGGAAGTAGCTGACAGTCTGGCACCTTTACATATCAGCCACTCCTAGGCTAATCGGAATCGTCTCGAGGTTTCCATGTTGGAAGAGCTGGCTGAGGTTACTTGTGCCGAACCGGATGCGTGCATTCTTTATCACCACTAAGTTACTGATTTACTACAGATACCTTATTTTTAGTTTAAAAAAAAAAAAAGTGACAACCTAATTTTGTATTTTCTCAACAAAATTGAAGAAAGACAAGTTTAAATTCAATACCTGTTCATTTCGAGATGTCTGGACGTACTGCATTTAAAAGACTGGAGGTAACAGTCAGGGGAAAGACCGAACGAAAAACAATGCTAGAGTTTACCAGCTGCATACATGAAGACTGGCAGCATCGGCTGGCTGAAACTTGGACAGGAACGGGATGTTTGTATATAGCTAGAACGTCTTAGTTACGTTTGTGAGTAATCGTCCGTACAAATCACGAGAGTTAAGTTTTTTTCTACAGTGGTCTGGTCGGCGACAGACGCCTCGTTATGGCGGAACTTGTCCCATCTCTCTCCACCAAGAGTCTCTAATACA
The DNA here is from genome assembly GCF_032717465.1 of Coenobita brevimanus. Taxonomy (NCBI): domain Eukaryota; kingdom Metazoa; phylum Arthropoda; class Malacostraca; order Decapoda; family Coenobitidae; genus Coenobita; species Coenobita brevimanus. The sequence goes on from NC_137008.1 coordinate 58,656,362, forward strand.
CCCATTCCACACCCTCGACTACACTCCCCCTCCCTCTTATACAAACATTCAATTTCCTTTCCCTTCCCTTTCTCCCTCCTGTACTCCATACATCCAGTCCAGCTCCACTCCTCCCTCTCTCCTATATACCCACTCCATCCTCCTTCCCCTCTCTCCAAGACACCCATTCCACTCCCTCGCCTTCGTACATTCCCGTTCCTGCCCATTTCCCCTCTTCTAAACACCAATTCCATCCCTCTCCCCTCTTATACATCCATCCTAACATCTTTCCCCTCTCTTCTACACACTTATTCCAGGCCTCCCTCCCTCCCTCCAGCTCATCTCGTCTCAACCACGCCCGTTCAGATAGCTGTCTCTGATTTAACTTCGGTCTTCCATAAAATCCTGGGCAAGCTTCTCAACTCGCTGCTAATTACACGCGAGTTACGAGTGAGGCGGAAGAATTCAGATTAAGGACAACATGCAGACGGGCCGAGTAAACTGTCATGGAGGAGTGCATCTGAGTTAGTATGAGATTGTGGAATGTATGCAGGGACGTTGATTGGAACGGAATGAAGGGCTACAACTGTGTCAAGACTATCCGAGAGACTGGAATGAAATGGGATACAGGACCGAAAATCCGTCATGATTAATAATTAGGAGGATACGCAGAAGAGCGGAGTGATGTGGATTGGGGGACTGCATCAGAGTTACCGTAAGGCTGTCTAATATATGCAGGGCGATTGAACTGGACGAAGAGAAGCATGGCATTTGGGTCAAGCTACGAAGGAATGTGGATAAGGGTGGAATGAAACGAACTAACAAAATCAGAATAAGAAGTAGCCCACTGTACTTTGCACGAGGACGGAGATCAGAATGAAAAATAAAAGGTTGTACTGTATTTGAGTAAGAAAGAGGCTAAGGAGTATATGGAGGAGGATGAAATGAGGTGGAATGAAGGAATGCAACTGCGTCATGAATCAAGTATACGAGACTATGCAGGAGGACTCAAGACTACAGTTAAGTTAGCTGATGGTTGTAGAATGTATGGAGTGGGGTTGCGTGAGACAGAATGAATGGTTACGGGAAAAATCGTGGAGAATACAGGCGAGGGTAAAATTAATCAGCTAAAGATAGATGAATAAGCAACCAACCTGGATAGACACATAGCCCGCTAGAATCGTGGCAGACAGAATCACTGCCGTGGAACCATGGGTTCTCCGTGTGAGGGGGTACAGAAATGTAATGCTAAATACACACAGACGCACAAACAGATACAGCAACAGACACACAAAGACCCATGCACAAAGGCAGGAAAAACAAACAAAATAGGCACATATGCATACAGACAGACAAAACAGAAAAACAGAAAAAGACACACACACACACACAGACACACAAACACGGGCAAAACGGAAACACAAACATAAGCTACGTACATAAGAAACAAAGGGTACACAGCGATATACAGAGACACAGAAAATACAAACCAAATGATACAAACACACAACCCACCTGGATAGACACACCGCCCCTGACCGAATCGTAGTCGACGGGTTCTGTGCCGTGGAACCAAACGATGTGTTCCGGTGCGTCGTGTGGAGGGTGCAGAACCACGCAGGTGATGGCCAAGATGCTGCCCCTCTGGATGTGCAGTTCCTCTGGGCCCTCGATGCTAACACTGGGCACTGCGGAGGGTAGTGGGAGGTTAGATAGGGGGTTGGAGAGAGGTTCGATGAGGGGTTGGAGAGGGGTTAGATGGGAGAAAGCAAAGGGTTAGAGAGGTGTGTGGGTATGGCTGAGGAGTGTGGGTGGGAGGGGAACCGTGGTGTGGTGGGGGATTTGGTGGTGTGGCAGGAGGTGTGGTGGTTGATGTGGATGATGATGTGAGGTGTGTGGTGGTGTGATAAAGAGTGTGGTGGTGTGGAAGGAGGTGTCGACGTTTGGAAAGAAGTGTGGTGTGGTGTGACAAGAGGTGTGGCAGTGTGACAGGTTTGATGGTGTCGTGGTATGGCAATGGGGTGTTGTGGGGAATGTAGTGGTGAGGTGATGGCGTGTAAGATGGTGTGGAGGTGTGGTGGTGGTGTGAAAGGTGGTGTGGAGGTCTGGTAATGACGGTGTGGAGGTGTCGCCAGTCTTGGTGGAAGTAAATGCAGAAACTCGGATGATAAGTATTCACATGACTTCAGTACGTGTTAGTAGATGTATTAGTAACAAGACACATCAGAACAATTACTAGCCACTGGAACAAAATGCATATTAGTAGAATGCTCTTGAATATGTAAACAAATTAATTAAGCCATATTTAAATACAGATGGCGTTAGATGTTAGTAAAAGGACACATAACCAAGTCTTACTATTCCTGTAAAGAATGTATGTTAGTAACCTGCTTCTGAAAATCCAATGAATCCATGAAACAATTAAATTACAGGTGATGGAAGAGGTTATTAGCAAACAGCACAACCAAAAGAGACTAATGTATGAGATCATTTGTACATAATGCATATCAGTCAATTGCTTCTGAACCGAATTTTTATTATGGAACTAATTTATAATACTAACGAAGACAAAAGGATTAAAAAGGCACGCTCAGGACAAAATAATCATAATCAATTGATGTAAAAACAGCACAACACTGAAATTCTCTTGAAATTTAAATATATATCCACACAATCAAATTCTGTAACAGCTCTTGCAAGAGGTATGAGAAACCAAAACAAACACAACAGAGACGAAACACATTAAGTGCCTCTGTAATGAATGCATATTAACAGAGTTCTCTTGAAAACGTAATTAAACTTATAAAATGAAATTCTAATATAGCTGTCAACATCTATCTATTAGTCTACTGATTTATCTACCTATCTATATAAAATACTGACTAGTGCCACTGCAAAAAATGAAGTTTTAGTAGTTTTTCTTACATAAACCATATTAATAAATACAGACAATGGAGTGAATTAGGATGTTATATAAGCCATTGACATATCAGTTAATTTAGTTAAAATGTACCGCAAGCAGTGTGAGAGTTGAAAACTTTCCCAACAACCTTTAGAGGTAAAAACTTTCCCAATTAACCTTTTCAGTGTTACGATTTTGCATTGAGGATGAGAATTTGTGGGTGTTGTTCTAAATATAATAATTAAGTGCGCTGTGGGAAGGACAGAGTTGGTATATTTAATGATACAATTGGACAGGAGAACATCAATCCATTCTTCTTAAAGCTCTTATCAACGTACAGATGATGGTTGAGGTGTTAGACAGAAAACTCACATTGATTATTACAAAAAAGTGTTAGTCTTAATGTACAGACAGCATTATCAGTCACTTCCCGTGAAGACAATCTGTAAATAAGATGAAATGGCATTCTGAGTGATGCGTACCATGAAGACGGGTTCGATAATTATAACAACCATTTACGGAGGCATCTCGCTGCCATATACACCAACCATGGTGATATAACGAAAGCCTTACTCTCCTTTACGAATCCGGCGTACCCAGTTGTTAGGATACCATTTTTTTCTGATTCTATTGTTGCAAGAAAATAATATTACTCCACCTCAATAAAAAAAAGGAAAAGAAAAAGGTAAAGAAGCACGCATCACTGGATTTTAAAAGGTCATTGTTCATTGCTGCGTCATTTGCCATTAAAAAGTGTATCAGTATTTATGTCCGAAACTGTACATGCAATCACTATAAGCCATCCCATCACAGCAAATGGGACGCGTGTCTGGGAGAAGGGACTGTTAGAGAGAGAGAGAGAGAGAGAAAGAGAGAGAGAGAGAGAGAGAGAGTGCATACATAATGTATTAATGAGTTAGTTATTACCCAAACCAAGACACATGCCAGACAGAGAGAGAACACAGGCAATGCAAAATGGACATGCTCTCTCTCTCTCTCTCTCCCTAATTACTTGGCAAATTCTCGCTCACACTTTTCTGCATTTCCTAATTTCTCTGAGCTTCCCCAAATGACTACATATTTAAATCTCTCTCTCTCTCTCTCTCTCTCTCTCTCTCTCTCTCTCTCTTCCTTTATCTATCTATCTATCTAACATTAATTTAGTTATCTCCCTGGCTAATGCATTTCTTTATCTCGGTATTTTTTTTTTCCTTTCTGACATCTTTCACTCACTCTCTGTTTCTCTGTCTCTCTGTCTGTCTCTCTTTCTCTCTCTCTCTCTCTCTCTCTCTCTCTCTCTCTCTCTCTCTCTCTCTCTCTCGTCCCTTCCCTACCCTTCTTCCTCTTGCCCTTCCTGCCTGGCTTCTTGTGCTGCCTTCGGGGGGTCTCCTCAAATTTGTAATCCGGGAATCCTGCAAGAGGTATGCACGTGAATGGCGGGCGTGGGGCGTGTGGGGGGAGATTAATGGGGAAAGATAGGGGGAGTGAAAGGGGAGAAGTTGGAGAGTGAAAGGGGAGAGGTAGGATGAGTGAACGGGGAGAGGTAGGAGGAGTGAACGGGGAAAGCTAGGAGGAGTGAACGGGGAGAGGTAGGAGGAGTGAAAGGGGAGAGCTAAGAGAAGTGAAAGGGGAGAAGCAGGGGGAGTGAAAGGGGAGAAGTAGGGGGAGTGAAAGGGGAGAAGTAGGGGGAGTGAAAAGGGAAGCAGTAAGGGGAGTGAAAGGGAGAGAAGTAGGGGGAGTGAAAGGGGAGAGGTAGGGGGAATGAAGGGGAGAAGTAGGGGGAGTGAAGGAGGAGAGGTAGGAGGAGTGTTCACTATTGCAGGCCGGGAACGGGAGGGAGACAGGTAGGAGGAAAGGAGGGAGAGGGGAGAGAGGAGGAGGGAGAGGAGAGGAAGGAGGAGGGAGAGGAGAGGGGGGAGGAGGAAGAGGAGAGAAAGGGTGGGGAGGAGAATTCTGAGCAACGAGAGGTAGACCTGAGGGTAAGGTGAGGGGAGGGGTTCAGTGGACGGGGAAAGAGGAGGTGGAGAGAGAAAATGAGAGGAGTAAATCAGGAGGGAGAGAATGGGGTAGGGGGAGGGTGTGGGTAAGGGGGAGAAAGGGAGAGAACAGAAAAAGGGAGAGAATGTGGAAGGGGAAGAGAATGGGGAAGGTGAGAGAATGGCGAAGGGGGAGAGAGGGGAATGGGGGAGAATGAGGAAGGGGAGAGAGTGGAAAAGGGTAGAGAACCGGGAAAGGGGGAGGGGAGGGGGAAGAAACAAGCTTGATGAGGGAGGAAAGGGGGAAGAGGAAATCTTGAAAGACGGGAAGTAAAATTAAGGTTGGGGTGGGGGTGGGGGTGGGGGTGGGGAAGGGGGTTTAGGGGAGAGGGGAGAGGTGGGGATAACAGAAGAGGGGAAGGGGAGAGGAGGGGGCTGACATGAAGGGAGAAGGAAAGAAGCGAAATGGGGGAGAGGAAAAGACTGTTAGTGGGAAGAAGAGGTATTATGGTGTGGGAGAGAAGGATGGGGAAGAGGGAAAGAGCGGGAGAGAAAGATAATGAAGATGGCGTGGAGAGAGAGAGAGAGAGAGAAATAGCGTCTCTCTCTCTCTCTCTCTCTCTCTCTCTCTCACTCTTTCTCTCTCCACTCTCTCGAGGCTTAAAAACAAAATGCAGTCTGGCAGAACCCGACACCTAGCGGCCAAGACCGGTAACTATACGTGCCTCCTTATTCTTTATGGAATGGGAGGAGGAACTAAGCTGTAAAAATGGGAAATAATAGAGGAGGGTCGAAAAAAGAGAGAGGGGGAGGGGAAGGAAAATGAAGATGGAAAGGGAGGTGAGAGAGAAGAGAGGGAAAAGGGAGGTCAGGAGGAAAGACAGGGAGAAGGAGAAGGGAGGAGAGATGAAGATGGTGAAGAAGGAAGGGAAGAGAAGGGAAGGTGAGGAAAAAGAAAACGAGGAAGCAAAAAGGAAAGGGAACGAAGCAGTGTGAAAAGGGAGAAGGAAAGGAGAGGGGGTGAGAGAGGGGGGAGGCAAGGGGGAGAGAGAAGGGAGGGAGAGGAAAGCAAGGAGGGAGGAGGGGAAGAGAATAAAGGAAGGACAAGGAGGAGGGGAAGAGAATAAAGGAAGGCCAAGGAGGAGGGGAAGGTTAATAATGAAAAGAGAGAAAGAGACTGGGAAAGAGAAAAGGTACTGGAAATCAAGTGACGAGTTAGATAAATGGAAAGACAGATAGACAGACAGAGACAGATACATATAAACAGGTAGGTGGCCAGACAGATTGGCAGAGAGACTAAAAGGACAGAGATAGACAGTCATATAGGCAAGTGAATCGACAGACGGATATATAAACTGAGAGAGATACTGACAGAGAGACAGACACGTGGAAATGTTGGGAGAGACAGAGACGACAAGGAGTGGGCTTGAATTCTTTATTTGTTCTAACGTTTTGCGCTACACCGAAACTATCTTCAGAGAGTTGAATTCTGTGTAGCCTGAAAGGTAGGAGAAAATAAAGAATTCATGATCCATTTCTGTGTCTCTCCATCCCAGCATTTCCACTTGTCACAATGGGACATCTACATATAGGCAGAGAGAGAGAGAGAGAGAGAGAGAGAGAGAGAGAAAACGGGGGGGGGGGGAACCGGGGTGGAGGTGAGGTCGAGTTGGGAGAAGTGGACAATGGTGAGGGACCAAAAAATGAAAAAAAGAAAAAATACTGCAAAAGCAACCTCCCTAAAAAAGAAAAAAAAAAAAAAAACCACCCACTTAAACAAAGCCACGCAGCTCCTCTTTGATCTCGACCTGGAAAAAAAAACTGGCATCATTAATTCCAGCAGTCGGCCTGGAAACACGAGCTGGAGCATCGCCTGTGAGGAAATAACAAGTGTGCGATACATTACGATACATTAAACAGGCGCGATACACAGCGACACATTAATTCCAGGCCCGCTCTTTATCGCGGCCAATGTGTCGGTGCTGGAAGGGGGGGGGGAAGGGTGATTAAAAACTCCCTAATTGGGATGTTGTTGCCTGGAAATGGGATGGAGTGAGCTTGTGATAGGCCATAATGATCTGTGACGATTATAATTACTGGCTATTATATTGATCACTTTGGTATAGAGGCCTTTGTTATACCTATCATCAACAACCTGGAATGGAGTAATTGGTCTGTTCCGCTTTGCTTTGTACTCCGTCTACTCTGATGACCATATTTTATTTATTTTTGGTGATAAGACGCCATTGATATACCTAAATATTACAACCAACAGCCTGGAAAGGAGCAATAGTTCTGCCTTCCTTTGTACTCTGTTCACTGTAACGACCTCCGTCTATTAATTTTTGGTTATCACGCGAATTTACTCACTTTAACGAAGGCTGCCTCGGAGTGCGAACTAAAAAAAATAAATTGTCTAGCAAAAAGAAATTCCATAGCTCAAGGAATAAAAATGGATTATTGTGAGGAACATGAATCTGATGCTGATGATAATGAAGTAATCATAATCATTAGTTTAATATGATCCTGAGTAAATTTTACGATGCAATGTTGTGTATAATAATAATAATAATAATAATAATAATAAATGAAGAAAAGAAAGAATACACATCTGTTCCCAGTGTCTGTGTAGATAGACTTTAATACCACAGTCATTTCAATCGTACATTCACGTCCGATACTTTCACATCTCCCATTATACAAGGAGTCCCAAGAGGAAAGGGCAGAACTGAGAAATGACAGACACAGGCATTCTAAATATAAGTATTATGAGTATACCAACTGAGTCCAAATCTCAACCGTCACGGGGCTCCACATATTGAGGACTTATGGGTGAAGTATGACACAAACCATGTATATAATAGTTACTGATTACACTTGGACCCACGATATATCAATCTTTACTGAGAACTCCCTTGTCTATCATTCCCCAAAGTTATCTCTATTATTCAGTCTCAAATTCTTCAAAATATTTCATCTTTCATACACTCCTAGTTCCTTTTCATACGTTATTCATTTTACCCTTTACTTCAGAGCCTTTGATACGTTGTTCATTCTTCCATACATTTGCCTTGCTTGTCTTATTTAGCTTTATTCACTCCCTGGCGTCACTACCTGATGAATAATTCCATACATGTCTCCCTTGTGTATAATTTGGAGAGAGAGAGAGAGAGAGAGAGAGAGAGAGAGAGAGTGTGTGTGTGTGTGTGTGTGTGTGTGTGTGTGTGTGTGTGTGTACTTCATCACCACAACTTAAAGTGTGTATTAACTTACTACGCGTCATCACTCATCACTATCTCCTCTGTCTGTCTGTTTGTCTGTCTGTCTGTCTGTCTGTCTGTCTGTCTGTCTCTCTCTCTCTCTCTCTCTCTCTCTCTCTCTCTCTGTCACACACACACACAACACACACACACACACACACACACACACACACACACAGAATCATTATCTTCAGCCTCCTCACCACTTCACATCATTACATCACACATTACTACTTATCACCACATACCACTCACCACCACACTCTTCTTAGCAGTCATCACACCATTCAACCCACACATAAATCACCACATTCACGCCACTCACTCATCACCACACATCATGACACATTCATCACCATACTTACCATCATTCATCACAACACACTACTCACACATAGCACTCACCACTCACTCATCAACAAACACGCCAGTTAATGATCGCACTCTCATCACTCACAACACACTCACTACTCATTACCACACAAATCACCACCGTCATCGCCACACACTAACCGACGTCATCACCACACACTCATCACAACAAGCACCACACTCATTACCACTCCCAAATCACCACACAGTTCACTCACCAACTCACCACTCATCATTTACTCATCACGCACTCCTCACCCAACTCCTCACCACCAAATCACTAATACAGATTCCATACACATTTCCATATCAACACTGGACTTACAATACACTATACATATTAGGGCGCACGTCTTCCTTCAATTAACCCATTCAGCTCGAGGACGTCAGGTATGCTTCGATCTGGTTACAGACAGACAATTTTTAAGGAGCTTCGGGTAGGGGGCATGTAAGTGAAAGGGATAATGAAGGCTTCATCTAACCCCCCCCTAATCTAGTCTAATTCTCTCTCTCTCTCTCTCTCTCTCTCTCTCTCTCACACACACACACACACACACACACACACACACACACACACTAGCTGGATATCATGACAAGGTGGGAACATGAACGCTTGCAAAAGGTGTGCGTGTTTTTTTTTTCAACACTGCAACACGGCCTGCAATAGCGAACACCGCCATGCCACACACATTAATACCAAAAAAAAAAAAAAAAAAAAAAAAAAAAAAAAACCAGATAATGTTGCTCGTCTCCTCTAATCTCTATAATTGGATGTTTTAAGCTAACTGGATAAATTGGTCTGGCTGTCACAAGAACATGGTGAAGGTAAGAATAAAGTGCAGGTAAGAATAAGGTGTAGGTAGATGTTCCGTACTTAAAGGATTAATTTGAAAGATATTATAGTGTTTTATGTACCTAAGAGATACGAAGAAAGGAAAGGACGGAGGAAGGGGGGAAAGACGAGAGAGAGATGGGAGGAAGGGAGAGAAGGAGTGGAAAAGGGAGAGAGGGGAGGAGAGAGGGAGAGAGAGAGGGGAGGAAAGGAGGCAGAACGGAGGAGTGAGCATGAACGGAGAGAGGAGAGAGCCTGCGGGAAGGAAGGAGGGAAGGGGGGAGCGAGTGACAAAGGAGGAGGAGAGAAGGAAGGAGAGGGAGCGAGAGGGGGGGGGAGGAGCGAGGAGGAGGGAAGAGAATGCGAGACGGAGGGAGGAGGGAGGAGAAGATGTAGGATGAAAAAGGAGAATGCAATAACGAGGGAAGGAAAACAAAGAGGAAAACAACATCCGTAAATAAGACGCCGGAATGGAAGACAAAGAAGCTGAGAATGAAAGGACAAAAAAGTGAGGAAATCAAGAGAGAGAGAGAGAGAGAGAGGGGGGGGGCGGAACTATAAAACGTTGAAAGGGGGGGGGGGCACAGGAGAAGGGGGAAGCAGAGGAGGGAGAATGGGAAGGGAAAACAGTGGAAGGAAAGGGGAGGAAGGTCTTAAAAAATGGAGGAAAAGGGCAAAGAAGAGTGAAGAAAGGAGAAAGAGTAAAACGATGATACAGGAGGGTGGGGTTGAGAAGAGTGGATGAGGGGGGACAGGGCAGATGCATAAGAAGCCTGAGGAACGGGATGCGGGGGATGAGAGGGGAGGGAAGGGAGGGGGAGGGGTGAGAAGGGGGGGGGAGTGGAATAAGGAAGCAAAAGAATGAAAGCAGCACAAGAGAAGGGGCGCAAAAAAATTATAAAAAGACGATGACTGGAGGAAACATGACAAAAGAGGAAAATGGTGACTGCAAAGAAAATGAGAATGAAGAGGGGAAGGGGGTGACGACACGGCAGAAATGAAGGAAAAGTTATAGGAAGGCACGAAGAATGGGAAGGCGAGGGACTGAATAGGAAGGCTGCCAGAGACCAAGCAGCGTGGACGGCCGCCATTAGGTAACCAAGGCCGACGCACGGAAGCATATTGGAGCATTTACGAACGTACGATACGAGAGATGAGGGAAAGAGAGAGAGCTGGGGGGAGGGAAGAGGTGAAGGGAAGAGAAAATGAGGATTACGAGGGGATTACAGGAAAACATGCAGAAGAGGGGAGAGAGGGAATGAGGGGAAGAAATAATGGACATGCAGAAGAGGGAAGAGAGGGAATGAGGGGAGGAGAGGGAATGAAGGGGAGGAGAAAATGGTAATGTTAGGATCAATAAGAAATAGAGCTAAAATAACAAAAAAATAACAAAATGAGGGGTTGTAATAATGGAAGGGGAAGCAAAATGGTAAAGGGAAGAGAGATGAAAGGGGGAGAAGGGACAGTAAAGTGAGCGAAATGAAGGGAGGGGGAGGAGAAAGGAAGGAATGGGTGGAGCTGAAGAGAGGAGAAATGAAAAACACACAGGAGGGGAAAGGAGGAACACAGGAGAAAATGGAAATAAAAGGTTGGCCACAAAAGAAGGGGAAGGGAGAGGCTGAGAGAATGGAGGGGTGAAAAAAATCGGGATGAGAAGCGTCACATAATAAGAGGTGGGAGGAGGAAGTGTAAAGGAAAACAGGAAGAGAAAGTGGCGGAAGGGGAAGGGGAGAGAAGAATTGGAGGGGGGGGAGGGGAAAGAAGAATTGGAGGGGGGGAGGGGAGAGATCAAGGTGAGATAAAAATAAAACAGGTGAGGGAACGTGGGAAAGAAATAATAGGGGGTGAGAGGGAAACCCATAAGCAAGGCGGGAAAAGGACAGTAGAGAAATGGGAAGAAGGTGACGGGAAGGTAAGGCAAAAAATAGGGGAGGAAGGGGGAAAAATGGGGAAAAACAGATGGCGGATTGAAGGAGAAGGGATAGCATAGAAAGAGAGGGTGAGCTGAGCACAGAAAGAGAGGGAGAACACAGAAAGAGAGGGTGAGCACAGAAATAGAGGGTGAGCACAGAAAGGGAGGGTGAGCACAGAAAGAGAGGGTGAGCACAGAATGAGAGGGTGAGCACAGAAAAAGAGGGGCAGTACTGAAAGAGAGGGAAAGTACAGTATATAAGAGAGGGAGAGCACAGAACGAAAGGGAGAGCACAGAAAGAGGGGTAAAGTATATAAACGAGAGGGAGAACAGAGTGGGATAGTACAGAAGGGAGAGAAAGAGAGGGATAGCATAAAAAGAGAGGGATAGTACAGAAGAAGGAAAGAGAACTGAGAGAGGGAGAGCACAGCGAGAGAGAGAGCATAAAGAGAGGGAAAGCACAGAAAGGGGGATAGTATAAAGAGTGAGGGAGAGTTTATAAAGAGAGGGAGTGTATATACAGAAGTGGGAGAGTACATAAATGAAAGGAAGAATATATAAAGGAGAGGGAGAGTATAGGAAAGAGAGGGAGAGTACATAAAAGAGAGGGAGAGTACATAAAAGAGAGGGAGAGTACATAAAAGACAGGGAGATTATAGAAAGACGAGGGAGTGCATAAAAACCTCAGGGAAAATATATAAAAATGAGAAAGAACATAAAATAAGACCAAGAGTATAAAACGAAATGGACGATATAGAAAGTGAGGGAGAGTATCGATAAAGAGGGAGAGTAACTGAGGGAGGAGTGGGTAGAGGGAGAGAAACTGGAGGAGGAGAAGTGGGCAGAGGGAAACTGGAGGAGGAGTGAGTAGAGAGAGAAACTGGAGGAGGAGAAGAGGGCAGAGGGAAACTGGAGGAGGAGGAGTGAGTAGAGAGGGAGAAACTGGAGGGGGAGGAGTGGAGGAAGGAGAAGAGAAGTAGGCGAGGAGCAGTCACGATGGGGGAGGAACTAGAGGACGACAGAACTGGGAGATGGGGAGAGGGGGGGAGGAGGAGGGGAGAGAAAATGGGGAGGGGAATGGACAGAGAACAGGAAGTACAGATGACAGGGAGAGAGAAGTGGGGAAGAGGAAGGGGAAGGATAGAGGATGGGAGGGAGAAAAAGGGATCAAGGGTGGGAGAAAAATGGGAGAGAGGGAGATGGGAGGGAGAGAAAACGAGAACGTAGCGGGGATCAAGGGGGTGCTGGAGGAAAACGAAGAAAATGGAGAGACGGGGGAAGAGAAACCAAAGAAAATGAATTACCTAATGGACAGGTGCGGGGGGTGGGGGAAACAGAGCTGAAAGGGGAGAGAACAAAAGACGGCGAGAGAAAGTGGGGGAGAAGAAAGGCAGGAAATGGGAGAAGGAAGGAGGGGAGTGGGAAAAGAAAATGAAGGGGGGTGTACGAGTGATGGGAGACTACAGGAATACACGCAGAAGGGTCCCCCCATCGCAGAGTGACAAGTGTTTACATTCCCTAGTGACGTCCCGCCTACTCTCTCTCTCTCTCTCTCTCTCTCTCTCTCTCACACACACACACACACACACACACACACACACACACACACACACACACACACACACACACACCGTCGTCCGGCCCACTCCCTCGCTCATTCTCTCCTTTTTTATACCACCCATTCTCATACCTGGTCTCCATTTAGCCCAAGCCGCCCTCCCTCATGTCCTCCTGGGATCATTGGGCTCAGTCGTGGATGGTGAGGGGAGAGGAGTTGGTAGGGGGTGGAGTTGGTGGGGGGGTTGTTGGTAGGGATACGTGGAGAGGTTGGCAGGAGGTTGAAAGTGGGCAAGGGAGTGGAGGTTAACAGAGGGCTGGGGGGTTGGTATAGAGGTGGGGAGCTGGTAAAGAGGTGGTGGGTTAGTAGAAGGGTGGGTAAGGGCAGAAGAGGTTGGCTGGTGGGTGGAGGAGTGGGGTTGGAAGAGGGGTGAGGAGCTAGTAGGGGGGTGGCGATGGGTGGGGTGGTCGTTGAGGTGGTGAATTTGGTAGGGGGATGGGGTGGATAGGGATGGGGTTGGAATGGGGGTAGGGTGGTACTGCGTAGTGGAGGTGGTGAGGTTGGTGCAAGGGTGGTGAAAATAGGTGAGGTGTTGAGGCTGGTGGAGGGGTGGGTAAGTTAGTGGGTGGGGAGGAGGAGGCAGAGAAAAATGGGGTGATCAAGAGGAGAGGTAAGAGACTGAGGGAAGGAAGGTGTGAGGAGGAAGTGAGGAAGACTGAGAGAAGTGGGAAAGACTGAGAGAGGAAAGAGGAAGGAGGGAAAGAGGGTGGACAGGCAAAGACAAGGAAGCTGTGTAAAGGAAAGAAGAGAATGATTTTGGGAAGGTGAATAGGAGAGGGAGAATGTAAGGCGAGAAAGAATGAGGAAAAGCAGGTAGGAAGGAAAAAAGAACTGGAAAGGAAAGTAGGAAAGATGTCTGTGGGAAGGAGAGGAGAGAATGGGCAGGAAAGGAGAGAGAGAAAAAAAATGAGCGAGGAAAGAAGGAAGGAACGAAGACTGAGCAAGGAAAGGAGAGAAAAAATAAAGGAACCAAGCAAGAAGGGACAAGCTGAGGAGGGGAAGCAGACGAGGAGTAAAGAAAGAACAGAAGAAGCCAATGAAGGAAGAGAGATAAAGAATGAGGGAGGAAAGCAGAGACCCACTGATTTCAAAAAATGAAAACTCAAGGAGGAATGAAAAGAGAGAATGGGGGAGGAGAGAAAAAATGAGTGAAGAAAAGGAAGAACAGATGATGGAGGAGATGGGTGAAGGAGAAAAAGACTGCAGGAGGAAAGGAGAGAATGAACTGGAGAGGAAAAGAAGAAAAACTGTGACAAAGAAAAAAAAATAGGAAGGAAAGGAGCTCGTATACAGAGAGAGAGAGAGAGAGAGAGAGAGAGAGAGGAGAGAGAGAGAGGAAACGGGTAACAGAATATAATGGGAAAACAAAAAAATCACAGGAACAAAATAATGGGGAGCTAAGACAATTATGGGGAGACAAGCAGTAATGGGGGAGACAAGCAGTCATGGGGGAGACAAGCAGTAATGGGGGAGAAAAACAATAATGTGGGAGACAAGCAGTAATGGGGAAAAACCAGTAATAGGGAAGGTTGACTTAATGGAATGGCAGACAATAATAGGAAGACAGAAAATAACAGGTGAGACACAAACAATATGGGGAGACACAGAATAGTGGGGAGATAAACAAAATAGGGAGACAAACAATAATGGGGAGACGCATACAATTATGAGGGAAACAATAATGGGAGGACAGGCAATAATGGGGGGCAGAGGCAACAATAAACACAAGCTATTATACGGAGACATTATGATGGGGAGATACGCGATAATGGGGAAACATTCAGTAATGAGGAGATTCTGAAAATAATGGGGAGAGCAAACAATGGGAGACAATCTAATGAGGAGACAAGTACAACAATGGGGCATACTCAATAGTACCATTAGTAGAAGTTGTAGTCCCAGCTTCATCTGAAATGGGAACCTAGTGGACTGCAGGATGAAGTTACCCTCCTCCTACCCCCCTAAGTCGATAGAAAGGGAGCTGAGGACGTCTGTATACCCGAGCAGTGAAGCCGTCCGGTTATATCAGTGCTACCGCAAGAAGGCGTCCCCCTCCAGAACCATACACAGACAATAAACGGAAGAGAGAATGGGGATACAAATGAAGAAGAAAACAAAAGACAGAATGATGGCAAAGATGTTAAAGATGGGTCAGAATAATGGGAGAGACAAAGATGAGATCAGCAGAGAATAATGGTGAGGTACGTGGATACAAAGAATAACAGGTCAGACACAGAGATGAGAGGCAGAAAATAAACAAGGAGAGAGACTATGGACGAAGAGGATAAAGATGAGAGGCAGAGAATAATATGGGGACACAGACTGGGGATAAAAATGAGAAGGGCACAGAAGAAAGGGAAGACAAACTGTGATAGATGAGACAAAAAAAATAATGGGCTCACATACTGCCATTAAATATAGAGATGAGGCAAAGCAGGGAATAAAGGGAAGAGAAACATAAAAAGATGAGAGGCAGAGAATAATGGGGAGACAGATAAAGATGAAAAAAAAGGCATAGAATCTTGAGGAAACACGGAATGGGGATAAAGACGAGAGGCAGAAGAGGTAGAGAGTAATGGGAAGACACAGACTAAAGACACAGGTAACGATAAGAGAGACAGAAGGGAATGCGGAAGACTCGAAAGACGAAAGAGGCAGAGAATAATGGGGGAGAAACAGGTACGGAACAAAGACAGGAAAGAAGACAGAGCGAACAAGACACCTCGTTAGCAAAGGAGAAGGGACGAAGTCTGAGAGAAGGTCGGAGTAAGACGAGAAAAGTCTGAGTCTGATCGGAGTAGGAAGGGTCCGAGTCTGATTAAAGAGAAAACTAAAGCAGACTTGGATGAATGCAGTCTCAGAAAAGTAAGAGGGAAATAGGTTGAATGAGCATAGTAGATGAGAGTCAGTCTAAGCACTGTAAGTGGGAGAAAGTCTGAGCAGAGTGGAAAGGAAAAAGTGTGAGCAGAATAAGAGGGAAAAGTATCAACAAAGTAAGAGGAAGAACGTCTGAGGACACCAGGAGGGGAAAAGTCTGAAGGGACCAGGAGGGGAAAAGTATAAGCAGAGGAGAAAAAAAGTCTGAGCAAAGAAAGAGGGGAAAGTGTCTACAGGAGGACAGTTAAAGTCTACGCATGGCAAGGGGACTATCTAACCACAGCAAGATGAAGGGGAAAGTCTGACCACGGTAGTAGGAAGGAGAAAGTCTAACCATTGCCATACGAAGGAGACAGTCGGACTACAACAATATGAAGGAGAAAGTCTGGCCATAGCAGTATGAAATAAAAAGTCGGACCATTGCAATATGAGGGAGAAAATCTGGCCTTGGCAGTAGGAAGGAGAAAGTCTGACCACAGCAATATGAAGGAGAAAGTCTGACCAAAGCAGTATGAAGGAGAGAGTTTGACCATACTAGTGGGAAGGAAAGTCTGACCACAACAGTATGAAGGAGAAAGTCTGATCATAGCAGCAGAAAGGAGTGAGTCTTACCATATCGGTAGGAAGGAGAATATCGGAAAGTCTATGCAGAAAAGGAAGGAAGGCCCAGCAAGCAGAGACGGAAGAAAGTCTGAAAGTCTGAAGGAAATACAGGAACTGTCTCAGAAAAGGGAGAGAAAGTTTGCAAGCCAGAGCAGAGCTAGAGGGAGAAAGCCTAAAAGGAAGTCTGAGATGAGAAGAGAGAGACCGAGAGAGAGATCAGATCAAGAGGGGAAGCATAAATGAATGTCTAAATAAGAGGAAGGCTTATGTAAGTGTCTAGGCAGAGCAAGAGGTGTACAGACTGAGGCAGAGGTGGCAGAAAATGAGATACAGATTACAGCTTGACTGAGGGGACAGAGAAAATACAGGTTACAGAGTGAGAAAGGGGTGACAGAGATTACAGGAGGCTAAGACAGAGGTGACAAAGAATACAAGACACAGATTGAGACAAGTGAGAAATAGAAAACAGGATACAGACTGAGAC
Organism: Coenobita brevimanus; assembly: GCF_032717465.1. Taxonomy (NCBI): domain Eukaryota; kingdom Metazoa; phylum Arthropoda; class Malacostraca; order Decapoda; family Coenobitidae; genus Coenobita; species Coenobita brevimanus. The sequence goes on from NC_137008.1 coordinate 58,673,177, forward strand.
AGGGGGGACAGATAAAAGCAGTTGTTGCTATTGCTATGACTTCAGGCTCCTCTGGACGTGAACCCGGTGAACTGCAGGCTGATGTTTATTATGCACTCCACCATCCTCCTGCTGAATTAGGATTATTATCATTAGAGTCCAGATCAGTACAATGAGGAACAGGGAGGGAGCTGAGAGACCTTTGTACACTATATCGGTGCCACGGCGTGATGGGGTCCCTCTCCAACACAGAGACAGAAATGACATAACGAGTGCAAGACACAAACTGAGGACAGAAGAGAGAGAAAGGGCAGTCAATAACGAAGCTGAACACAGACTGAGTACATGAAGGTGAAAAGTGGGTGATACGTCGAGTTATAGGGAAAGATATAGACTGAGAACAACGTGGTACCAGAAGGCAGAAGTGACATAAACTAAACGATAAAATGTGATAAAGATGCAGGGGCGACAAAGATGCGTTCTCTCTCTCTCTCTCTCTCTCTCTCTCTAAGGGTTCGTTAGCAAGGATAACTCTTTCATCCGTCCGTTAAAAATCTCAAAGTTCTCCAGATCCACAAGACACGGATTATAAAAATGCAAACACACGATGGAAAAGGACGGTACAACAACAACAACAATAATAATAATAATAATATGATGATGATGATGAACTATCTGTCTATCCCGACGGGGGTTGTCACGAACAGTCTCCATCCGCCATGTCTTCCTCCATCAAGCTGCCGTCTCTCCAACCCACACCATCCTCATTCAATATACAAATCTGACTTCCGTAAATAGTGACAAAAGAAGTATATGAAAAATTAACAACTATAACATTCCAAATTGAGACAAATGACAAAATATATTAAAAGGGAAATAATAACACGCAACTGCACACTTTCATAATGAAAAGAATACACATGGAACATATATCAACAAAAAATATTAGTAACAAAAACAACATTACTAACTGAAGGATATACCACATAATACCACAGATACCTTGGTGAAAAAGCACATTAATAAAAGGATAATTGCAACATTAACAAAGAAATAATAGTAAGAAACCTGCACCAAATTATAATAATAAATCATCAACAATAAAGAGAAGTTGAGAATCGAGCAACTGGTACATTAAGAATAGAATAACAATAATATATAAGTAAAGTAAGAGAAACAAATTATGATATATATATATATATATATATATATATATATATATATATATATATATATATATATATATATATAAATATATATATATACACACAATTACACCTACATGAACAAAAATCAGCTGAAATAAAGACAATAAAAACAAGTGCTGTAATAACTGTATTTCGTAATAACAACAGTAAACAAGAGTGATAACAGTAATAATAGCAGTAACAATAAAGTAATATATAATAAATTCCCATAATTACCCAATCCTGTTCTGTCCTGAAATCTGAAGCGCAGTGATCCAAAACCAGGCTATTAATCCATACTTCTAAGTTAAGGGTGAGTCAAATGCCTAAATCATAATAATAATAATAATAATAATAATAATAATAATAATAATAATAATAACTGACAAGGAAGAAACGAAGACAGGTACAAAACACAGAAGCATCCTAAAGGTGAAACACAGGCTGCTAAGACACACAAGCACGAAATTAAGTAGTAGGACAAGTGAAACAGACAGCACATGATGTCAAAACGTGAAAACAGACAAGGTAAAAATAGAAATAATGCACAGTCTTACACCGATTTAAACACTCACTGAAACAGACAAGAAATAAAAGACAAGTGAAACAGGAGTGAAACAGACTGAAGAAACAGAAAAAGACAGGAGAAACATACGAAACAGACAGGAGAAACAAAAATGAAACAGACAGGAGAAACAGAAATGAAACAGACAGGACTTACTCATGTCAGCAGCGGGGGTCTCGTAGGGGGCAGGGTCATCCAACTGGCTCTCTGTGGAAAGGAGGAAGATTCGTGACTTCATGACTTCATATTACCTTACCTAACTTTACTGTAATTCTGAGAGAGAGAGAGAGAGAGAGAGAGAGAGAGAGAGAGAGAGAGAGAGAGACTTCAAGACTGCTAACTTTACTATAATCTCTTGGGTCCGGTGGCAGTTCAAATTATTCCGAAGCCAAATGTGTCGTATTATTTCGAAAATAGCCTTTTATTTCAAGGAAAACCTGGCAACAAAAAATGCAACGGAAAAAGGCCTACGGTACATGGACAAGAATACAGAGTGGTTACAGAAACTAATCAAAACACATGGTACATTTCAAAACAAGTATTTACACATTTGTTTTAGTTCAGTATAAGCAAAACAGCAAATGTGTGCAGAGATTCCCGTTGCATATTACAGCTTAATATTTTATGATAATGTTACTGACACAAACTCCTTCGATATTAAACATATATAACCATGCAGTCGCTGCGATAGGAGGCCTCGTAGCATTGCCCCGGCGATTTATTTTATCTTTTAGAACTTGCTCCTGTCTGTATGTTATTTAATGTGGACATGGCTGACGTCAGTAGCAAATATGAGGATAACACGTTGTAATTGGAACATAAATCGCTGCAGAGACGTGACGAAATCTTCCAAGCCAACGAATGTGATCCATGAATAACATACACGAAAATATGAAGTACAGAATGCCTCAGGAGTCACGAGGGACAGGGTGGTACAGTATGCTTCAAAAGTCAGGAGGGAGAGTGTGGTACGATATGTGCGGTGTCGATGGTAACACGGCTTACTGCTTTCTCCTCGGGTCGTGTCCTCAGTGAGATGTGGGTCCGTATTCTGGGTGGCGTAACAGGCTTCGCAGCATTTTTTCTTTGGCGATTTATTTTATTAATCACAACTTTGCATAGTCTTGTAATTTATTTGTTTGGTTTTAACACGGAGATGACTTGTAATATTATTTTGTTTGTTATATGACTTCAATATCAACACAATTAGAATCAGTAACGTACAAGAGGATGCCAAGGGGTAGCGTGCAGAATAAATCGATAAGAAAAAGGTATTACGATATTTCCAAAGCCACTTAGGTTCGTATTCTCGTCGGTTAAGGAAGCTCCCTGACACCTGTTCCTAAACGATTTACTTATCATACCTTGCATTCTTGTGACATATAAATCCTTCTAGCACTGGTATACTCTGCATAAATAACGCGCAAAATAATATTAACCAGCCATATCCAAGAATAAACCTCCAAGGAAGAGGTGCTAGGGAGCCTTCTTACCCGGCGAGAATATGGGCCTTAGACTACGACCCTTGGGCACGTATTCTCGTCAGGTACGAAGACTCCCTAGTACGTACCTCTTCCCTAGCACTTCACATCAGCACATGGCACGAATAGTCACTGATACGTTGTGTTGCCTTGGTCCACATCAACTCTCATGCTGGGGACAACTCTACTGCTCTAGTTCACTTTAATGGCAGACGATTTTATTCAGCTGGGAGTAAGCCTTAGGAACGTTTGAGTGCTAATATTATCATCAATCATCTTATCGTCGGGACTATTGTAATATTTTGTTCCAGCTACCGCCAAATGCATTTATTCAACCTACAGGAGACATATGAGCCTGAGTGTGTTAAAGAGGTATGGAAGGCAACGAAGAAAATATCAGGTAAAACGGGCAAATTAAATCGTTAAGGACAAAGTTCTAGTGAGACTCCTGAATCGACGATAATAAGACACTGAGAAGCTACACTTAGGACCTCATTAAATGTAGTATTTGTTTTAGTAGTAGTGTCTAATGGTTGTCCGCAGATTTGGATTACATCAGTCAAAATATGAATACAATATCTTAAGTGTTCAAATTTTTGGCTCACTTTGTAGGTCCCGTCAACATAATGGGTATCGCTACGTTAAGTTCAATGAAGCTGGACCTGAGTTTTAAAAATTATTTGTGGCAACAGTGAATGGGGAATTGCAGAGTGATACCGGAGCATTTAAATTTAATCAGACTGCGAACGTTTTTCATACTTTCTGATTAACAACAGATGATACTATTCGGCTTACAAGACACCCTAATGAGTGGAGAGGTCAGCCAAGGGAAATAGCGGTATCAGACAAGGTATTTGGTTCTGAAACTGACACAAACTATTAAATTTCTAAACTTCCTGTCCTGCACGTCAGAATGTCAAACCCAGCTAAAGTACCGACGCCTTTAACGTGAGTCAATACGCAATAGATATGGGAACAACTTGTGTTTACTTTCCTTTTATTTTTAACACCTTTAAAATCTTTTCTTGCTTCCGCTACACAATTCTGTTTATTCAGGAGAAACCAAATGTAGTGAAGGAGCTAGAAACAGTTTACATCAACCCCTTTATAACCTGATTTCTCTCCCTAACTATAAAATTCATCTGTTGGAAGGAATACAAAGAGAAATACGTCATCAAAGTGAAAGAATAAAAAAAAAAATTGAAAACTGATCAACCGATAAACAATGACAATTCTCAAATCAAGGCGTTACTCTGTAGGTAAAGTATGACATAAGATGCTTCAGGACATCTTTTACTTTCACATAACCTATAAAACACAAAACAAGCGCCGGTAAAACACCGCTTTACGCGTCAGATATAAAACGCGGCGGCAATAAAACTTACACACTGGCACAAAAATTGTTCCGGGTCAAAAATGGCACTTTACAGGGTGACCCAGATGTCCAGTCCCATACGGAAAAAAATAAATATACTTCTATATAACACACTTGACCTTTTGTTTCCATGGCCGTTTCCAACTGCTAAAATAAACACAACTACCTTTAAACTATTCACAACTACGAGAAACACACCTGCTAAGCTGGGAACAATTACAACTGCGTTTTGTTTCCCTTATGTTGGCAGAAATTTTTGTTCATTTGATTCTTATAATACCTCAGACACATAATATGACAATACAACGGCTTTACGGCCTTCCCATACCACTTCTTCGTGACCAGCAGTGTATTCTGGTGTTAATCTCGTTATGGCTAGGAATTCGAGATAGGGAGACGGCAAATTCAAGTCAAGGTGATGAGAGCAGACATGGGCGACACTTGCAACAACAACCACAACCACAACCCGACTATAACATAAGGATGACGGAGCTACAATTATCCCAACTACGGCAAGAATCACACTAATAAAACAGTGCTACTACAACAAATAAATCCCACAACTCATCTATTACATTACAAACTACAACACACCCACGCATATATGACCCACTGACACATAAATAAAACAAATATAATTCTTATCAATAAAACACCTGTTAATGCAACATCCATAAATAAAACACCCACAGTTCTAACAAAACTACAGCTAAAATTCAAATCACAACTCGAGTATCATACCGGAGCTGACACACACACACACACACACACACACACAAACACACACACACACACACACACACACACACACACACACACACACACACACACACGACCCGCGCAATAAGAAAAACTCAAAGAATCACAACACCTCCAACAACCACAACCCCAAATCAATGAAGACGTTGAGGATGCGAATACATCCAAAAGTATACGAAGCACAACCCCGCTACTACATCTTCAAACAAATCTACACTCAAAAAGGAAAAATCCACAACCACGTAACTACAGTACACCTACACCCACATCCGTAGCCACGCCACCACATCCACACCTCTGGCATAATCACTACCCCTTGCACCCACCTATAACATTGAGGATGACGGTGCGGCTGATCTTCGGGTCGGAGTTAACCTGACACTCGTATACGCCGGAGTCCCTGAAGGTGGCGAACTTGATGTGGAGGGTCCAGTCGTTGGAGTTCTCGGGATGCAGCACCTGATGGGGGAAAGACTGATTTCAGTGAGAGGTACACAAGGTATGGAAAGAGATTAGCAAGGATAGAGAATTTTTTGATAAGGGAGAAAGATTTTGGTGGACGGAGTAAGGGATTTTAGTGGAACGCTGTCAAAAACTGAATGGTTGAGAGAAGTGCTTGAATGAGTCTTGTTTTATATCAATCAATCAATCAATAAATTATATATATATATATATATATATATATATATATATATATATATATATATATATATATATATATATATATATATATATACATACACACGTATAACAGTGAGAGAGAGAGAGAGAGTCGCAAGGAGAGGGAGAGAGCTGATAAAGGTGCTTGAGACAGGTGACAGAGATGGAGGTAATGGAAAGGAAAAGGTGATATAAAGTGGGGGAAAATGATCAAGACTGGGAACGATGTGACAGGGTGGAAAGAGGTGGTAAAGAAAGGAGAGGAGCGAGAGAAGAGGGAAGGAGATGAGTAAGGAGAAAGGTGATGGAGGGGTGAAAGATGTCTCAATGTGGCGAACTTTATGTGCATTGTCCGGTCGTTAAGAGAGAGAGAGAGAGAGAGAGAGAGAGAGAGAGAGAGAGAGAGAGAGAGAGAGAGAGAGAGAGATTCATTCCTGTTTTATAGGTACAAAATTGTTGTTATCCTTTCACACACACACACACACACACAACTTTCCCTCTCCACCTCTCCCCCGTTTTCTTCCTCGCAGGGTAAACTCCCACAAAATACTCACCCTGAACCTCTCGTCGGCGGAGTAGGTGTACACGCCCGCTGTCAGGATGTGCAGGTCCCTCTTTCGCATCCACGTCACCTGCCAAGAAGAGGAAGTATAAATGCCTATCGACTGCACGAAGACCATTAAGGTATGCAATTAATTTTCGCTTACACACTCTTAAATACAATATGCGGTAATCGAGTTGACATCCTGGTCCCCAATTTTACTACTGGCCGTAAAAGAAAAAAAAAAAAAAATCCACCAATCACCTACAGGGAGAAAATCACATAATTACCTCTCTAAGTTTTCTCTTTGCTAAATGTAATAATATTCCCTTTATGATTTCAATAATTTTCGTTTAAACTCACCGGATAATAGCGAAAGATCAGTAGCATATCTAACTTTGGTCAGGCCTGCTGTATTTACCTATAAATCAATGTAAAAACTAAGATTTTCATGAAAGCCCTGCAGTAAATGCGAACATTCATATATAAATAAAAACTGGCAATTGTGATCGGTTTTGGAGAGTAAACTTTCCTTTTTTTTTAAATGCTACCATGAACAAAAAACTACATGCCTGCTAAACGTGTTCCTTCCATTGAATGCTGAACACAGGAAACAAAAAATCGAGATCCGTTCAATTTCACATGCCAAGGCACACTGCGTTCAAAAGACAAGAGGTTTATAAGTAGCGGAAAAGACAAAATGAAGAAGAAATACCACAGTTGATTTGCGGCGTATATTATTAACTATTTTTTTTTTGTACCAGAGTAATCTAATGTTCGGAAGTAGACATCAGATACTAAAAACATTCTTCAATTCTCTTACTTACACATGACGAAAATTCAGATGCGAATATTATTAAGAAAAAGATAGCTAAACAAGTCTTAGGAATTCACACTTAACGTTTCAAAATAAAACTGACAATCGCTCGAAGGAACACAACAATATAGACAACAGATGCCATTTTTTTTTATCTCAACCCTTTAACCATGGGGATCTTTCCATCATCATCATCATCATCATTATTATCACCATTATTCTGACTTTTTTCCACCACAGCATGGAGTGAGGTAGGATCTGGAATCAAGGAAAAAGATAAATACAAAAGCGGGAGAAATATCAACATCATTTCCAGTGCAAAGGATCGGACAGTCACTAATACATCATTCAGGCCCCCGGAATCCTCAATCTATCCCCAAAGCTGAATAAAATCGTCTCCTGGAACCACGAATAAAATAAATCGAGACATCACACTATGCTATGGCTCTACAATCTCTTCTTAAAACCTTTTCGTGAACAACAGCTTTCTCGTACTCCTGAGCTATTCTCTTGCCACAGCTCAGCATGCAAGATGGAAAGAGTGCAGTTTTTGGCAATGTTAAAGTGGAAGGGATACAGTTTGCTTCTTTTCCACGATTTGTGTTATTCGAGAGACAAAGCACAACAGAAACTTCTATCCTCAGCACACACCCTGCTTTGCTCTTCTTCGTACAGCCTTCCATTAACCAACCCTACCCCCCACCCCCCACCCACATCTACACACACACACACACACACACACACACAATTACCAACACGCCCACCATCTTCAAAGGCTACAGTTTCCTCCATTTTTGCCTCTATAATTGGGCGAACAGGAAACAGTTTTACCTTCCCCGAATTTCATTAACCTCAGACCGCGTTCATCCTGGCGGGAAAAAAATATATTGGCTCTCTTTTTTTTTTTTTTTTTTTTTTTTAACTCGTATTTGAATAATGGTGTGGACTGGATCTGTGGAGGCAGCTAAAAAAAAGGAGGTGAGTTGGGGTTAAGTTAGGCCTGGCCTGGAAATGAGTATGGAATAGGTAGTTTTGGGGTTTTAATGGGTTAGGTTAGGTTTGGTTAGGTTAAACGAACATATATGAAGTTAGGCTAGGTTAGTGGGGCCTAGAATGCGCTAGGTTTGACTGGCAACTACGTGTGGATTTGACAGATTATTTTTAAAAGTTGGACTGAGCTAATTATAATCAATAAATAGGTAAAGAAAAGCACTCGGTTAGGCCAGGTGATTAAATGCTTGCTAGATTAGGCTAAAATATGGCAGGTTAAATTTAGGGCAGTAAAAGAACCATGGAGGGCGTTGTTAAGAAGGCGGTGAATGCATTAGAAGACAGACGATTTCACTCAACTTCAGGGGTGGTTTCAAACAACAGAAATCACAGCAAACTTATTCTTGCTACCACCAGACGATTTCAGTCAGATTAAATGGTGGCCAATCGTCGTCTACGAGTTAATTCCATTCTTAGGTTCCAAGGACGCTCTCAGTGCTGAAGAAAAGCGTCTGGCGTCTCGACCAAGAAAGGAGGTAACACTGTAAATACTCTAAGGCTTCTAGGAATACTCTCAACTCTGTATAATCGTCTGCTCTTAGCTGGAATAACATACTAGAGTTATTTCCACGAAGAATGAGTTAAAATGTGGAATGAAACGAAGAAGCTACAGCGCTGAGGAAGGAGGTATGTCCATGAGAGGCGGGCTTCTTGAGGATATGGAGGAAGTGGGTCTGGTTGTAAAGGCGTTTAGAAGGGGTGTGGAAGGGTGAGGGAGTGGGGTGAGGGTGAGGAGGGCGAGCAGGGCGAGCAGGGAGAGGAGAGTGGGGTGAGGGGGAAGTGAACCAGTGGATGAGGAGGGGTGGGGAGTGGATGAGTAAGAAAGGTGGGGAAAGTAGGTGAGTGAGAAAGGTAGAGGGAGTGGGGTGAGAGGGTATATGAGAGGGTGACGGGATGTGGGGAACAGGAGTGAAGGGTGATGGAGTGGATGAAGTGGTTAAGATGATGTGGATTAAGATGGGCAAGTTTAGGTAAGAAAATTGAGTAAAGGTGGGACTGAGGAAACTGGAAAAATAAGAGGGAAGGGAAGGAGAAAGGTAGGGGAGGGAGGACGTGAGGGGAAAGAGTGAGGGGGTGGGATGGGGGGGAGGAAGGAGGTAGGGGATGAGTGCAGTCTTATTAGCTATACAGGGGGTGGTGGGGGAGCGGGGTATTCTGGCTGCAGGGGAAACTATTGTGTGCTAGAGTTTATATCGTCTCGTAAAGTAGCAGAGAGTTGCAAGCAGGCAGTTTTAAAGCGAGAGAGAGAGAGAGAGAGAGAGAGAGAGAGAGAGAGAGAGAGAGAGAGAGAGAGAAGTGATTTTATCCATCTTAGGGATGACACCTTTTAAGGAGGGGAGTCAATCTCTTCACACCGATGACGCACTAATTCTAACTCCCTAAGTTTAGAAACATCTTAGTTTGAATAAAATTGTCTGAAGATAAAAAGAAAAAAAGAACGACATTGGCTTCAAGCGATTAACAAAAAAAAAAAAAAAAAAAAAAAAAAAAAAAACATGCATTCACAGCAAAAAATTAAAAGGGTAAAAAAATGTATAAGAAAAAATATAAAAGCAAAGTAAAAATTTAAGTAAAAATATAAGGCAAGCAAAGCAAATTTTTAAAGGAACGGCTTGGGATAATAGACAAGATTACCCTGCATGACATTACAGAGTGAGGTTAACAAGAACACAGAGGATATACTGGTTGTTATCTTTTATTTAGCTTTTCTTATGCTTACCAGAGACTTCTTCAACGGGAGGGGTTAGGAGTAGACTTTAATAATCTCTTCACTACCAGGGGAGCTCTCCTAAACTTAAAAAAGATCGTCTATGATAAGCAATAATAAAAACGAAAATAGTCATTGTAGTGAGGTGTTAGGACCAGCATCAATAAATCCATGTACGAGTGGGGTAAATACGTCATGGTGGGAACGGCAAAGGGACAACAGGGCTTGCGTGAAATCAATGGTGTTGTTCAGGCAATACACTTACCAACCAGTATGACGCCTTTGTGGCCGAGGTACGAGGAGCGAGGCCATTTACATCCGAAAGCATTGAAATGTCACCTTACACCCCGATGATGTCTGGAGTATATTGATGGCTATCGACTATCGAGTTTCATGCCTTTACGACAAACTGTCAGGCCTATGAACCTCTTTTGAAGATTTTCGACGTGCTTCACGTTGCGCGTGTCACGTGCCACGTGCACCGCAGAGGTGTGATGAAACATGTCAAAAACAAGTCTTAATGAATGGGGCTATCGTATGGTGCAAACTACGCAGTGATCGGCCCTGTGGTTGCTGAGATAATAAGCTTCTTAAAAGTGTTACGGTCGGGCCGGGCCGGGCCGGGTTGGGCCGCTCGTATGTGAAAAAATGCCACTACTTGACGAGAGACTCGCGAGGGCTTCGTCCTCGCCCGTAATAAAATGCTGATTAATAATGGGAGTGATTGCTTGTGACGGAGTTGAATAGCGACTGTGAGACGAAGAAAATGACGCACGCAAGCACATACGAGAGAGAGAGAGAGAGAGAGAGAGAGAGAGAGAGAGAGAGAGAGGAATAATGAAAGAAAAGGAATATCTAGGTACAGTGACTGATGAAGAAATGAAGGAAGGAGGAAAGGGAGGAAGGAAGGAAGGAGGGAAGGGAGGAGGGAGGGAGAGAAGGAAGGAAGGAAGGAAAGAATAAAGGAAGGGCGCTGGTGTCAAATAAAAACAGGCTTAATTATTAGACGATAAAATTATACCCTACGACCGTACCCCCTTCCCTCTCTCTCTCTCTCTCTCACACACACACACACACACACACACACACACACACACACACACACCATCATCACCATTACTGCTATCTACACATCTACTAATTTTTCAACATTCCTGTTCAATATTTCTCTCTCCCTCTCTCTCTCTCTCTCTCTCTCTCTCTCTCTCATAAACGACAAATTGACACGAAACCCACGTCGCCTTTGATGATTGGACGCGCGACAGGACCGACAGACAAAGATGATGAGCGAGGTTAGCCAGACCACAAGATTGAACTTCGTCATGCACGCCCGAAAATCACCTGAATTCCACCATTTTAATCAAGCGCGGAGAGAGAGAGAGAGAGAGAGAGAGAGAGAGAGAGAGAGAGAGACTGCATTACCCCGGAAATCATCGAAAGCCTGATTTTCTTATTTCAACATTCCTGTGACTCTAGACGTAATATTTCCAAGCATAAAAGGAAGAAGCAGGAGTTGGCAGATTGCAAAAATTTCCAGACAAAGCCAAAGTTTTAAGTGTTGTTGAGAAAATCCATTTATTTTTATATATCTGGACAAATCACGTTTAAAAGTCTGGAGGTCTTAAACAGAGGGAGAGGACGACTGAAGGAGAATGTTTCAGAGTTTGCCATTCGTGTATAAAAGGAACGGGAATTAAAGCTGAACAGAAAACGCATGAGAGTATGTGGAAGAACGGGTGCTGCGTGCTTGACGTAATTTGAAAGGCATGCAGGTGATTTCAGAAGGGCTGTGACTTTTATAAGAGGATAAAAAGCGATGCAACGTTGCGGCAGAGAGAGAGAGAGAGAGAGAGAGAGAGAGAGAGAGAGAGAGAGAGAGAGAGAGAGAATGGTACAATATTACATTTTACACCGTCCAGGCAGAATAATCATGACTCTATAGCTTCCCATCATGCACGGCGAAACCCAAGCATAATTCAATTAATTTTTTCCACCATGCACGTTCAGAAACACAGGCAATTCCATTTTTCAATCATGGACTCTTACACTCACGCACTTTTTCAATGATGCACATTTCCAATCATGCACTTTTTTTTTTTTTCAATCACCCACTGTCACTTTCTGATTCATGTTCTCTCTCTCTCTCTCTCTCTCTCTCTCTCTCTCTCTCTCTCTTTTTATCCGCCTTTAAATCATGGACTCATTCAGCCTCATTCAATAATTCACTTGTTTCATTCCTGCACTTTTATTTATCCACTCTCAGTATGCACTCTTTTCACTCCCTTTCAATAATCGAATAATTTCAACCATGCAATCATTATTAACAAGATTTTTTTCAGTCACGCCCCTATGTTATTATTCACGTACTTTTTTTGCTCATACTCTCTATCATTCGTGCAATTTATTTATGTGCTTCTATTTTTTAAGCCTTTATTCAATACATACACTTCAGCTTATGCATTGTTTTCATTCATGCAGTTTTTCCTACACACTTTTTCGCCCGCAAACTTTTTACCACTCATTTATGCACTTTTCAATCACACATTCTTTTAGTCTTGCCCTTTTTACACCACAAGCTTTTATTATTCATGCACTTTTTTTATTCATAGGATTTGTAGGACAGTAATATATGTAAGCGTGTATTAAATAAACCTGTATTACATTCTAACAAAATCTCCCCCACAATTACCTTCCATATTAAGTGTCTTGGAGGCGTGTGACACCTACCTGCAAATCTGTAAATCAATGCACACACACACACACACACACACACACACACACACACACACACACACACACACACACACACACACAGCGGGGAAGTGTTAATGAAATGGAGGTGCTGCAAAATATAACAAAGCATGGTATTTCCGTGTGCAATAATAATATACATAAGAAAGAGCTTCAAGGCACAATTACATTTGGCGTTTCTACAGTGTCACCGAGCCCGTGGTAAAGTCAACAAGCACAGCGAAATAATCCAGCCTCGCTTCACATCAAGGGGCTATGAAACCTGTGTGGGAAAAATGAACAATGCCATAGTTAGCCCCATTTCTTCTACGACGCTCCCGGTTGCTATGAAGGAGCCTTCGGTTAGAACCTCGTCCACATGGAGAAATGGCGCTCCCTCTCCATTCCGAGTCTGATAAAAAAATTACGGATGGGGAGAGGTCAGCTAATCTTTTCAATATCACTAGACTGCTCGCTCACTAAAGACTTTCCTCTCACCTGTGAAAGCGGTGTTGTGAAAAGGTGACTAGGTTTCCGTGCCAAAAGGAGTCGCAGTTTTGTGATGAGGCTTCCGGCAGTGATGTCTAAGGGGAAATTATGCTTCTTTGGGTTATCCTCTGGGGGAAACGAGATTTATCTAGAAGGCAGATTTTGTTTGGTTTGGGTATACTCTGGGGAGAAATATGATAGGCTAGAACGTATAATATATTCCTTTTGCGACTGCGATATGCTTGCTACATTGAATTTACAGTTAGCAATATTATTAGCTTGTGCCGAATAGATTTTTTTTTAATTCATGAACACCTTTCATTTATAGTTTTATATTTATGAACTTTTTTTTTAATCCAACTTTTCAGATTTTCCTTAATGATGCACCTCTCATTCACGCACTTTCAATCATGCAGTTATTGATTCATGTGCTTTCTATGTCGCGCACTTTAATCATTCTTTCACATTTCACTCTAACACTCTTCACTCATCGACACTTTAATTCACTCATTTCACCCAGGCCCTTTGCAGTTATTCATTTCTCTCACTCTTGCACTTTCATTTTCATAAATATATATTCTTCATTTCTGAGCTTTTCTTTTATTTATTTATTTATTAATTTTTTGCTCCGTAGTTTTGCAGTAAGGCACGTAGAATGACTCGCAAAAAAAATTATTCCCATATATTATTATTACACACACAAAAAAAAAAAAAAAATAACACACACACACACACACACACACACACACACACACACGCACAACTTTCCTCTATTCTGTGCATCAAAATAAACTCCTATCCTCATTACATTTAAACTCTAGCGTTACAATAAGCACAGTACCTACATTTAGCACATAACATAAGCATTCCTGTATTTCTAGCTGGTCATTAAAAGGGAACTCACAAAATTCAGGTACTACAGTTCCACCAAATGCGTCAAAAGGGGTAAATTTAACATCTTCAGTCCGACGATTTTCTTTTCTTCTCTCTCTCTCTCTCTCTCTACCTCCGATCTTTTTATGCAATCTGTCCCGGGTCCGTATTCTCCACTTACGAGGCTATTTGGCACATCTCCCTTCCTTTTTATTTTTTTTTTACGGTACATTAATAATTTTTCTATGATACCGAAAAGATATAAAAGGATCAGGAAAGAATACAGAGGTAGAGGAAAAATAAATCGCTAAGAAAGACGTGTCAGGGTACATTCTAAGTTGTGATGAGTACAGGTTCTGGTATCTCAAAGGAAACTGGCCTCCATTTCTTTTTTTTCTTTGGAAGGGATAAATCTTCCAGACCTTCATAATTTCGTTTTTTTCCTCCTTGGTTATATAGATTAATGATAAATAAACAGATCAATAATATAAAAATAAAAATAAAGATACATGTTCAAATAACAGAAAGAGTACATTTTTACGTTTTGCAGTCGACCCTTTTCCTTTCGAGGGGAAGGGGAGGATGAATAAATAAAGTCTGTTGCAGTGGTTCCTGGCTCATCTGAACGTGAAACCGGTGGACTGCGGGCTGAAAGTACTCTTCTGCAATCATTTTTCCTTCTGGGGAGGATACGGAAAGAACTGAGGGACGTTTGCATGACCGAGAAGAGGAGCCGTCTTATTATATCAGTGACACCGCATGAAGGCATCCCTCTCCAGCTGCAATAAATAAAAAAATAAATAAATACATGGGCTACGGTAAATAAAATACAAAATGAATATACTTTAATTTGGTACTACGCGCCTGCCTGGTCCTTCCTTCTCACAAGCGCACACACACACACGCACACACATTTCGTCATTTACACGGCCACTCTCGCTAATAGTCCCCAAATGGATTAAAAGCGCATTCTGTTCCGGCTCCCCTGTTACGTAAAAAACTGCATTGTAAATTTGCATGTAAATAGCCGGCAAATGGCTCTCATGAATGGGGAAATCGTTGCATGTTGAGTTCAGTGTCGGTGTTCAATGGGGCAGGCTGAATAGGGCAATGGGCGTGCGTGTATGGATAATGTAAGAGGAGGTATATTATTTGTCGGCCGCATGACTGAGGAAGCGTTTTGTTGTGCGAATTAGCCTAAGTGAGTGTAAAAGGGAGTTAACCTAAAGTGTGCTACTGTGACACACGCACGTGCGTACTGCACATGCGGACATACATGGCGAAACTTATTTTCATACGCACACATTAAAATAAAATGCGCGACCACGCACGCACGCGCGCACACACACACACACACACACACACACACACACACACACACACACACACACACACATAAACTGACATACTGTAAGTATACAGTTACATTCGAACATTACATAAACGCAGATATTCATTCATGCACACTACCCTCTCTCTCTCTCTCTCTCTCTCTCTCTCTCTCTCTCAACATACACCCTACATCAAGCTGTTAACAGTATCTGCTCATGCGTCGACGGTGGACTACTAATCTCGGGCACAGACTTCTATCTATCTATCTATATACCTAGCCTCACCACCGATGTCATTGTCACTCCTGCTGCGATTTTTTTTTTTTTTTTTTTTTTTGCAGTGTGTGGTGGTGGTCAAGTGGTAAAGGACTTCACTGCTGGTCCCAAGGTGGTAAATTCAGTCCTACATGTCGCTGGGAATAATGAGAGGAGCGTACCTGGCCAACCAGCTTTTGTGTCTAGGCTAACACGCTGTCAAGTCAGTTCAGATTAGGTTACGCCCGGTTAGGTTGATTTAGACCGGAAGGGCTGAGAGTCGGCCATGGATGAAGAGATTCGATTTCTAAAACCAACACATATACGGTCAAGGTCTTATAAAAAGGCAACGTACGGCCCTATTTAGACAGACTGCAGGACGCGGGTGTTACAATGAGTAGTCCTTGTTATATTGTTTCTCTCTCTCTCTCTCTCTCTCTCTCTCTCTCTCTGAAATGGGTTATCAAAGACTTATTAACCCTCCAAAGACGAACTGCCGCTCCAAATCGAATAAAACAGCTTAGCGGCGCCAAGAAAGAAACAGTTTAATATAACAAGGCCAAAGACTCTTAGTGGGACTGGCCCGTATTCCTGATGGCATAGAGGGCTTCGTAACACCTCTTCCTTAGCGATTTACTTTGCATATAATACCCAAACAGCCTTTTCCATATTTTTTTTTTTTTTTTTAATATCATTCATTATCTACATACTTTGCCAAAACAACACACACGAGGAAACCGATATGTAGTGCGCAGTATAAACCACGAAGGAAAATGGCATACAAAATTTACAAAACCACTTAATAATCCATATTCTGGAAACCAATCATTAATCCTTCCAATCTAAAGAGATTTTGTACTGTATATACTGTATATTTTTGTTTCTTCCTTTACCAGACCATTCAATTCAGCTTCTGTGGGACCTCTCGTTGAGATAAGAGTTTCATGTATCATCATTATCATCTCAAAAATTTCTTGTGTCTAGGATAGAAATTAATGTACAATAGTAATAATAATAATAATAATAATAATAATAATAATAATAAAATCTTCCATCGTTCAAAATTATCAACTCAGCCCGAGGACTTTTTTTTTTTTTTTTTTTTAGTCTTCCTGTCTCTAGATGATTTTATGCAGCTTACAATACAATTTTCGAAATGGGGGGGAGGTTAGATACAGCCTTCATTAATGCCGTCTCTATCAAAGATCCACCGTCTGTTAGCAGATTAAAAAAAAAAAAAAAATAGCGTCCTCGAGGCGAAGGGGTCAACATATATCAACTCAAAAGGAGGACTGATTGGCTATAACAGATTTTCATTATTCATTTTTATCTTTAACCAATTCTTTATAATCTTTTTCAATTTTTATCTCGGCTCTATCTTCCTGCGGTTTTCTTTACACCTCGTTTTCTCTCACCGATAAAGGGGTAACTGCCCTTATTTTTTCCCTCCTTCCTCCTGCAGTAAAATATGCACTTGAGTATACCCCCCAAACCATTTGCATATGCAGTAAGTTGAGAGAGAGAGAGAGAGAGAGAGAGAGAGAGAGAGAGAGAGAGAGAGAGAGAGAGAGAGAGTTTTACGTAAGGCAAAAG
Organism: Coenobita brevimanus; assembly: GCF_032717465.1. NCBI lineage: Eukaryota > Metazoa > Arthropoda > Malacostraca > Decapoda > Coenobitidae > Coenobita > Coenobita brevimanus. Next base: position 58,690,570 of record NC_137008.1, read on the forward strand.
TAACTGACGGTCTTGTACGCAGGGGTGAGAGAGAAAGAAAGGGAGAGGCGCTTGAAACGAAGAGAAGATAACCTAGAACGGGATGGAGGTCTTAAGTAGGGAGTGTATGAGGCAGGATGGGTGGCGTAGCGTGGAAATATGGGTCGTTACTTAGCAGGGGCAGACACATACACACAATGCTCCCATCCACCTCTCTTCCTAGCTCTAAGTTCTCCTACTCTCTCTCTCTCTCTCACTCTCTCTCCCCCACCACACCAAGCGTATCACAACAGAGATGGAGGTTATTAGTGTCAAAGTGGGGACGTTTGTGGGATGCTGGGGACAAGCCCTTTGTGGGAGTGGTACAGAGACATACAGAACCTCGGAAACGGGCCACCTAGCCTACGTCCAGAGTCGGATCTATGAACACAGGCACTTTCTTCTACAGTGTACCTGCGTCGTCTTGGCATAACCGATAAATGAATAGCAAATGAAATGGTCTTTTGGTTTTCAGCGTGAACTAAAGAGGAAAAAACTCATGTGGTCAGATTAGGCACCTAAAGTCCTGTTACATTCATTCTTCTAGGTCATAACTGTCCTAAACCCGGTCAGAGCAAACCGGAGCCCTTTTGTCAGTTTAATCAGTGTCAGGTCATTTGGGGTCACGTGCATTTAGCCCATATAATATTAATTAACGTCCTTCACCTCTAGTTTCGGTCAGTCAAGTCAATTAATCCAGCTCTCTTTTTACATCCAGTCCGATTCAACCAGGTTAGTTCAAATTCATCCAGGAACACTCAGGGCTAATTCACCTCGTCGCTAATCTTCCACACATTCTGACTGGTGGCTGCTATTCCTACGTTCATGCTTGCACAGTGGAAGTGATGAGAGAATGAGGAGTGGATGGAGGAAAACGAGACGGAAGGGCAGCCTGGCGGAGGTGATGGCGAAGTTTGGTCGAGGATATGAAGGTGCTATCTTTACTGAACTTAGAGATGAGGCGTCTGGCCATAAATATAAACAGACACACAGACAGACTGATGACAGCTATGGAAAGACAGATAAGGAAAAAAAAAGGAAGAAATACAGACAAACAGTTATTCAGACAAACAGATACACAAAGAAAGATACATAAACAAGAGAACAAAGGAAGTAGAGAGTTAAAAAGACAGCTTGACAGCCATTTTTCACGACCAAGGCGAAAGGTAACAGATACAGAGGGATGCATATAAACAAATACTTATGGATAATGAGAGCACACAGAGATAGATACAGAAGGATACAAATAAACAGACTGATTAATTGAAGGCATTTTTCCCACTGTAACCCTTGATGAACTCCGGGATTAGGCGTCCAGCACTAGACTCTGTTCACTTTACTGTCTAGAACTGCCAACCCCCAGAATATGATGCTAGCAGGAAGTACCACAGAAAGGTTGTAGAGCCACAGTATTGTCTTTTTCTGCCACTGAACTACGTGAAAGAAGCTGCAAAAGGACGAAAATTTGAGCCAAGTTAAAGTGAATGAAGTACAGTGCAGTCACTTTTTCCTAAACCCCAAATGTACTTAAATTTCGTAGTACTGTGAAGGTCATTAATTCCTTTACATTTCTGGGGTTCCGTATTCCCTCAGCAGGAGTCCAGTGCATATTGTTGGTTAGCTCGGCACTTTATCAGCAAACTCAGCAACAGTTCTCAGGGAGAGTAAAGCAAGCACTAACGACAGCTGGGCATAAGGTCAGCCAAACAGGTATCGTAAATATTTCTGTAGAGTGTAATTTTTTTCGTTTGTTAAGCATATATATTTTTAATTCTTTTATCTCCATATGATTCATTCAGCTTAGGGATGATTTCAAAATGGATGAGTTTATAGCATACGTAACTCCTGTAATATTTGGGGTTCCCCTACCCATGAAGGAAATCCTCAACTTGTAGCAAGAACTATACATACATGGAACATCTCTCTCTCTCTCTCTCTCTCTCTCTCTAAAGAAATGTTATCGCAGTCAAAAAGATAAACCCCTTCAATCAGATTTTTTTTTTCTATCTCAGTACGGCTCTAGTCACCATAGGCAGGACCTTCAGTACTAAATGAGTCAATGAAGGCTACATCTAATCCTACAGATCCAAATATCTCCCCTACACTGAATAAAATGGCCTGGCGGTGTTAAGAAAATAGAAAGGCGTCATATGATGGAAGGGGTTAATGGGAAGATCCCCTTACATCCAACGCAATGCAATCTGATCCCCTCCCCCGCTCCACCCATCCCCCCTCCTCCCCCTCCCCCCTTAAAAAAAAATCGGACACACCCACGAGCAATCTGCACGCTAATACAAACAGGATAAAGTACTCTTGTTGGATGCAAAAAAATAAAAAAATAAATAAAATAATATAAAACACAATAAAATAAATAAAAAATATATGATTACTCTTTCTCTGAATTTCACTTTGAAACACTGAAAGAAGAGTACTGAAATTCAAATTACCATTACGCGTGCTATGCTATGAATATATGAAATGTAAATATAAACACACGACGCAGGGTTTTGGACTCTGACACATGACACCGAGTTTTACCGCTGTAAATATATTCACTCTTGCAATACTTATATTCCGAGAGTGACGGCAAAAGGTGGTTGCTGAGATATAAGCTTCTCAAAAGCGTTATGGTCGGGCCGGTGTCGTATGCACCAAGTGACTTTATGCAGGAAGTTACCGTTCCGCTAAGTGCGCATGCGCCGAGTGTCCTTTTAGTTGCTGTGCTGAGAGTATCTGCATGTTATCTCAAGTATTTTGCCATTTATCAACAACATTTTATGAAATATATGTGTCATGGAGATAATTGGATGTCTTACCGACCTATATGTAACTATAGGTCGATATATAGATATATAAAAATAAATATACATATGAATGTTACGGCCAGACTGTGAAACCTGTCATTTGTGAAGTAAGGTTAGTTTAATTTAGGTTTATTTAGGTTAGGCTGATCTAGGATAAGGTCAGGTTAGGTTAGTTTAGGTTTGGTTAGGTTAGATTAATTTAGGCTGCATAGAGATGGGAACGGTAACTTTCTGCATAAAGTCACTCCGTGCATATGACACAGGGTTGGGCCGTTTCCACTGAATAGAAAAGTGGCGGACTATTGTGCTGCGACCTAAATCTCAGTTTTAGATATTTGGCACGTTCGTCGTTATTCAACTAAACGCCTCATATGAGAGAAAATGCCACTACTTGGCGAGACACTCGCGAGGGCTTTGCCCTCGCTCGTAACTACTATTACTACTACTACTACTTCTACCAATAAGACGGGGTTTCGGTGCCAATAACGTCCACTGATCGAACCGATGAATATGCAAGTGTGGATGGTTCCTCGTCAGGGCGTGGACATCCATTTTACGGCATGGGTGATAACAATGATAACGACAGTAGCGATAAGCATGGACAAGAGAACTGATCAAACCGGCATCTGAGGGGATATTCATAAGCATTTGAACTGATATGGGTGGGCATACGATTGATAAAGATGGGCATTTGAGGTGATAAGGATGATCGGTTGTGTCGATATGGATGGGCAGTTCAGGTGATAGACAGAGAGAGAGAGAGAGAGAGAGAGAGAGAGAGAGAGAGAGAGAGAGAGAGAGAGAGAGATTAATTCAAGTCCCACTCAATTTATCCAGCGCCTGATACACACACACAAAGTAATCCCACCCAATGAAACCCAGAGCAACACAAACACTATCCATAAACTAAGTCAACAATACTGTCAGCACGAGGACGTCTTGTACATATTATTCTTACACCACCAGACGGTTTACTCAGATTTTTAGGGACACCTGGAAATAAAGGGATTAATAACACACGCCATAAGCCCTTTAAATTCGATGGCACTGCTTTATTACCGTTACCTTCATATAACATTTCTTTTGCCTTATTAAAAACTATATTGTGCGGGGATCGGTGAAAACATTTAATACCCCCGCTCGAAAAGTCTTGCTAACCTGAGGAAAATCGTCTGGAGGCAGCAAGAATCATATAAAGACGACGAGATCAGACTGAAGGAGAAACCCATTTGCTACGAGAAGCCTTCCATCACTGCATAAAATCGTCCAGCGGAACCCAGAACAAAATGGAAAAAAATCGTCCCCAGGATGTAGAATTATTAAAAAACATCCTGCACTTGCCACAACCCAGGACCACCAAAAAACGAAAATAGTAATTAAAAAAAAAACGCGGTTCATTTTTATAAGCCTAGACCAAAACACAGGGACAAAATTAACCCATTATAACATCAGTACAAAAGTTATATATTTCAGTGACATCATTTTGCATGGAAATGAGACGCGTGAACCTGTGGGTATTTTATGGGTGATGTGTGTGTGTGTGTGTGTGTGTGTGTGTGTGTGTGTGTGTGTGTGTGTGTGTGTGTGTGTGTGTGTGTGTGTGTGTGTGCACGCGCGCTCGTTACGCGTTTTACACACACACACACACACACACACACACACACACACACACACACACACACACACACACACACACACACTGAATCTGACGCAACGGTATAGGTCGAGTTGCCGAAAATGATACCATCCTGCTTCTCAGGACTGATAAAATACTAAATGCCATCTACAGTACTATGACCAAAGCCAACAACCGGTCTCTGTTAAATGTGATGCTCTGTCCCCGCCTTCCTTTCAGCTAGGTGTTGAGAAAGACGGTGAGCAGAAATTATGGCCAGGGAACGAAACAGAGGGTAAGCAGTAGTAGAGAGTAAGCAGGCTCTATGGCCCCCTGGAGTGTCATCTTGAGGGGAAACTGTGGCGTTTCTCCTGCGTCTCTCTCCAACCGAGACTGATGACATCGGTCTGGGGTCAAATAAAGTCATCTCTGTCGGTTGCTACGGTTTTACAAGAATAATTTTTAAAGTCCATGGAGAGAAGAAGAGAAGACACAGTGGTTTTGGTTCTGATAGCACTCCTCACCCTACACTTATATTACACCAGCACTTCTCACCCTACACTTACATTACACCAGCACTCCTCACCCTACACTTACATTACACCAGCACTCCTCACCCTACACTTACATTACACCAGCACTTGCTCATACCACTCTACACTGACGCTACACCAGCACTTCCTACCCTACACTTGCACTACTCCAGCACTTCCTACCCTACACTTGCACTACACCTATGAGAGGGTAAGCTCAATTCTCCAGTGGCAGAAAGTAGTCTTCCTCGCCCCTAGTAATTACGGACACTTAAGTACAGGTAAAGCCGGTCTGAATGACAATTGTAAAGTTGCTCATGAAAAAGGGCGTGTGCAAGGCGGTCGCTGTGATACATACATACTGTACATACATATAGGCATACATACTGGCACACTAACATATATACATACATACATACAATACATATATATACTGGCACACTTACATACATACTGGCATGCGTACATACATACTGGCATACATACATACATATTGGCAAATACATAAATATATACATACATACATACTGGCATTACATATATACATACAGACATACTGGCAAACTTACATACATACATACATAGACACCGCACAGTCACTAAATCAAAAGTGGGGAATGCTAGGAAATGTCTGTGTGCACTGAGAGGCGATGGTGATAACAATGGTTGATCTACACAGCACACACTCCTACCGTATACTTACAGTCACATTAGGATCTAAACCAAATGTCACTGCTCACCAAAACCACGTTACTGTTCTCTCTCTCTCTCTCTCTCTCTCTCTCTCTCTCTCTCTCACCACCGCGGCCAGCAACCCACTCCACAGCGCCGAATGAAGGAATTAAACCCGGCCATTTTGACTGGATTACCCGCCAGCCCAGATACTGTTTCCGTTTTCAACTATTTTTCTCTTTTTTTTTATTTCAATTTCCTTTTTATTTCCACCAAACAAAAGAAAAACTAATAAAAGAAAAGGTATGCATTTTTTCTTTAACCTCTTTACAAGTTAATTATTTTACTCTTCCTCTCCTGACGGTTTTATTCGGCAGAGGGGAAACTTGGGAGAACTGGGGAGGGTTAGATGGAGGTCTCATTAACTCCTCCTCCGCTACATGTCACTCAAAAGCTGAATAAAATCGTCTGGTGGCAGGAAACCTAGAGTATAAAGAGGTCACTTGCCTTCCTGGATTACTCCCTTTGACGGCCTGAGAGTGATTTTTTTTTCTTTCTGTTTCCAATATAAAAAAAGGACAGAGAAAAAACATTATTTTTCACCATCACTTCTAGCATTCCAGTTTTTCCTTCCTTCCATTTTTACTTGAGAGCCATATAAAGCTTTCATGATTTGGTCCCTGAGAATGGAAAATATTTTGCCCCCTAATACAACAACATTACATCTTTATTTCTTTTATATTTATACGTTGGCGCCATGATCTTTGTTTGCCACTGCACCAGCAAGAAGGCATGAAAATATATGATATAGTTTCTGAAAAAAAATTACACTCGAGTAGCCAAAAAAGACAGATAGATAGACAGACAGATAGATAGATAGATGTAGTGAGAGAGAGAGAGAGAGAGAGAATTATAATTTCTTTCTTTCTTTTCACAGAGGGAAAAAGCATGCAAAAAAATAAA
>NC_137008.1:58702174-58704674 GCF_032717465.1 Coenobita brevimanus
ACGCTAGAGAGCACCCTTTCTTCTCATATTAACTTGTTTTATGCTTCATGCTGCCGTCAGAAAAAAAAAATCATGTAACATCTTCCATCCTCACAGCCAGCAAAAAGTGCTAGTGAACATCTAATCTTGGTAGTACAGAGATGCGTTGCTCCCATAAAGATCTAAATTGGCAAAACTCGTAAGAACATACCAATAAACAGTAGTGTCGGCAAGCTTATATTCGGCTGATGGTGGTTGTTTTAAGTGAAGCAAAAGACGAACTAAAACTCAAGGTTGTTGATCTGAAGAGAGAGTATGAAAGTAGGTTTAACTCTTTATCAGTGAGCGTATCTGATGTAAGGTATCTGTACATCTCAGGTGCAAAGACTCACTAATGAGCCAGAAAGTAGGTTTAACCCTTTATCAGCGGGACATCTCATATTAGGTAACGCTACATGTGTGTCAGGCGCGAAGACTAGGCAGGAAAAATTATGGGACTGGCTGAGGTTGGCGCACCACCACAGATTTCGAGCCTAATCAGTGCCTGTGATTAATGAGGCGGATTCACGCGGCGCCTCACCACTCCAGGGACATCTAGTGACCTGCTCATTGCTTTAACTCACGCTCAGAATTAAAACTTGTCAGCAGGAATAGCTTTAACTGGTGCTCGTCTACGATTAGTCAAGATCGTACCAGTGTGATGGGAACCGATGCTGACGGACTAAAGGTGGACATGATGAAAGCGAGTTACTTGTAAGAGATATGGCCAGTTCTCTGCAGTAAAAACAAGATGAAGTGCTATAATACTGCTATAATGTGTTGAAAACTATATTCCGGGAATGTTTATGACTGGTAGTTCAGGGAAGAGTCTGGCACAATATTCTCCTTTGCTTTACCGTCAACCAAGACCTCAGGCGTTGTGATTTACAGTACTTGGGATGGCGTCAAGTGGATTCCCTGTTTTACCCTTTGATTCAGATGACATATTTTCTTGGCTACTCCAGATGGATTTACTCATCTTGGAGACGACCTTTGTACTGAAGAGACAATAAAAGCAGCATAACCCTTACAGATCCTAAACTCCCATGCTAAACTGAATTAAATAATATAATTCGACCTCGCTATACGAAGTTAAAACTCTCAAAATCTGAAGAACTGAGTACAAAAAACGCAGGAGTAAAATAGAAAAATCGTCGGACTGAAGGGATTAAAAAACGCAAACTAGACCGAAAGGGGATAATCTTCAATGTCATATTTTGGTTGAACATTCTTCTATTTTTTTTTTCTACTAACAAACAACTCAGCAATCCTCAATTCCTCGGACTAAGGTGGTGGTTCGCAAACTTGGGCAAACACGGCACACTTCATCTTCACCTTTCGCCGAATATTCCTCCATTTTTTATCAGTATTTACAACTCAGGCGCCATAAAAAATTCTGAGCTATGTAAAATGCAACACTCCATCTTTAAAATAGTAGCAAAGACACCGAGTTAAAAAAAAAAAAAAAATGATCGAACGCACACATCTTCGGTGATTAATTTGGTTGAAGAATTCGGAAGTAAATAAAATCGTCGGGAGGCAGCAAGAATGAAAAACACACGACGTTCAAGCTAAAAGGGGATTTCAGAGGGACAGTTTCTACCCCCCCCTCCTCTCTCTCTCTCTCTTTCTCTCTCTCTCTCTCTCTCTCTCTCTGGCTGGTTAACATCGTCCGGCAGAGAGAGAATAAGGCGGTGTAAAGAACGTGCTAACCCCTTCAGACGAGTTTCTTCAGCCACGTACAGGCTCTTGGTGACGTGGGACTTAAATATTCATCAGATCCCGGCACAGTTTTTCAAAGGGTGTTCCATCACTCAAGTCTGGGGGGGGGTTAATGTACACTGCTGGAGTTTGTCTTGGAGTGTAGGCAAGGTTTTAAAAATGCAACACTCAACCACAACTCTCTCTCTCTCTCTCTCTCACTCACACACACACACACACACACAAGGACGGAAGACTATAAATGATGAAAGCAGGGGAGAGAGAGAGAGAGAGAGAGAGAGAGAGAGAGAGAGAGAGAGAGAGAGAGAGAGAGAGAGAGAGAGAGAGTGAGAGAGAGAGAGAGAGAGAGAGAGAGAGAAACTACAAAAAATACTGCTTTCTCCCTCAGCCGATACAGAGTTACGTGGTATACAGTATACAGGGAAGCTCCAGAGTCCTATCAATTTCTCTCAAGGGCTAGGTAAGGTTGCGCTGGGTGAGGTGAGGTGAGGTGAGGTGGTGAGGTGAGGTGAGACATAAGGTGAGGTGAGGTACGATGAGGTGATGCTATGTTGTTATGCTATTATGTAATGCTATGTTAGATTGCTGTGTTGTGTTGGTCTGGAATGGTCTGGTCTCGTTCGGTCTGACTGGGTCATTATTAATTCAGGTTGTTTGACTGAATTTGGTCAAGCCAGATTATGCTAAGAACGGCCACATATGCAATGATAAGGTCAAGTTAGGTCAGATCAAGTTAAAATTTTCACACACGGTCAGGAAT
>NC_137008.1:58709674-58754674 GCF_032717465.1 Coenobita brevimanus
AACAAAAATTACGTCCTTTAGCTGGACTGGTTAGAGGAGAGAGTGGTGGTGACAGGAGAGAGTCAGACAGAAGACAAGACAAAAAGCCCCGCTCCAGGGACTGCTCAGGCGTGTAATTATGTGACGTGCTCTCTAATCACCATGTTCTGCCTTCCAAGCACCTGACAGTCGCAGTTGCTACGTACTGATTAACACTCTGCATTATGTGTGTGTGTGTGTGTGTGTGTGTGTGTGTGTGTGTGTGTGTGTGTGTGTGTGTGTGTGTGTGTGTGTGTGTGTGTGCTTCCAGTTTCCACCCCCACAATCATGCACTGACCCTCACTCTCACATACTAATTCCCATCCAATTGGCCCTGCAAATGATGTACTATTATACGATTATATTTCACGTCCACCTGTGCCTAGGGTTGTACCAAACAGCACCAGCAGAAGCAGCAACAATAATAATATTAATACTGATGATAATAATAATGACAACAACAACATTAATAATAATAATACTAAAAAAAAAATAATAATAATAATAATAATAATATCATGATTGAATATTATCATTATTATTATTGATATACCACCCAATCTTGCCCTCTCAGGAAGGTACGGGCCTGGGGCTACACTACTCAGTCCCGACATTTAATTTAAGGCCAGGTAAACAGTCTCGCCTGTTCGTGAATGACTTTATGTATACACTAATCCCCGACCACCTCTCAGATGGCAACACACCTTGACTCACTGGACCACCAATCCTCCATTAGGTTATACAGTTATCATCCAACAGTAAATGGTTTCACAGATCAGAGGAAACTTTGGACTGCCACTCAGTGCAGTCACCTGAAGGCTGCATTATATCGAATGATTAGAATATAGGCGCCCCCATTTATCACATAATAATAATAACAACAACTATAACACCGTAAAATTGCCCCTCTAGTTTACTATGCTATTCCCAAACTCCTGTAATCAGAATAAAAACGTTTCTGTTAATATTATGGCCGGACGACCCGCTAAGAATTCCAGGGCCTGCATGTTCTGTGTATTCATTTAATTATGTAGGATCATAGTGGCCTATACCGATCCTCACTCATTGTCCTGCACATAGGGATCGATCGTCTGTGGTCTATTCTTGTCGGTTATAGAAACTCCCTAGCACATTTTCTTTAGCATTTTTTTTTAAACGCCTACTTAATATTAATTTGTATGCTATTTACGATGAAAATGGTGGTACTGGAATGATTTAAATGACACAGAGGAGGATAGTAAGGAGCAATAAGGAAAGCTAGAGGGGCACTCAATGGAGTGCATCTCTCCGATAAGGGCAAAGTAATATTCAAACCACTCTTCATAATGGGTTAGGTCTTCTCATCACTGATTAGGGTTTCGCAGAATGAGTTTTCCGGATCCAGAATCTGTAACACAATCTGGATCGGTCCCAAAAGTCAATCGATTGTTTCCTGCGACATGGGCCATCTACCCACCAAATTTGGCCCAAACCTCTCTTTTAGTTTTTGAATAATCCTGCTAACCGACAAACTAACAAACAAACAAAGGTGAAAACATATTCTCCTTGTCGGAGAGAATAAATCACTTAGGAACAGGTACTAGGGAGCTTCTTTTCCCTACGAGAATACGGGCCTGTGTGTTCTGCGTACCTATTCAATTATGAAGGAGCACTGTGAGCTACACCGACCCTCACTCCCATTCAGTGTCATGTATTTACCCTCACTCTCACTCACTTTATGAACGCCATGTGAAGCGCAAGAAACGCCCCTCGTCAATAATTACTGAGTCCTTACTAATCACACCACCACCACCACCACCACCACCACAGCTAAAGAGTAGACACAACCACAGTTAAAGAACATCAAATCACCACAGGTAAAAGACATCACCATCACTACATCTCCACGGTTAGAGATCACCACCACTACAGTACCACAGCTAAAGAGACCACCACCACCACAAACATCTCCACAAACACCACCACTGCGCCACACCACACTACCACAGCTAAAGGGAGACACTACACCACACCACCACAGCTAAAGGGAGACACTACACCACACCACCACAGCTAAAGAGACACCATTACCACCGCCACAGGTAGAGCGATCAAACCATTACAGCTACAGACACCACACCACACCACACCTAAAAAGAAACCACACCGTACCACACCACCGCCACACGCTCCATTAAGTGCAGCATGAATCAGGCTTGTGGTGAATGGTGGGTCATGCTACGGTGTTCATAATTGACTCGTCCAGCACCATGACGTCGTTTGTATTCTGTTCTTGGTACGGGCTGATTCAACTTAACCCTTTTACTACTCTGACATCTGACCTCTATATATCCCACCTCCGGACGATTTTACTCAGCTTAGCCATTAAACTTCGGAGGACCCTATTTATTTTGGCCGTCAGACGATTTAACTCGCCACTGATACAATTCTTGAGGTCTGAGGGGGTAGGCGATGGAGGAACAGGACCAGAATCGACCAGATTAGAATGAAAGGAGAAAGTCTATGCAGCGTTCAGCTCTATCGGACGGTGAAACAGCAACACAGTGATACGTAAGTTATGAGATATGAAAAACAAAACAGTTTCTGATAATAGTGAACTGCTAGGTAGACTTATCCAACTGGTAAGATCCTTAATGTACGATTAATGGACGCAAAACCGTATGCTGAAAACTTTAATCCTGAAGAGGAAGGCAGACTCCCAACTTCTGACGACCATTTCTGAAGCCTGAGGAGAAGATGGCCGTACCGTACTTTGTAAAACGAGAAGCACGCTGACAAGGTTCAAGAATCACATGCGTTCCACGTATACGGTATCCATCATAACCATTAACGATCTCAGTTTTAAGCACATGACCCATAAATTCACAAGCATACTCGTAAACTTGATTCCCCGTCGTAACTATAATTTGTTTTCATGGGAGGTATAGAGACAGTAGTAAAATGCAGTCTTCGTTAACCTTGTTCACTATTACGGCGCTGCTTTCCTCACCTACAGTACAAGTGTCTGATCGTCTAGGGAAGGAAATGCAAGATGATGTTCTCTCGGGTTGAGCTCTTTAATGCGATTTTAATTTCCTCGTCTTATGTCTGGATTCTTCCCCCTTCCTTTTTTTTTTTTTTTTTTTTTTTCTTTGCGCATATGTCTCTTAGCAAAAGATGTTAAAACTTTGACTGGTCGTTTTTCTATTTTTTTTTTCTACTGCACAAAATCGTTTAATGTTAGCAAAAAACAAAATGCTAAGTGTACCAACAACTGCTAAGAGGTTACTAGCGATAATTTTTGAAGCGTTTGATCGCTAAGATTTCACTTAGTTACAAAAAATCTTCTATTTCACCATCTAAATGCTCATATGAACCCAACCACAGTGATAGGGTTAATTTAAAGGATAAATTTCATGTCTCTAACCCCTTCATTACCAGACTTCTTTATCTTCACTTCTTTATCTTCCATTTTTTTTCCACTTCTCTACGGGATCACCGTATTTGACTAGTCAGGAATATTCAGCTCAGTCGTGCGCCTCTTTCCCCTTCTCTCATTCTTTTCTTTTCTCTTCTCTCTCTGTCTCCACCGAGGCTATCCTGGTTTGATTTGCCATTTTGGTTTCGGCTGCTTTTACGTCCGGATGCCATCCTCAAGCCAACCCCTCCCATTAATTAGGCTTTGGGTTGCCTTGCCCCTCCAATGGGTGAGCGGCTCTTGTGGGTGAGCGGTGTGCTCTTCTTGTAGTCTGACTGCTGCTAACAGGTCCTTCTAGTATGGCCCCTCTTAGTTGAAGCAGTACTCATGCCTGCTCACCACAGTAAGGTAACACACCAAGAGCAGGTTCGTCCGCACGCCGTAAGGGCCACCACCTCTTTCCGGCTTGGGCTGGACCTTTACTGCCAAACGACTCTTCCATTCTGAGGAGAATAATGTGATGGTAGGAAGAATGAAACATAAAATGACGTTCTCTTCCCCTCTAAAAGGAGTTAACTTCTCCAATACGATTACCTGCATGGCATTTTATTGTTCCTGTCTCCATATCTCCAGACGGTTATTTCTGTTAACACAACGGGTTAGCGGAGTCCATTTTTAACCCCTCCACTACCTGATGTCTCTTCTAGGTAAATCACATGATGGTGGCAAGAACAAGCGAAAAATTCTCGGGGTGAAAGGGTTTAATTGTGTCATGAATCAGAGACACGCCAGCACGCCACTGTGTTCATAATTGATACGCGAATAAGAGAGTTGGGGGAGTCATGCGATCTCTCTCTCTCGTGTGTGTGTGTGTGTGTGTGTGTGTGTGTGTGTGTGTGTGTGTGTGTGTGTGTGTGTGTGTGTGTGTGTGTGTGTGTGTGTGTGTGTGTGTGTGTGTGTGTGTGTGTGTGTAAGTAAAGCAACAGCCACTTCATCATGCACACGACACACCTCCCGTCATGCACAAGTTACAAGTCTATTCCACACTCATGCACAAGGCTCAGTTCCCATCCATTCTGTAATAAACCTGTCTAATCCACTTCAGTCATTCACTAGCCACTGCTCCCATTCACTGCCATGCACCCATCCCATCATCTGTCCATATCGTCAAACATTTGTCCCATCACCCACCCATATTGTCATGCATCTGTTCCATCACCCACCCATATCGTCATGCACCTGTCTCATCACCCACCTATATCGTCATGCATCTGTCCCATCCTCCACCCATATCGTTATGCACCTGTCCCATCACCCACCCATATCGTCATGCACCTGTCCCATCACCCACCCATATCGTCATGCACCTGTTCCATCATCCACCCATAACGCCATGCATCTGTCACATCATCCACTCATATCGTCATGCACCTGTCCCATCTTCATCCGTACCGTCATGCAAAACAATCAGTTATCGATCAGACGTGCCTGTTAGGGGGAACTCCTGTTGTTCTCTCTCTCTCCCTCACTACCTTGATGTCTTCCTACCTGTCAGATGCCATATGTACAAGAGTGAAACGTGATTTTTTTTTTTCTTCGTCTTGGAGAAATTTTTGACTTGTACTAACTCCAAGCCCACATCAGTAACCTACAACGCTCATTTTCACGGAACGTATAAATTACCACTTGTCCTACTCCACCACCAACCCCCGCCTATTTCTCTCCACGTCCCCCTACCCTTTTACTGCCCTCCTCCCCCTACGTGAAACTTGCGTGACATGGACCTTTCCTCCTCCAAAGCTGCAACTCGTACAATCTCCATCTTTACAGGCTGTGGTTGCCCCGTCCTGCCCCACCACTCACTACCGTCTTAGCCCATCTCATCCACTCAATCCATTCCTTTCTCCCCACACCACCCATTTTCAGATCCTGACGAGCATATCAGCATCTTATTGTTAGGCAGCGGCTTTCCAACTTCTATTCTCACTTCCTTATTCCGTATCACGGCTCCCAGTGAACCTGTAATCTTTCTTCCCTACTGTATTCTATCATGCAGTTCATCCTCTAAGCTTCCATCCTTGCTCCACTACCTAAATATTTGAAGGCACTCAAATTCTCCATTTCCTGACCAAAGAAACCGCGCTGTGTACCCTGTGGCCTTATTCCTTTCAAAGACCACAACAGTACTCTTTGCTACAATTACTATTAGGTTTTGTTTGTACACACTTCCAAACTCATTCATCAAGCCTTGCAACTCCCACTCATCTTATACTCGTATCATCAGGCAACTTCCAAATACTACCCTCTGTCTTTTAGGGCAATCCAGCATCCACTGCTCTACCTTGTAATTCTTCTATGACATCATCAATATATATCTACTGAATAACCATGGAAATATGACAGTACGTACAGGTCATACGGGAAAAGGTGAACACTGATGTAGCTAAAATTAAATCAATTACTCATATGGGGCCACTAATATTTTTTTTTCCTCACTCCCTGATATGAACCTTCATGTTCCATTACTACGGCCTGTCCCCGTTTAATTTCTTTCGTTTCACTCCATTCTTTTCTTAATGCTTTATCTTTGTGCCATTAATGTGGTTAATGAAGGCTATATTCAACCCCTTCGGCTCGAAAATTCTCTTTAAAGCTGAATAAAACTCTCTCTCTCTCTCTCTCTCTCTCTCTAACACCGTAATCATGCACCTCATTACCGTCTTCCATTAATTAATCCGTAATTAGTGGTGGCTTTGCATCCCTGAATCTCACCTATCCATTTGTTAATCTATTTGTGTCTATCTATCCATCTATCTACGAATATCTAGCTGTCTGTCTGTCTATCTGTCTGTCTGTCTGCCTGTTTGTCGGCCTGTCTCGGTCTGTCTCTCTTTCTACCCATCTGTCTGTCTGTCTGTCTGTCTGTCTGTTGATGAATAATTAGCAGTCTGTTAATTGCCTATCGCTCCATCTATCTATCCATATATCAGTCTATCTGCTAATTGCCCCTCTCTCCATCTATCTATCCGTCCATACGAGAGTGTATTAGTCTGTCTGTATATCTACCTATGTCTCTACGTTACATTGTGTGTGTGTGTGTGTGATGTGTGTAATTTAAAAGTGAATTACCTTAACCTGCTTTACAGTAATGGATGGCGTAGTGTTTCCATGTACAATGTTCATGAAGGCAATTTTTTAACTTACTCTAGCTAGTAAATTAACATCAGATTCGTTATGCGTACATGCAACACACGCACATCAGCTCATACAGACACACACATAAATACATGCAAAGGTACATTTATACATACAGAAAACACATACATACATTAATACACAGAAAACACATACATACATTAATACAATCAGAAAGCACATGCATACATTTAAACAGACAGAAGACACATACACAACAAATACACATATATAAACACACGTATATGTATAGAAAGGAGCAATCGAAGAATAAAAACAGCCATGCACTACACAATTCTAAAATAACTGATGGAAGGACTGAACCACCTGCCCAATGAACATTATCTTTCGCCTTTTTCGTTCCATAAAATTTTCTCACTTTTTCCTCCGTTGGTCCTCACTCATTACTCCAAATCAGGCTCAGTGCCAGCCAATGGATTTTCGTTTTTTATGACCTTGGTTTGATCCCTGACCTTTTTTGTTCATAATTTAATCACTCGCTCCTTTGATGGTGCCCGTTCAATATTCCAAAGCTGATCCACTTTCATCCCATAATTTTTCCACTGTGCTGCTGACAGACGGACAAACCAACCCAAGCCTATAACACCCTCCCGCAGCAGGTGTAATAATCCATCCATACATATCATACTATGGGAAATACACATATACAATAAATCACATCCCTCTACCTCCCCACATCACCCCCATACAGCCGGTGAAGAAGCCTGGGTATCACCTGTCACGCCCACAGCCACGGCGTGATATCATGCTGTATTGTCATGTAAATAATGCAATCACACATCTGCATAACAGCTCCTACAATGTGCCTTGCGTCTCCCTGCCCCGCACGCTCTCTCGCTGTCTCTCATGCATACCGGCTCTCATGCACTGACCCTTCCTCACTCTCATGCATTGTCCACTACTCTCACTATCATGTACTGACCCTCAACACTCGCTCTCGCCCATCCTCACTCTCATGCACTGACTATTCATCACACTATCACGCACTGCTCATCACACTTCTTCTCACACACCCTCACTTTGATTCCCTCTCGTCCTCACTCTCACTTCGAATGACTCTCACACCCACTCTCACCTTGCTCACCCTCACGCACTGGCTCTTACTATATTAATACATTCACGCTCGATTTCACTCACACTCGCTTTTATGTACAGGTTCTTTCTCTTGTAAAGGTCCTAAACCTCGCACAGTAACATGCAATGGTCACTCACATATATTCCTTCACACACCAGCCCTTCCTATCCACTTTCCTCCCTCCTCACACACACCTGACTTTACTCTCTCGTTCACTCACATCTTCTCAGTCTCATGTACTTATCCTCTATTTTACTCACACTAGTTCTCACTCACTCTCATGAACCAGTCTCCAGCTCACACTCACTCACTCACATGGTCCCACTCCCTCTAATGTACAAAACCTTACCTTTCGCTCAGTCTCGTGCACTAGCCTCCCCCCCCCCCTCTCTCTCTCTCTCTCTCTCTCTCTCATACACAAACCCTCCTTCTCACTCACTATCATGCAACGGGATACCTCTTGCTCACTTTCATGTACTAACCAACTCACTCACTCACTCACTTTCTCATGCACAAACCGTCCCTTTCACTCAGTACCATGCAACGGGTCAGTATTCTTCCGGGACCAGCTTAGACGGACAGATAATCAAAACAGCATCATATTTTTGTTCATTTTACCGACCAACCCTTTACTGAACAATGTCTCGCTAAAGGCATCTGGTGAGATTAATCTGCGGCAACAAAGAGTAGCTGTGGGATGGTGGAGAGACTGGGAGTGTACAGTATTTCAGAATATTAAACTAATGTCGAGAAGACTGCAGAATATTACACAACGTCATAAATAAGCTTTCGTTATCTCGTCAACAACAGACACCAGGACATTAAACCACCGTCATAATAATAAACCAATATTATATCCAGTAAAAAATAAACTAAGATATCATTTTACGTGAAGAAAATATTACCACCGTGGGGAAAAAAAGTTTACCACATAAAAACAAAGTCCAGAACAATATACCGTCGTCCGAAGGGATTCAGGGTACCATACTTCAAAAACAGACTCCAAAATCGAACGTCGAAAGCAAAACACCAAAATATCACACAACCGTCGAAAATAAAGACGAACACGTAAAAAACAGATTTCGGTGTATGCCACGTCAAAACATACCAGAATATTATACTACAAGCTAAAACAGATTTCAGAATGTTCCATCACGTCAAACACAGACTTCAGAATATCAAACGTCAATCGGATATCAGAATATCAAGTCAGAAAAAGACCAGTTTACATTACGTCAAAATTAGACTTCGGAATATTATATACGTATAAATCGAAGTCCCCCGAATTGATCAGCCGGGTTATGAAAAAGAAAGAAGAAAAAGAAATATATCAGGTAACACAGAGACCTATTTCCCATGTAACTTAGAAATCCAGATAGGCTTGCTCAAGAATGCAGGTAAGTTCGTAAATTCTCTCTCATTTACCCCAAGAACCCAGGTAATCTCTCCCTCAGGTA
Source organism: Coenobita brevimanus (assembly GCF_032717465.1). Taxonomy (NCBI): domain Eukaryota; kingdom Metazoa; phylum Arthropoda; class Malacostraca; order Decapoda; family Coenobitidae; genus Coenobita; species Coenobita brevimanus. The sequence goes on from NC_137008.1 coordinate 58,718,838, forward strand.
GTAATGGCTCCGTCGCTCAGGTAACTTATGAATCTCTCTACGGTACAAATAGCTGTCAATAAACTTACGAATTCGGATGACTTGAAAGAACACAGGTAATTTCCCCCAGGTAACTTACACATCAGTCTCCCAGGTACGCTCTCTCTTCAGGTTAGCTCACAGGTCTATCGCTCAGGTAACTTACAAATCCAGGTAACTTCAATGAATCTATGACATCTCCCTCTCGCAGGCAATTTATGCATCCAATCTGGCCAGCTCAACAACAGATGTTAATTGTAGACTTACCCCTCACTAAACCAATCAAAGTGTCAGCCAGGTAACTTCAAGGATTTCCCCCTCATTTAATACACGAATCGAGGTAATCTGTTTGCTAGGTAACTCACAAACATCTCCCCTTTAATTAAAGGCTCGAGTAATTTTGTCTGCCAGGTAACCTACAGATTTGTCCCACATTTAAATGCAAAATCGAGGTAATCTGTTTGCCAGGTAATGCAAATCTCTCTCTGAAGTATTTCTCGAACCTAATCAACTTAAACGAACCCAGGTAAGATAACACGTGAGCCAGGTAACTTACAATCTCACATTTAATTGACGAATCAAAGTAATCTATCTCACAGGTAACATACAAATGACTCTCTTATTTGCCTCACGAATCAAGGTAATCTGCCAGGTAACATACAGCCTTCTCCCACCTTTACCTCACGAATCAAGGCAATCTGTCTGCCGGGTGACTTACGGATCTGTCTCCCAGGTGCGACACGGTGCATGGGAGGAAGGCGGAGTCCCCCACGAGGGCCGTCACGTTCTGGTTGGTGGGTTCGAAGGAGGGCGAGAGTACGTGTCTGAAGTCCGACCACAGCTGCGACGACGACTCCAGGGTCTTGGAGTTGAAGGACAGCGCTGCGGGCAAAGAAGGGATCGTGGTTAGGTTGGGCTGCATTAGGATGGACTGGGATGGGTTAGGTTAGGTTAGGCTGGACTGGGTTGGATTAGGATGGACTGGGATGGTATAAGCTTGAGAAGGTTGGGTTAGGTTGGACAGAAATACAATAAGGAGATCATCGATACATGAGTTGATCACCCAGACTGACACGCGAAAGCTTTATTCCACAATGCCTCGGTGAAACTAATGTGGTCCTCGTGAGCGGAAAAATGAAGCCACAGACAGAGACAGAACGTTTTATCTGTACTTTTTTTTATGTTGCAGGGATTTGGTTATGATGGATGGGACTCGATACGGTATATGATGTGATATGCAATGTTGAGGTATACTGATTGTGTGTGTGTGTGTGTGTGTGTGTGTGTGTGTGTGTGTGTGTGTGTGTGTGTGTGTGTGTGTGTGTGTGTGTGTGTGTGTGTGTGTGTGTGTGTGTGTGTGTGTGAACACACAAACCCATCTCAATACCCATCTATCTCTGTATCAGTATAAGGCCTTTGCTATAGTAGGTTAGATTAAGCTACCGGTATGTTAATGTTTGCTTGGTAAAAATGGGTTGAGTAAGCTGGGCTGGGCTGGGTAGGCAAACTTTTCTTAGAGTAGGCTGATAGGTGTGGCCATACATAATTAACAGAGAAAAAACAAGTACCGTTATAAAAGTGTGTGAGACATGTTTGGGTAGGGCAAGGTAGGCAAGTGTAGGCCTCGCCAGGTAAAAGCGGCATTAGAGAGGGTATGTGAGGGCTGGGTTGGGTGTGTTGGCGTGGACATACACACAGCTGCCCAGGATATTTGTCCAAGTCTACGGCCTCGGGGGAGAGTGGGAGAGTGTAGACATGTATGTGGGGAGGCTCCCCACATACAGCTCTTCTCAATAGGGTGGAGTCAAAGGCTTTTCGTCTCATTAACTCTCCTCCTCTTACTGACTCCCTTCAACCTCTGTCTCTTCGCCGCACTGTTGCATCTTTATCTCTTTTCTATCGCTACTTTAATGGTCACTGCTCCTCTGAACTGTCTGCTTGCATTCCTCCACCTCTACGACGGGCGCGTAGCACCCGTCTGGCAGCAAACTCTCATCCCTTTTCTGTCCAACTCTCTAATGCAAGAGTTAACCGTTACTCCCAGTCTTTCATTTATGCAACAGGTCAGCTCTGGAACTGTCTCCCTCTATCTGTATTTCCTGCTGCCTATGATCTCCAGTCTTTCAAACGCAGTGTGTCCAGGCATCTCAAAATGATCGGATCTTGAATTTGGCTCTCTATTGTATTTTGTTTTTCTCTTGGAGGGAACTGTTACTGCGGGCCATGGCCTTTGGTTCCTTCTTCCTCGCATAAAAAAAAAAAAAAAAAAATGTTGGAGGAAAAGATGAAGGTCACAGGAAGTACATCACTTCTACAATATGAAAAAGGAAAGTACCGAGATTTCTCATACCTACATACATGCGTACATACCTAAATACATACATATATACGTACATTAAATACATACATAATTACATATATGCATCTTATGACACCAATTTGGGCAATGCTTAAATCACCGCATATACTGAAATACACAACAAGGGTGTTTGTACGGAAAGTCAGTGTCGTGATGGAGAACTAGGCGACTTGTAACACAGCAGAATTCTCCCTCCCTGTTACGGCTTGATCGGACCAGAGAACTTCACGATCACCAGTTCAGTAGTATGATTAGATAAAGCTAAGTCGAGAAAGGGCAGAGTAGGTTAGAATTCGAGAGGGTTGGGATGGGCTGCGTACAGTAAGGTAGGGTAGGGTAGGGTAAGTAGGATAAGGTACGGGTAGGGTAGTGTAGGGCAGGGTATGGTTGATGAGGGTAGGGTTGGGAGTAGGGCAGTGTAAGGTATGGAAGGGTAAGGAGGATAGGGCTGGGCGTGTGTGTGTGTGTGTGTGTGTGTGTGTGTGTGTGTGTGTGTGTGTGTGTGTGTGTGTGTGTGTGTGTGTGTGTGTGTGTGTGTGTGTGTGTGTGTGTGTGTGTGTGTGTGTGTGTGTGTGTGTGCAAGAGATTCTGTATGCTGCGTGTATTAACGAAGTCTCTCTCTCTCTCTCTCTATCTCCCTCTCCCTCTCCCCTTCTCTCTCTCTCTCTCTCCACTTGCAAGAAAGCGGTAAGAGCCTCGCTGAAGATCGCTGAGGAATATAGCGCTGTGGGAATGCAAGGAAGTCGATTGGCCGTGATGGGATAAGTAAGTCAGAGTGAAGAGAGAGAGAGAGAGAGAGAGAGAGAGAGAGAGAGAGAGAATGGCAGGAGAGGGGAGATGGACGAAGAAGGGCCGTACAAATGAGTAAAGGGACAGTAAGATAAAAGAAGGCCTATTGGTCCAAAAGAAGTTGTCTGCTGGGGTGAAACTAACCTCTCCTGAGATCTAACCACCGTGTGTGGGGAGAAGATAAAGAGAGATAGGGTGGGGGGTAATGGTGGGGAGGAAGTAAGGGTGGTGGTGGGCAGGGAGTATGGGCAGTGGTAGGGGAGAGAAGAGTTGTGGGGAGATGGAGGAAGGGGTGGTGGTGGTGTGAGGGAGGAGAGAATGGTGGGGCGGGAAGGGGGAGCAGAAGGATTAATCAGTTCAGTACGAGAGAACATTCCTAAGTTGAAAAAAAAAAAAATCGTCTGGAGGAAGAGAATGAACGGCGAGAGGATGTGAGGTGAGTTATGCAACGTGGATGAATTGGGATGGAAAGGGAGAGGAAGGGAAGGGAGGAAAAGGGAGTGGAGTGCGGGGAAAGGAAGGGGCAAAGGAAGAGGGAAGGGAAGGGAAGGGAGGAGGGAGGAACAGAAAGGAATGTTGAGAAATGGAAGAAAAGAGAAGAGAAAAAGGAAGGGACAGGGACAGAAAGAAAACAAATGGACAGGAAAGAAGTGAAGGGAAAGGAAAGTGAAGGGAGAGAGCAGAGGAAGAGACAGGAGGGGGAGGGCAGTGAACAGGTGTCAAAAAAGGGACAGCATTACGTGTTGCATTTTTTCCTCTTTATTCAGCTGGTGCGATTATGACTGATTCTGACACGAGGGTTTTTGTAAAGCTGAATGATAATGACTCCCAAAATGTGTGTTTTTGACTGACACCGCGCACGTTTTTGCTGGTTCGACAAGGTAGGGGGGAAAGGTAACCACATTCCATTAGGTTATTTCTCTCTCTCTCTCTCTCTCTCTCTCTCTCTCTCACACACATTTTTTTCCTCTCATTTCCAGCAATTTTTCTTTCCTCCCGTCCTCACACCCTTTCTCCCATTGTGGCTGTCTCTCCCTGTCTGAGTTATCTTTCTTTCTCTCTATTCTCTTCCTTTTTAAATCTTTTTCTCTGTCTGCCTCTGTCCCTTCTTCCTGTCTTCCGTATTTCTTCCCAATGTATTAATGCCTCCTTTCATCGTTCAGTCTCCTCCCTCCCTCTTTCCCCTCCCTTCTCTCCTACTATTCCCTCCATCACCTCTTCCCTCCCTCCCCCATACCCTTCATCCCCTCCCCTTACCCTCCGCCCTGAAGCTATGTTATTCTGCTCTGTTTTTTCCTATTTTCCTCTGTCTCTATGGATTTTCTTTTATTCATTTTTAAAGGTCAAACCACAGTTCCCCAGTGCCGCTTTTGTCAAGTTTTCTCACTCTTTAATTTCATCCGTGTATGCGGCCCGGGAGGATTTTAGTCTTTTTCTTTTTTATATTTACTGCCAGACTGATACAGACTGACTTATAGATAGACAGACAGACTTACTGACTGACAGATATATAAGGAGACAGACAGATAACATACAGACGAAGTTACCGGAACATGATGAACGTGTGCAGGATTCAAACACCTACATCTATCCTTCCGTCTATACCTCCACGCTCCAAACAATGTAGGGTAGGGCTATTCAACTTCGGCCGGCGGGACAAATCCGGCCCTTGAGTCTTTTCTGTTTGGCACTTTGACTGACTCTGAAGAATGAAAATAAATGAATAAACAAGCATAAAATAGAAAGCTTTGCGTTTTTCTTTTTATTCATGTATTTATCGGAAAAAGTAAACGTAAATAAGATATGAATTCCTCGTTTCCTTCTGTGTACAAGTGTTTAGACGGGGGGAAAAAATACTGGTAAAGTAATGTATGACCCTTTTGTTAATCTGAGTTTCATAATTCGCCCCTACTTCTAGAGTAGTTGAATAGCTATGTATGAAAGTGCACATCCATTCACCAATACATTAATTCATCCAATCGTTTGTCCGTCCGTCCATCCACCCATCCATTCAACCGTCCGTCCATCCATCCATTCATCCAACCGTCCATCCATCCATCCATCCACCTCCCCCAAAAGGTCTTAGACATCAAAGACCAAATCCATTCATCTATCCATCCATCCATTCATACATTCTCCTCGACAAACGTTAAGAATCGAACAGCACATCCATCCATCCACCTCCCCCAAAAAGTCTAAAGAATCTAAGAGCACATCCATCCATCCATCCATCCACCTCCCCCAAAAAGTCTAAAGAATCTAAGAGCACATCCATCCATCCACCTCCCCCAAAAGGTCTAAGGAATGGTAGAGAATTAACATATAGATCGGCCTTATAATTGAGGGCTCGGGGCCAGAGGTGCGCCAAGGGACTCCACCTCATTAGGGTTGTATTTTGATCTAAGCTCTCACAGGGGGAAAAAAACATAAAGGGAAAAAGTCTGGTTTGTTTCTTTGTTTGTCTGTCCACTGGGAAAGGTTTGGTGTTTGTGGCGTGGTTTGTTTTATGTCTGCTTGTCTCTGTGGATGTGTGTTTAGTATTTGTCCACTGTGGAAAAAAATATTGGTGTCTGGGTGCAGTTTTCATGGTTTGTGTTTTAGATTATATTATTCTTCTCTCTCTCTCTCTCTCTCTCTCTCTCTCTCCTTTTATCCCAGCCTTACTTTATCAGATTAGCTTCTCTTTATTCTGGGGTCAATCTCATTATCTACTGTCCTTCGTTTTTTTCTTCACCTCTCTCTCTCTCTCTCTCTCTCTCAATCATGACATCACATCACATCACACCGCACCACAAAGGCCAATCGCTCTCTCTCTCTCTCACTACCTCAACATGAAAGACACCTAAGGAACAAAATTGTGAGAATGGATTGGCTATGGTGGGATAAGTCAGAGAGGAGACAGCGCAAGATCGAATCCCTCTTCCCTCAGCATGACCGGAAAGATGGGGGGATGGAAGTGGAGGGATCTGGGGGACTGGGGATAGATTTAGGGGATGCGGAATGTGGGCTGGGAGATGTGGTTTATTTTGGAAATGGAAGGGGATGAGAGGGGTATGTGAGGAAGACAGTGAAAGAGGAGGAAAGGACACGAATGATTTTATAGAGTACGATAATAATGGCTTTCAAAATTCATCTCTTTAACTGCTGGTTTAACAAATTACCTGGAGGAGAATAAAAAAAAAATCCACTGGGTTATTTAATTACTCAGACAGACAGACAGACAGACAGACACACACACACACACACACACACACACACACACACACACACACACACACACACACACACACGCACTTGAACGAGTTCCTTATATTTTGAAAAGCTAGGTGAAAAGCTTTTCCTCTAATCCCATGTGGGTGGTGAAGGATTGATCAAAGAGGTCTTGGTTATGATAGACAGACAGCTAGATAGATACAGAAAAACAGATGGATGGACAGAGACAGATATAGACACTGAGAGAGACAAATGATTAGATAAATTGATAAAGAAAGATAGATGGACAAACGAACAAATATACGGTATAAACAGATGGTTGTATATGTATACAGTATATGTAGGTATACAATGGTAGATACATGTAATTAGGTAAGTAGGTAGGTATACAGGTAGGAAAACATACGGATAGACAGACAGACAGATGGATACATTTTGGCAATGATATATATTTTTTTTAAGGTGGAAGGGACCAAGGGTTGGACGCCCGTTAGAGTGTTTCCTCCAAGAAATAAAACTGAAAATGCCAAATTCAAGATCCATTCATTTCGAGATGTCTGGTCACACTGCGTTTAAAAGACTGGAGGTCATCCGCCGACGGAAATACAGACAGAGGAAGATGATTCAATAGATGATCTGTTGCATACATGAAGGACTGGGAATATCGGTAAACTCTTGTCTTGGAGAGCTGGACAGAAAAATGATGCAGAGTTTGCTGCTAGACGGTTGCTACGTGCCTGCAGTGCTGGAGGAGAAATGCAAGCAGACAATACAGAAGAGCAGTGACCACCGAGGCAGCGTTAAAAAAAGATAAGCTGTAACACTGCGACGAAGACACAGGGTGAAGAGTCAGTAAGAAGAGGAGAGTTAATGAGACGAAAAACTCTTGACTCCACCTTGCTGATAAGAGATGTGTATGGGGAGCCTCCACCCCCAACACATGAGGGTTGTCCTCTACACAGGGACGAATAAAACCCCTGTATAAAGTCAACAGCTGTGTGGGGTTTACGACAGCAAGGAGTCGACTTAGCACACCTAATCTCTCGCAGGCCGTTTTGCGCGTGAGTTAATGTGATCTTTCCTTTATAAATCTAGAGAGAGAATGAAACCCTAAGTATATTCAGAGATGATGCGGAATTAAGCTGAATACTGATGAATATTAGACTGTTTAAAATCGTGACAAACTGCTACGAACATGGATATCTACACATAGTTGAACACAGTGAAAGATATAATGACAAAAATGCAAAACTTGATGCTGATGAATGAATAAAATAAATAAATAAACATGCATATACATAGACAGACATATGGATAGACAGACAGATAGACAGACAGATATAGACAGATAGACAGAGATGGCCAGGTATGAAAATACACACACACACACACACACACACACACACACACACACACACACACACACACACGAACAATGGCACACTGCATACAGAACACAATCACGTGCCATCCATACAAGCACATTTACATACATACAGCTCTCTCTCTCTCTCTCTCTCTCTCTCTCTTCCCCAACCTTATTTTATCAGATTAGTTCCTCTTTATTCTGGGGTTCCTCTCTTTATCTCTTCTTCTTATCGCGTCTGTCCCTCGTTTTTTGTTCCTCCCCTCCGCCTCTCTCTCTCTCCCTCTCTCTCTCTCTGTTTATCTACCTATCTATCTATCTGTCCACCTATCCGATTATCTATCCAATTATCAGTCTATCAACAGTTGTCTTTATATCTTTGTCTGAATGTCATTCTGTCTGTCTGTCTGTCTGTGTGTATGTTCCTCTGTGCGTCTATCCTTGGTCGTCTGCCTGTTTCACACACACACACACACACACACACACACACACACACACACACACACACACACACAACCCCACCCCTCCCCACACACACACATAATTTCCTCTCATCTTAATATTCTGTTCTGCCTCATTTTCGAATCAGCCCTTAGATAACACACACGAACACACCATTAACCTTCACGAAACACACTGTCTTACGAATCCCGTCTCTGCAACAGCAAGGAAGTGTTTAAGGATCACCATTTCGTTCCATCATTTTGCCTTACATGTAAACGCCCTCGCTAACACCATCATTAAACACATCCCCACTAATACCACCCTCGCTAACACCATCATTAAACACATCCCCACTAATACCACCCTCGCTAACACCATCATTAAACACATCCCCACTAATACCACCCTCGCTAGCACCGTCATTAACCACATCCCCACTAATACCACCTTCACAGTCCTGAATGGTATTACTTGACATATTTCAGTGCAGACGGATCTGTATAAGAGGATGAGAAATGCTGAAAGTTAAAAATATAGTACGCTTTGAGACCTGAATGGCGCCGTTATTTTCTGGGTCACTTCCGTAGACCCACTGACACGCCATAAAAACACCATCCCTAACACCATCACACCAGGCCAGAATGGTATAATCTTTAATATAGCTCCATTTGGACGGTTGAGGATCAGTGGGAGAATAAAGCCGAAAAAGAAGCCTAAGGATTTGAATTTCGTGACATGACTATCCCCAGGCCTTACGTAAACAAAACTACGCATCATACAAAGACCTCCACAATTACCCCTACAAAAGTCCTGAATTGTATTAACCCTTGACATATCTCTTCACAGACAGTCCACAATTAGAGGATGAGCAAAGCCTAGATGATTATAAACAAAAAATATATAAAGTTTAAGGGTCTGAACTTTGTTACATCATCGCCCCACTCTACATAACTGTCAAGGCACGGTCTCTTTCCAGGCGGACGATGATGATGGAGGAGGATGCAGAGAAAAAAGGAAGTTTTACCCAAAAGCGCTGTCTAGCAACCGAGAACGTTCTAGTGCATTACAGAAATAAAGGTCTTATAGGTATGTTATTATTACGGCAATCCTTTGAGAGATATTTATGGTATATTCTGCGTTTGCTGTGTGCCTGCAGTTTCCTGCTGTGAAATGGGACTCCGCAGTTTTGCTGTGCCTGTTCCAACAACGCATCATAAAAACACACCCACTATTGCGATCACACCTGTCGTGACTGGGGCAACCCTTAAAATAATTCAGCACACAGAGTTCTTCATTTGTGGGCGAACCTAGCCATAAGAATACACAGGTTACAGGTTCTGAATGTCGTTCCAACATTTTCCACGGCCCATACATAAAACCTACCGACACGGCATAAAAACACCCCTGCTAATGCTGCTACAGCCGTCCTGAATGGAATAACCCGAAGCATATCAAAGTATACAGTTCCGATTCAGTGTGAGAAGAAAACCAGAAGATGAGAAGAAAATATACGGTGGTTATTTTCTTACATCATTATCCAAGGGTCTTTCATGTGATACCAAAACACGTAAAAAAAAAAATAATAAGCACCCTTCTAATGCCATTATATTCCGTCCTGATTTTACGCTTTTGACACCGTTTGAGATAAGTGAAAGAACCAAGCCGGGAGACGGAAATAAAACGGTGGGGTGAGTTTTAGATATAAATAAAACTAAAGGGGCGAGGTTTAGACAGTAAAAAAGCTGAAGGGGTCAATTTTAGACAGAAATAAAGCTGAGGAGGTGAGTTTTACACCGAAATAAACCTGATAGGGTGAGTTTTAGACAGAAATAAAGCTGAGGAGGTGAGTTTTAGACAGAAGTAAAGCTGATGAGGTGAGTTTTAGACAGAAATAAAGCTGAGGAGGTGAGTTTTAGACAAGTAAAGCTGAAAGGGTGAGTATTAGACAGAAATAAAGCTGAGGAGGTGAGTTTTAGACAGAAATAAAGCTGAGGAGGTGAGTTTTAGACAGAAATAAAGCTGAGGAGGTGAGTTTTAGACAGAAATAAAGCTGAGGGAGTGAGTGTAAAGCAAAAATAAAGCTGGACGGGTGAGTTTCATTTCGTCAATTATCATGGCCCTTCCACGACACGCACCGACACGTCACATGATTCTCCACGCCGTCACTCGCTAATCCCGTCACGCCACTCCTCGATGGTGCAGCTCCAGCCTCTCCAAATATAGGGCACCTGGTCCGCACCGTGACGTAACGAAGGTGTGTGTGTGTGTGTGTGTGTGTGTGTGTGTGTGTGTGTGTGTGTGTGTGTGTGTGTGTGTGTGTGTGTGTGTGTGTGTGTGTGTGTGTGTGTGTGTGTGTGTGTGTGTGTGTGTGTGTGTGTGAGAGAGAGAGAGAGAGAGAGAGAGAGAGAGAGAGAGAGAGAGAGAGAGAGGCCCAATTCCCTGCATAGATCAACTTTATTTACAATTTCTCTTACGATTAAACCCTTCCAGCCGATGACGTATCTTTACTTAATTTTATTCTCGCTACCACCAAACGACTTTACTGGGTTAAGGATGGCCCTCTTACTGTTAAAGGGTTACGGAGGGCGACATCTAATCCTCCTTTTCTTAAGTTTCTCCAAGACGTCCTCGAGGAGATGGGGTTAAGGTCATGAATGTCATGGAACGCGTATGTATTGAAAGGTGTGGCGGTGCGGTTGAGCCAGGATTCCGGTGGCTTGAATGGTGAGTGAGTGAGTGTGTGGCTCATTCACCTGAAGAGACTTGTGATAGTTCTTCCTCTTTGGGGCTTTTTCTTGCTCTCAGAACCCTGCCTTTACTTCCTTCCTCAGGTGGGAAAGAGACTGAGGAGGAGGAGGAGGAGGAGGAGGAGGAGGAGGAGGAGGAGGAAGAGGAGGAGGAGGAGGTGGTGGTGCTGGTGAATATTACACTCGGTCTCCTAAAACACATGAACACACAGATCTTATGAACAAATACACAACACGCGAACACAAGAAAAACAAACTCTGATTTCCAACTCTGACGACACACACACACACACACACACACACACACACACACACACACACACACACACACAGAGCCGATCTCAAGAAAAACACTCACTAAACGCACAGAAATCTTACGGTACAACTTAAAAGGGAATAAACACTCCCAGTACAACCCAAAGCACCACTCAGGAAACACACACAACACTCGCATTTAGGTTTAGCCCAAGACAACACTTAAGCGACACAAAAACATAAAATACACACACATCTCAGGGTTCAATTGGAGAAAGAGAGCGAGGGAAGCTGAGGAGGAGGAGGAAAGTGGAGAGGAGGACGACGAGAAGGAGAAGTAAAGGGGCTGGGGGAGACGCAGAGAATGGAGGGAAGAGAAGGAAGGATGGATGGAATGAAGGGAAGAGAAGTACACGGACAGAGGAGGGAGGGAAGGAAGAGGAGAGCGGGGTGGAGGAAGGAGAGGAAAGATGGGAGAGGAGAGGAGGGATGAGGAAATGTGTACGAGGAAGAAAGAGGGTCAGAATCGAGAGAAAGGAAATAAATGTACGAGGAAAAGGAGGGAAAATAACGATTGGGAAGAGAGGGAGGCAGAAGAGAACAAGGACAGGAGGGTAGGGAAGGGAAAGGGGGATGAGGGAAAGGGGGGAAGAGAGAGGAAGTAAAGGGAGTAGGGGTAGAACGGGTGAGGGGAAGGGGGAGGAAGAAAGAGGGGAGCGGATGGAGACACGAAGAGAGTAGGGGGAGAGAAGGTGGGGAAATGAAAGAGGAGGAGCATTCGAAGACAAGGAAAAGAAGCCGAAGGAGGGATGGGAAGAGGAAGAGGGAAGATGGGGGAGTGTAAGAAGAGGGGAAAGAGGAAGGAAGAAGGGAAGGAAGGGAATGTTATGGCAGGAAAGAGGTCTGGCGGGTGTGAAGGAGGAGAGGAAAGGAGGAACTGAATGTCGGAAGAAGAGACCTGAGGAGGGAAGAAAGGAGGAAACTGGAGATGGAAAGAGAGTGAGAAGAATGGGATGGGAGGGGAGGGGAGGAAATGGCTGTGGAAGAGGGAGGAGGGCAGGGGCAGGGGGAAGCGGGGGAAGGGGGAGGGGGAAGTTGGGGAAAGGGAGGGGGGAGCAGCTGGTCTAAGTTACGGGGTGGTTTGGCCAAGATGTTCACTGCATGTTTGTCGTAACTTGCAAAAACTACTGGGAATTGGCCTCTCTCTCTCTCTCTCTCTCTCTCTCTCTCTCTCTCTCCGTTGTTTTTCAGTCTGTCTGCATATCTGTTCATCCATCAGCTTTTTTATCTCCTTCTGTCTGTCTGTCTCTCAGAATGTCAGCCAGGACACAAAGCCTTTCACACACACACACACACTCGCACACACACACACACACACACACACACACACACACACACACACACACACACACACACACACACACACACTGTTACAAAAGATACACACATACAACCAAACCATTTGATATTCTCTCTCTCTCTCTCTCTCTCTCTCTCTCTCTCTCTCTCTCACACACACACACACACACACACACACACACACACACACACACACCGAGACACGTGTAATCCTTTCGAGGACTCCCCACCGTCACCGCATCAGTTCTCAGCTCCACGTCTGCACACCATCTCACAACACACACACACACACACACACACACACACACACACACACACACACAATTTCAACTTTTATTTCTCCTTTAGTCCCACCTCGGCCACTTCACACGTCACTTCCACATTTGCATCTCCACTTCTCAGTAATCTCACTTCCCACTCCACCTCCATCTTTATTCTCCCTACTTCCGCTTCTCAGCCACTTCACTTCTCACGTCATTTCTATATCTGTTCCTCCTTCCTTCACTCTTCAGTCATTTCTCTTCTCATGTCATTTCCTTATTTATTTCTTCTGACTTAACTTCTTAAACACGTCACTTCCCCCTTCACTTCCCCTCCTACCTTCACTTATCTCACCTTTTGGTTTACATATCTTTTTTTCTTCCTTCCTTTCTCAGGTTCTTTACTCTCTCCCTCATTTCCATCTTCATTCTTCCCCTTCTTCATATCCCATGCACTTCATTTTCTTCTTCCCACTTTACTCCCCTCCTCACTTATCACTTCATTACTCCTGTTTTCATTTCCATGTTCACTTCTCCCCAGTTTTAATACACTCTGCATTTCCCTTTTTTATTCACCTCTTCGTTTTTCTCTTCACTTCCCCTTTTATCTGTCCCCACTTCACTTCTCAGGCACTTCAAATTTATACATCTCTCCTCCCTTCATTTTTTCCCCTCTTCAGTTTCACAGTCATAGCGGTATCCCCTCATTTCATTCCCCTTCCATTCTCCCCTCTTTTATTTTCCTCCTCACTTCACATTTCTGTCTTCTTCACTGCACCCCATATTACTTTCCTTTTCATTTCTCAAGTACTTCACTCCCCTCTAATGATTTTAGCACCACCACCACCACCACCACCACCATTATCATCACCACCACCACCACCACCACCACCACCACCATACTGTACTTCAATTTGCCACCATACATGCCAACTGAAATGGGTCATACATCCATTTCCTCATCAATCATCTATAGTCCTTTTACCTTAACTTGGCCCAGACCTTTTTTTCCTTTTGTACCTAATTTCACGTAACTCGGTAGCATAATAAGACAGTACTACGGCTCTACATCCTTTCCTTAGCACTTCTTCGTAACTAACACCAAATTCTAGTGTTCACCTCTTCTAACACCTCAGTATTTAAGATGGAGCTATGGCAATTCTAGGTCAGGTTAGAGCAAAGGGGTATAGTCCATCCAACGTACAAACCATTTACACGTATTCTTGATAAACGCCTGTGGATAAAAGCTATTTTTAAGTCCTTCATGGTCAAGGGATTTTTATACTAAGCAGAACACAAGAGTCTGTCGGAAGCAAGAAGTAAATAAAGACGTTACTGTACTGAAAGAATTGATTTTTTTCCCCTCTCTGCTTCCCTCTCCACTTCTTTCCTTACTTATGAGGCACCACACTACCCTCTTCGCTTCTCTCAAAGATGAAATACCCTCCTCCCTCTTCCGTTCCTCCTCCCTCTTCCTTCTCTTCATCATCCCTCGTTTTCCCCTTCCTTCTCCCCCCTGCTCCTCCTCTTCATCAACCCTTCCCGTCCTCTTTTTCATCACTCCCTTCTCTTCCTCATCTTTCTCCTTCCTGCTTCTGCTCCTCCTCTTCACTCTTCCTAATACCTTCGGCCCCAAGAGGAATCACCCCACCTCCTCCAGCGCGGCAGTCAAGAGGACACCCATCAAGAGGAGCCGCTTCCCACAATTCCCTGGGAGTCGACAGTCATCCATATTTTTGCGTCGAATGTGGAGAAGGGGGGAAAGGGAAGGGGGGAGAGGGAGTGAGAGGGGAGGGGGAAGGGGAGGGAGGGAAAGGGAAGAGGGGAGAGGAAGGGGAAGGGGAGGAGGAGGAAGTTCGTAAGAATGTCATTACGTCGTTGGCTGAGTAGGTGAGTGGGGAGCTTTCTGGAGTAGAGGGAGGGGAGGGATTGGTGGGGAGCTTGGGGAAAGGAGGGGGAGGGAAAGAAGGGAAGAAGGTTGTGGACTGGAGGAGAAGGTGGAGGAGGAAGGTTGGGGGAAAAGGGGAGGAAGGAGAAAAAGAAGGGAAAGAGGTATAGGACTAGAGGGGGAGTTGGTGGGGAGGGAGAGACTGGGAGGGATGAAGAGAAGGAAGGGAAAAGTGGACCAGTGGAGGAGTTGGTGGGAAGGGGGGAGGCAATGAAGCAAGAGCCGGGGGAAGGAAGGCTGGGAAGGAACGGGAAGGGAATGAGGATGGTAAGTAAGAATTGTGAAGGGGAGAAGGTAGGGATGGAATGGTGAGGGAGATGGGGAGGGAAATCCGAGAGGGAGTATAGTGGGGTGAGGGATTCTGAGAGGATTGGGATGGAGGGAAAGAATGTGAGGATGGAGGGAGGGAGGGAGGGAGGGAGGGAGGGACGCTGGGAGGGAGAGAAGGATGGAAAGAAGGACAGGAAGGATATACAAGAAGGACTGGACGAGAAGCTAAGTGGGGAGGTCTTATGAGTGGGTTGTGGAGTGAGAGAGGAAGACGGGAAGGAAAACAGAGAGGGAGGGAGAGAGGAGGACGGGAAGAGAGAGAAGGGAAGGATGGAGGAAGGAGGCAGGAATGGGAGAGAAAGCGAAGAAAAGGATGGAGAAGAACGATGGATGGGGAGAATGAAAAGGAAGGTGGGAAATGACGCGCCAGGTAGACTACGATGAAGAGACGTAAACGGAATGGCAAAGAGGGAAAGATGAAACGAGAGGGGGATTGGGAGGAAAATGAGAAAGACAGTGAGAAAGACAAGAGTATGGGGTGGGATTGGGAGCGGTGGGATAGAGGGAGGGAGAGATAAAACAGAAGGTAAGGGAGGGTGTTAGGGAGAGAAGTCGAAGGAAGGAGTTCAAAAGAGTACAAAGGAAAAAAGAAACAGAAACACATGTAGGGTTATAATGATGGTACCTGTTATGTTATGTAGTTTAAGACAAGGATAGCAAAGAAGGAAGAAATGGGAAGAGGAAAGATGAGTGAAACTGGGATAGGATGGAGGAAGAGCAAAAGGAAGGGAGAGGACTGGGAGGGAGGGAGAGGACTGGGAGGGAGGAAGAGGCCTGGGGGCAAGAAAAGAAGGAAGAGAGGGAGTAAGGGAGAAAGAAAGGGAAGGAAGGAGGGCTGGGAAGGGAGTAAGAGAAGGGAGATGAGAGGAGCAAGACAAAAGGGATGGTGGGAGGGAGGATGCTTGGAAGGGTGGGAAGAAAGGGGGGAAGGAGGAAGGAAGGGAGGAGAAACGGTTAGAAAGGGAGTGAGCAACAGAGGGGATTGGAAACGAAACAGGGAGGAGATATGCTTGGGAGGGAGGGAGGAAGGGAGGGAGGGAGCGTTGCGAAGGGAGTGAAAAAGCAAAGGAAACTGGAAGGGAACGAGAGAAAAAAGGGAGGGAGGGAGGGAGGGAGACAAGAAAGGGAACAGAAAAGGAGGCCTCAAAACAGAAAAAAGTGTGTGTGTGTGTGTGTGTGTGTGTGTGTGTGTGTGAGAGAGAGAGAGAGAGAGAGAGAGAGAGAGAGAGAGAGAGAGAGAGAGAGAGAGAGAGAGAATTGAGGTAGGAATTGAATTAAACGCTGATAGAGGCGGTGCAGGAAGAGGGGTGAGGGAGGGGGAAGGGAGGAAGAGGAAGAGAGGGGGAAGAGAAAGAGAGGGGGAAGAGAAAGAGAGGGGGAAGAGGAAGAGGGGAAGGAGAGAGGAAGAGACAGCTGGAGGAAGAGTTATGGGGAAGAGAAAGGGAGGGGGAGGAGGAAGAGGACGATGAGAGAAAAAGGGAGGAAGAAAAAAGACAGGGAGAGGAGAGGGGGAAGGGAGGGGAAGATCGAAAATGGTAGAGAAGTGAGTGGTGAGAGAAATAATAAAAGGGAAGCTGAATAAAGGGAAAGGGAGGGAGAAGATGAGGAAAATGAGGAGGAAGAGGGGGGGGGTGTAGAGAAGAGGGAAAGACAAAGAGGGATGAGACTGCGGGAGAGGGAGGACGAGGAAGAGAGGGGCAGTGTCATTAAGGAAGAGAGAATGGGGGGGGGGATAAAGAGGAAGAGAGGTAGCGAAAAGGGGCAATGGGGGAGGGGGAGAAAGAGGAGAGATGGAGGGACAGGAGAAAGAAGTGAGAGGAGATGCAAAAGGGGGGAGAGAAGGAAGGGAAGGAGAGGTAGAAGGGGGAAGAAGGTATACTGAAACGGAGAGAGAGAGAGAGAGAGAGAGAGAGAGAGAGAGAGAGAGAGAGAGAGAGAGAGAGAGGAAGAAAATGGAAGAAGAAAGGAAGAAAAAGGGGAGAGGGTGTGGCAAACAGTAAAGTGGTGAAGGAGGAGGAGGAGGAGGAGGAGGAGGAGGAGCAGGAGGGATTATAGAAGACAAAAAAAAGAGGGGAAAGTGAGTTACCGGAGACCCATATGTTACACACACACACACACACACACACACACACACACACACACACACACACACACACACACACACACACACACACACACACACACACACACACACACACACACACACACACACACACACACACAATTTCACTCCTCCAAACACCATTTCAACACACATTGCCTCCTCTTGTACCGGGCAAAACCAAACACACATGTTCTCGTTTTTTTGTGAGTGTGTCTCCTCAGCCACACACGTCGACTGTTCAAGGCCCCCCCCCCCAAGAAGCATCCTGTGAGCTGGCAAAGAGTTGGCATAACACTGAGTGAGGCAGAGAAATGTCTTAATTGATGTGTGTGTGTGTGTGTGTGTGTGTGTGTGTGTGTGTGTGTGTGTGTGTGTGTGTGTGTGTGTGTGTGTGTGTGTGTGTGTGTGTGTGTGTGTGTGTGTGTGTGTGTGTGTGTGTGCCCAAGACAGTGCATGTGTATGTGCTTCTCTGCATGTGTGTATACATTAGGAATTGTGTGTATGGAACGAATAGTGTGTATGAATGCCCGAGCATGTGTATGTACGACAGAGATGGTGGGTATACAAGGAAGGGTTTATGGATGTGTGCATATGAGAGAGAGAGAGAGAGAGAGAGAGAGAGAGAGAGAGAGAGAGAGAGAGAGAGAGAGAGAGAGAGAGAGAGAGAGAGAGAGAGAGAGAGAGAGAGAGAGAGAGAGAGAGAGAGAGCAGCATGTGTATATGTGTGTAAAACAGAGATGTGTATGCTAGGAACGGTGTGTATGTGTGTGAGTGTATATGGAGGGGACAGTGTACGTAAAGAGGGGGAACTGTGCGCATGTGTGTAGAGAGCAGCATGTATGCATATGTACGTCACAGATGATGTGTATGCAAGGAATGGTGTGTGTACGTGTGAGAGTATATGCAAGGGAGAGGAGAGAGAGAGAGAGAGAGAGAGAGAGAGAGAGAGAGAGAGAGAGAGAGAGAGAGAGAGAGAGAGAGAGAGAGAGAGAGAGAGAGAGAGAGAGCAGCATACACATTATTCTGTTTGCAAGGACTCTGTATGCAGGTAGTTAACACGTCATTATTGCATTCTCCTGACACACTCATGCATGTCTATACAACGCATGACGCTCCTGGTGTGAGCTGGTGTAATTCCCTCTCCCTGGTGTGTTGCTGAGACTGGTATTATTGATGCTAGGGAAGACTGGAGTGGTGGTAGTAGTGGCTGTTGTTGTGTTGGTTGTGGTGGTGGCAATGGTGATGCTGATGGTTGTGGTGGTGGTGGTGGGTATGATGGTAGTCGTGGTAGTATTGTTGGTTTTGGTGATGGCTTTAGTCGTGCTGGGGATGATGGTAATTAGATGGTGTCGTTTATGGTGTTAGCTATGATGGCAGTAATTGTTGCGGCACTGGTTGTGGTGGTGGTTGTGATTGTGGTGGTTGTGATGGTGGTGGTGGTTGTGATGGTAGTTGTGATGATGGTGGTGGTTGTGATGGTGGTGGTGGTTGTGATGGTTGTGCTGGTTGTGGTTGTGCTGGCTGTGATGGTGGTGGTGGTTGTGATGGTGGTGGTGCTGATGGGGATGGTAGTGGTTGTGGAAGTGGTGAGGATCGTGGCAGTGTTGGCTGAGAGGTTAGTTGTGATGGTGGTGGTGGTGTGTGTCTGCTGTAGTATCGTAATTGTGGTGGTAGCAGTCTTGGTTGTGATGGTTGTGGAGATACTGGTTCCAATTGTAGTGGTGTTCATGTTAGTATCAGTAATCTGACTACCAATGTATTCGTTGGCTGACGCTGCATTCTGTGAACGGTGGCCCAGGCAAAAAGTCCCCTCCCCCCCCACACACTTTGTTCCTACTCATTAGGCACCCCTTCTTACACGACACACCACACTCCCTCATATGCCTCCACATTTTAGTCCTCCCTGCTTCTTTTGCTAACCACTCTACTCTCATACAATCAGTGTTGGAGAGGGTCGCCTTCCCGTGGTGGCACCGATATACTGAATCCGGACAGTTCCGCTGCATGGCTCTACAGTAGTTTCTCAACTCCCTCGTAATCACTCAAATGAAGGATGGTGGATTGCACGTGACGGGTAATTACAGCCTTCAGTCCACCAGGATCACGTCCAGATGAGGCTGGAGTAACAACCACACCAATCTTAGACATTCCCTCACTCTTTTTTCACCTTACATGGCCGAACCACCTTAAAGTATTTCTTCTTACGTTCTCCACCACGCCGAACCTCCACACTCCATTCCACACAAATCCTTTCATTCGTCCAAATATCCCTCGCAGTCACTCCACATGAAATTCTTTACTACCGGTAGCCTGTTTCTGAAATATTAAGAGTTTGTACAGTAGGTACGGATACAGGAGGACACATTAAAACTATATTTCACACACAGCGTAAATTATTGACAATGATAAAGTAATGGGCGGGTGGAAGAAATATCAGATAAGTACAGAGAATGATATTGTCCCCTCGGAGTGTCACCTGGTCTGATAATTACTGAACTCACTGGAATTAGGGTGCGAGGCGCGAACGTCATATCCAAGGGTAAATTAGCTTAAGCCAGAGGGGGCAACTCACGTACAATGAAACGACCTGAAGGGCAGACGTAATGTGTGTGTGTGTGTGTGTGTGTGTGTGTGTGTGTGTGTGTGTGTGTGTGTGTGTGTGTGTGTGTGTGTGTGTGTGTGTGTGTGTGTGTGTGTGTGTGTGTGTGTGTGTGTGTGTGTGTGTGTGTGTGTGTGTGTGTGTGTGTGTGTGTGTGTGTGCCGGTAATCAATCGCATATGATGTGTGCCAAGTGAAGGTTAATCCTTGGGCTGGGCAGTGTATGTGAGTGTTTGTGTCGCTGATCACCAAGACGGCTGGAAGCACTTGAGGCAGATACCCTGGGGAAGTCTGGTCCAGTGCCTAACAAACGGTGCCTCAGGGATAGTATCAGGAGTCCACGGAAGGTTATGTGGCAGTAACCCCAACTAACATACTCTGGATTAAGGGATCCTAACAACGGCCACCTGGCAAGAGCGTCGAGGCAAAGGAGCGGGTTTGGATCTATGTATGTGTTAACAATGCAAGGAGTTGTAACACCTCGATGAACTGCAGTAGATCTCGTCTGATGGAATTAATATCGCACAATGCGATGGACTACAACACCCGGGTGAGTTGTAGCCTGAAATGTTGTTCAGCATGCAATCCGACGGATACCAATAAGGGAGAGTGAGGCTCTGGGTTCATCCTGCGTTAACAAGAAGACTGCACAAGATTAATCAGTTGAAGTGTCATCGAACTGACGGGATTAACCTACTGGCGCCCAGTGTCCTTTAACGGAATTACACATTTTCCAAAGGTTAGTAAAGAGGGTAACTCCAGCGTACGGACCTATGAGCTTTGCGACTAACAGCCAATAGGCGGAGTGCAGTACATTATGTACCGTTCCAGCAATACCCCTCCCACAGGAACCCTGAGCACTAATGGGTTATCAGCAACTGTATGCTTAAAGGAATTTGTGACCCCAATTTCATCACCATCCATCAACACTATAATCGACTCCAAAGTTGGCCTCACACTGGACACGTAAAGGGTACAAGTCAACAGTCGTATGAGAGCATTGGCCGGCGGTGGGAAAGAAGCGGCGATAAAAATGGGTGGAAAGATAACAAAGGAGGCAATCTAGGTGAATGGAGGAGGAGGAGGAGGAGCGGGGGGGGGGGACGTGGAGTAGAAGATAGGACTCGGAGATGAGGTAATTAAAATACGGGCGAGGGTGACAAAGAAGACAATCTAGGTTAAGAGGGGCCAAGGGGAAGGAGGGGTAGGGAGGGGGAAGGAGGGGTAGGGAGGGGGAAGGGGGAAGATGAGGGGGTGAGGGAGGGGAAGAGGGGTAGGAAGTCAAGAGGGAGGTGAAGAAGAAGCTTGAAGACGATGAGGTAATAAAAATGGAGAGAGAATAACCCAAAAGATAATCTAGGAGGAGGAGGAGGAGGAGGAGGAGCAGGAGGAAAAAAGGGGTGCGGAAGGAGTAGGAAGGTAGGAGGCCGAAAGGAAGGGGGGGGGGGATAAGAGTTGAGAAAGAGGTAAGGGTGGAAGTTGGGGTAATAAAAACACGAACAAGTGATAAAAAGAAATAATTAATCTAACCAAAGAGGGGAGAGGAGGATGGAGGGACGTGGTGGGGGGGAGAGGTACGCAGAGGGGATGGGGGGAGGGGTGCGCAGAGGGGACGAGGGAAGGGTGGGTAGTGAAGGTGTGTTGTTGTTAGCTTTCCTTTGTACTCCTTTACGTACAAGTAGGAGAGGTGATGGAATAATAACAATGGGAGAAAGGCAGTCTAGTCTTTTTGAGGAATGGGGAGACAGGGGGACGCAGGGACAGGGGGGACAGGGGGAAGCAGGGACGGAGGGGAGAAGCGAAGCAGGAATGTGGAAGGATGTATGAAGAGGGGATGAGGAAGGGTTTGGAAGGTGGGGAGTTGAAAGGGGTAGGAAAGAGATACTGAAGGTGGTGGTGCTAGGAGAAGTAATTAAGAACGCCTAACAAGAATGACAAAGACAATCCAGAGGGCGAAGGAAGTGGGATGGGAGAGAAAGAGGGGCGGAAATGAGGGAGAGGAAGCGGGAAGCTGGGGAGGAGTAAGAAGTAAGAGAGGGGGAGTGGGTGGAGGGAAGGATACAAAGTGGAGCTAGGGGTGGGCTTCGAAGCAATAATAATACGTGCGTGGATGACAAAGAAGACAATCAAGGCGAAGAGGGGAGTGGGGTGAATGGAGTGGGGAGGCAGTGAGGGGGAGGGGGAGATGCGAAAACGGGATGAAGGAAGAGTAGGGAAAACGAAATTTGGGTAGAAGAAGATGAGTAAATCAAGAGGGGTGAGAAGAGAGTGGGTATCAAATGTAGTGGAAGAGGACAGGGAGGTTGGGAGCGGTTGGGGTGGGGAGGGGATGGAGGTGGGGAACGAAGCAGGATAATAAGATGAGATGACAAGTGCTCGTATGCTCTCCTTACGGACTCAGGAAATTTATAGTCTAATTAAAGAAAAGGAAGAGGAGTAGGATGTGAAGGTGAGGGCAAAGAAGACTGGAAGAAGAGATTAAAAATGGGTGCAAGTGTTGACCAAACAAACTAGGTGCATAAAGGGTGGGGAAGGGACAACGAGGAGAGAGGAGGGAGGGGGAATAGAAGACGAGAAGGGAGAAAGGGATGGAGAAGGAGAGAAAGTACAATGGAGTACAAATGAAAGCAGACAGCAAAAGACCTGCTAGTCCTTTCGCAGCTGTTTAGTATAGGGAAGGTTATAACTAGCAAAACTATTCTATCAGTTAAAGACAAGGATAGAAAGCGGAAAGATCCCCCCCCACCCACCAAACCCTCCAGCTGAAGTCGGCAGAAATAGTGAGAGAAACCACCATGTAGCACAGAAAAGCTGTCATGGAAATTTTGTAGGAAAGAGGGAAAGAAAATCTTATCCTATAATATATAACCAAAAAGTAAAGTAACTAAGTCAACAATATTCATTAATGTTGTTTTGCATGTTGTATCATCCAGGCTCTGAAAAAAAGAAAAAATGTTATGTACACTACAGAATTGTACGGTATTATTCTGGAGTGAACATGCTTAACTGGGGTAGGAAGAACGTCATTCAAGCGATTTTTAATGGTCAATATTTCATCACAGTTTACTACATTGGAGGACAGTTTGTTTCATATTTTTACAACTCCATTAAAGAAGAGGAGAAGGAGAGGGGATGTAGAAGAGAAATGGAGAGGGGGAGGGCGGTAGAGAGAGGGGGAAGGGGAGAGGAGTCTTCTTGCTTTCCTACCCTTATTTTCTACAACTAAAATTAGATATACTCATTGCAATCTAACACACACCTTCGAAATGACCACTAGGACTGCTGCTGCTGGTTTTCCTTTGTACTCTTTTGAACTCCTTTGAGGAAAGAGGGAGGGGAGGAGAGGGGAAAAGGAGGCGAAGAGAGGGGAGGAGATGAAGAAGGGGGAGAGAGAGAAAAAAGAATGCAAGAGGATGAGGAGGAGAAGGAGGAAGGAGAGGTAGAGAGGAAAGGACGAGGAGCGAGGCAGAGGGGGTAAGAGGAGCTGGGGGTCGGAGGCTGAAGTACGAGAAAGAGATTAGGCAATAAAAATGCTTGTAAGGGTGGCAAAAAGTCAATCTGGAAGAACAGGAGGATGGGAAGGGGAGATGGGGGGGTGGAGGGAGTAGGAAGCCGGGGAGGGGGAAGGGGGAGGGGGTGGGACGGGGAAGGGGGAGGGAGAGAGAGACGATGAGGGGACCAGGATATCAGAAAGGGTGGGGTAGGGGGGGGGCAGGAATTGGGTATGGTGAGGGAGGGGAAAGAAGTGGATATTGGGGGGGGGGGCGTTGGAGGTGGAGGCAGGGAGTCAAGGTTGGCAAAGGAAATTAATTACAAGGCTTACAAGAAAGATAATACGGGAAAGGTGGGGGAGGGGGTATGGTGAGTTGGAAGTGGATGTGGGGAGGGTAGGGGGAGAGAGTAGGAGAGGGAGGCGGAGGGAGAAGTGTAGGTATAAATGATGATGTGACGAAATTAATGATCACGGTGACAATAGAGATAATACAGGGGCGTAGGAGGAGTGGGAGAAGGATTAGGAGGGTAGGGATGGGTATGCTGTGGGGAGGAATTGAAAGTGGGGGAGTGGAGGGTGACAGCGGACGCAGGGGGTAGTGGAGATGAAGGGTGGAGGATGTATTATGAGCAGAGGGGTGATGATGGAGGGAGTAGGAGGGGAGGATCTGTATAGGGGGAGGGGTAAAAGTCAAAACACAGGGAGGAGACGGGGAGAGGACAGCAGGAAGTGGAGGCAGGAGGAGAACAGAGGAGAAAATGATGAGGTGATAAAACTACCTGCAAGGGTGGCAAGACAAGACAATTCAGGTGAAGACGGAGGGGGAAGGGAGACGTGGGAGGGGGATGTGGGGAGTGGCAAGACCTGGAAATAGCGAGGGGGAGTAGAAAGTGGGAAGGGGGAGTAAGAAATGGATGGTGATTATGGTGGAGATGGGGGAGACAATAAAAAGGGAGTTCGTACGGAGATTCATGGAGAAGAAGGTGGAGGAGGGGAAGCTGTGGAGAGGTAAAGCGTGGAAAATAGGGGGTAGGGAATATGAAGTTGAGGATGGTGGATAGTGGAGGAGGTGACAAAAAAAAAAATCCGATGAGAGGGAAGACGCAGGAGTGGGATGAGGCAAGAAGTGGAAATGATGGAGGGGGGGAGAGCAAGAAGCAGAGGGTGGGAGTGGTAAGGAAGTTACAAATGGTAGTTTCGGTACGGAGGAGGGGGCTGAGATGTGGGGTAGAGAGGCGGAAGGAATGTAGGAAAGTAAGAAGCCGTGCTGGGGTAGGATGAGGGTGGAGAAGGGGAAGAAAATGAGTAAGTGGAGAAGGAATGGGACAGAAAGGAAGTAACTGAGGGGAGATGGAGGGGCAGGATAAGGAAAGAAGTGAGGGGAAGGCGTTTGGGAGGGGAAGGGAAGGAGCGATTGGAGAGAGTGGAGGAGGGGAAAGAGGGAAGCAAGCGGAAGTGGGAAGGAAATGAGGGGAGGAGGAGGGAAAGGACGTGTGGGGAGAGGAATGGGGTGGAGAGAGAGGGAACGGAGACGAGTGGGGAGGGGAGACAAGGTACTGTGAAGGTGGAAGTATAAGAAAATGATGAGGGGATAAAAATAGCTGCAAGGGTGACAGGAAAGACGATGTGGACGAAGAAGAGGAAGAGGAGGAGATTGAAGTAGGTGAGGAAGTAGAGACAGGTGGGTAGCAGGGAACAGGGAAGGGGAAGAAAAGAGTGGGGGAGGGGTAGTAGAAGGGGTTTTATAAGAGGGGAAATAGTGAGAGGCAGGAGGGTAACTTGTCCAGATGGGGGTTAACAGGGTGGTTTTGGAGGGGAAGGAAGGTAAGATGGGGGAGGCGAGTGGTTGGGGAAGGGGTAAAAGGCCGAAAAATAAGGGTGCTGGGGGAAAGAAGAAGGCGAGGGATAAGAAGCTGATACAGGGGAGATGTAGAATGGGAGAGGAGGAGGGAAGGATGTTGAAAGATGAGAGGGGGGGGTTGGGAGGAGAAGAGGGGCTGGAGATGGTGAGGGGGGAAGGGCTGATAAAATACTTGTACAGGTGACAAAAAAGACAGTCAAGGAGAGGAGGGGTGGAGGGGGGTAGGAAATCAAGAGACGAAGGGAAAGAGAAGCGTGGGGGGAAGGAGGGGTTAGTGCAGGGGGTTTTAAGAAGAGGCGATGGAGAGGGAAGCAGGGGTAACTCGTTTGTTTTCATAAAAGACGTCCAGAGAGGTGTTATGCAATGAGATAATAATGAACTTAGAAAATGAGATAAGTAACAAGCAGTGAGTTGAGATGACGAGACGTGGAATAATAGGGAAATGAGGGGGATGAGGAGAGTCGGAGAAGACAGAGGTGAATCGGGGAGGGGGATGAGGGGAGGTAAAGAAAGAGGAGGGGTTGGGGGGTGGAAGGCATATGGCGTGGTGGTGAGAGACGAAGGAGACGAAGGGAGGGGGAGATGGAAAGGAAGGGGGGATGGAGGGGTGATGTGGAAAGAGGAGGGGGATGAGGGGAGGAGATGAAGAAAGGGACAGGGGTTGGGGGAAGAGGGGAGAAGGTGCAGGAGGGGATGGGGTGGGGGAGGGTGGGGGGTGGGGGGATGTGGCGTGGTGTGGTGAAGTCAGGTCACGCGAGGCACTTCCCTACCCACCACCTGCCTTCCCTCATGTAGTTGGCACGTAATAAATGGCTTCATCGATTGGGGAGGAGGAGGAGGAGGAGGAGGAGGAGGAGGAGAAGGAGGAGGAGGAGGAGGAGGAGGAGCAGGAGGAGGAGGAGGAGGAGCAGGAGCAGGAGCAGGAACGTAAATAAGGTGAAGAAGAAGAACAATGTAGAAGAGGAGAGAAAAAATAAGAGTAAGGAGGAAAATGGACGAAGACTGTTACGAAAGATGATGATGAAGAAGAAAAAGGGAATGAGAGAGAGAGAGAGAGAGAGAGAGAGAAAAATATGCAGCAACCTACAACAATAAGCAAACAAATGACAAAACTAGTGGTCCTGTCGAGGCTTTTTGGTTCCAAGAAAACTATGACTGTGGTATCTGATCTATGAGTACAGGATATGGACAGTAAAGCTAGAAGAAATGGGAGACAAACGAGGGAGAGGAGGGGAAAAAGTGAGAAAAGATGGAGGCAGAGGAGGAAAAAGAAGAGTAATAGTAAGAAAAAATGAAGGAGGAGGAGGAGGAGGAGACCAAGAATGAGGAGGTAGGCGGGGCAAGAACCCCCCACCCACGTAAATTTAATAATCTTCGTGACCAGAGAACCACCAAGATTTTATGGGGGGGACTATATTGATCTGCGGCCGTGTTTCGATGCCACACCACACGCATTTATAACTTTTCTTATCTGTATGTCGAAGTCAAGAGCCGTATTTATAAAGTCTTCTAGGCTTAAGGTGTTCATAATTGTGTCTGTGTATAGTGCTGGCTTGACTCATACCGCTGCCAGAAATTTATAATGAAGTGACGAAGCACACACAATCAAACGATACAACTCCTGCCATTCCGTGTCCTATTTTTTTCATTACATTAGGTGGGGGCGCTCACCATCCACTCACTCGATGTAGTGCTGCTCTCGGATGTCTGCCCTTTCCTCTCCTCCATCCTTCTTTCCTTCCATCCTCTTCTGTCTTTCTTTCCTTCAGTCTTTCCTCGTCCTTCTGCATACGTGTGACTTTACACTCCCTCTTCTGTCTTTCTTTTCTTCATGTTTTCCTCTTCCTTCTGCCTGTGAGTGACTCTACACTGAGTGACAAGCCAAATGGTTTCCTGTACACAGGAAACCATTTACTACGCTGGGTGGTAACCATATAACCAAATTTTGGCGCCTAGTGGTTTAGTGGGAAATTATTGCGCTCCAATCAGATTGAGCAGGTGAAGGTTTATATCCAAGGGGTGGTTAGGGTTTATTGCTCACGTAATGCCATTCAGGGATGAGTGAGGCTGATCACTCTCATCTTAAATGGCAGGACCAACTGCCTAGCCCTGGGCTCCTACGCTCCTCACGGGGCAACGTAGGAATGGATGATGGATGAATTCTTTACCTCCTCAGCCGTCTATCAGTAGGAAAAATCAGTACAAAATAAAAAGTGTGATCTGACCGAAGGGGTGAATGAAGGCTACACCCACTCCTTCCAGCTCGAAAGATCACACCTTAGTCGGAAACAAAATCTGAGGAGAGCAAGAATAAAGCAGGCTACAGTATAGGTCACGGGATTAAAGGGCGCGTTGGTTCGTTCATGAGTAGGGACGCTGGGATATTAAGATATTTACTCCAGCCAAACTGCGTACGTATATTTGCCTCTCATAACTTTTTGTTTTGTTTTGTTTTTTAAGAGACAGGGACAGATTCTGCACCATCTTTTCCTTATCATCATCATCATCACCATTCTCATCATCAACCATCATCGTCGTCGTCGTCGTCGTCGTCGCCATTTCCCAGTGACACATGGGGTGGGTGGGTGAGAAACAAGAACGGGAAAGCGACAGAGCATGAGAACTACCAACAGTGTCCAGTGATGGTCCTCCTGCCCTTGCATTATTCTTGGTCAATGAAGGAAGGGAGCTGTAACATGGGTGGTGGTGTGAGTGAGGGATGGCAAGAGAGAGGGAGTGATGGAAGGAATTGTTGTCAGGGAGGGAGGAAGGGAGTTATGGTGAGAATTGTGGTGAGGGAGGGAGAGAGGGAGGGAAGAAGAGAGTGGTGATCAGGAAGGGAGGGAGGCAGGCAGGGAGTAGTGCTGAGGGAGGGAGGGAGTGGTGATGAGTTGTAATGAGGAAGTAGTGGTGCGAGAGGGAGAGGAAGTGTTGGTGAGGACGACTTGGTGACGGAATGGTGGTGAGGGAAGGAGTGGTAGAGAGTGAGTGGTGGTGAGGAAAAGTTTGTGCGGAAGTCTTGGTGAGGGGGTGGTGGTAGTGAGGGGATGGTAAAAAGTGAATGATGGTGAGGGAGTGGTAGTGAGGGAGAAAGGGATGTAATGAGGGATTGGTGATGAGGGTGTTGCCGAGGGAATAGTGGTGAGGGTGTTGCCGAGGGAATAGTGATGAGGGTGTTGCTAAGGGAATGGTGGTGAGGGCGTTGGTCAGGGAACTGTGGTGAGAAAATGTTGGTGAGGAAATGATGGTGAGTACGTGCTGGTGTAGGTGATGGTGAGTCAGGGAGAGGGAGTAGTGGTGAGTGTGGGAGAAGGAGTGGTAGCGAGGGAGTGGTGGTGAGAGGGTGATAATAAGGAAGAGAGGGTGAGGGAGTGGCGGTGAGGGGCTGAGGGGAAAGGTGGGTGTGCGAGGCAGGCGAGTGGTGTGCTGTGGTTAAGTCGTTGTCCATTAGCGGGTGGTTGTGTCTTTGGTAGTTTTAATCCATTCCGACACGCACCTAAGAGGGCAACACGGCACAAGTTTGGCGCTTTCACCTGGCCAAGAAATCCTTTAATAGTTTTACCTGCGTCGGACCTAAGACACCAGACCATCGGGGCACGTTACTGGTTAGGATACGAGAGGATTAGCGTCGTATGGGGGTTATTCCTTTCTGTACAGTCTTTTTCGTTTTCCTTCAGAGTTTGGCGTCAGACGATTTTATTCTGATAAGTAAAGATGGGCCTCTTATTAAACCCCCTTAGTGAGACGTACGTTCTTTTTTTTATTAAACTCTTGCTACTGTTAGACGATGGTACTGACAGATCAATCCAACATGTTCTTCTACACTAAACACATTCCTAACTACAGTCTTTCCACACTCATGCATTATGGATACCAATTACTGCACTTCCGAATCGCTACGAGAGATGACCACAAATTTCCCCTGCAGTGGTCCATTTTCCAGTGGCGACGAAGAGAGATGCCACGGATTCTCAAAAATATTTACGATCGATTCCTTGTACTCGTAACTCATTTCTTGACTTGCAGGAGGGACAAGGAAACTGTGCGACCTTCCCATGTCTTCTGTTCTTAACGCAAAAACAATTCCTGGTTACAAGAGGTGCTATTTTCTGTGTGTTTGCAAGGACAAGGAAATGAGAGGGCAAAGAGTTTCCATGCCTCTTGTTCTTCCTCTAATTCAAAATGCGAGTTACAAGCGGGTGAATCGAGACTCCCTCCCCTGAATCACTGTCTGATATACTTTTCATTCATTTTAGCAATATTCGTGGCCTTTTCTTAAGTTTCCTTTTCTGGAGGAACACCTCTCTTCTTTAGGCCCACTATACAGAGGGGAGAGGGGTGGCAAGAAGGGGTGGGGATGGGGGAGAGTGGGGGATGGGGGAGAGTGGGGGATGGGGGAGAGTGAAGGATAGGAGAGGTGGTGAAAGAGTGGAGGTGGGGAGAGTGGGGGACAGAAGGGGTGGTAAAGGGGTGGGGGTAAATTAAACCCTCTACCCCTACCCCTCACCCCTTCTTCAGCCACCACAACACAGAATACGTAGGTAGCACCCTTTCACTCCAGGCCACAGCCGTATTTACCTGGCCGGGTTTTAATTATTTTTGCCCCCTCAAGAAACATGATTTTTTAACCCACAGCATCCATACTCCCGTCCCCTCCATCACTCCTGCTCTATAATCCCCACCCCTCCAACACCCACCTCCTCCCCTTCAGCACTAAACCCCTCCAACACTTCCCCTTCACCTCCCCTCTAATACCAACTATCCCTCTCCAACACCAGCCGCTCCTCCCTATGTAAATCTCCCCTACCTGAAATCGTCTGGAGGTTTCAGGAAAAATAAAGTAAGAAAGTAGTCAAGGGGTTAACTGGAGCCCTTCTTACTTTTTCGTGACGGATGCTGATGAGTGACTGATGGAGATTGTGTGGGGAATGCTGCCTTAACCCTTTCATCCCAAGGACGTATTTTATATCGTGTTTTCTCTACTGCCGGATGACCCTGTTCAGGTGAGTGGAGACCTCTCACAGTAGAGGAATTAATGGACTTCGTTTCTATCCTACGCTCTACCCGACGTCTCTCCAAAGCCGAATTAAATCGTTTGGTAGCAGCAAGAACACACTTCAAAATTACACCATCGTAGTGAAGAGGTTTATATCTACCTGAACGCACTTTCACAGTCACAGAGTACAGTCACCTACATTTGTTCGTCATACACTCCACCTAATCGCCTTCTCCCTATCCTCTGCCGGTTGATTTTACCAAGGGCCCATAACCAGGCGTTAATTTACCCCCATCTGGAAGTAAAAAATCGTATCTGATAGTCAAAAGAAGAAGTCCAAAATGAGTAGTGCGTATGAAATTTTAATAAATGGAACGAAACAACAGGAAAATGGGAAGCTAAATGAATTCACCGCCAATACCGTGTCCCAACATGTTATTAATTACTGTGATATTACAGACTCACTTCTTTTTAACATTTTGCGTTGTACAGTTCAACAATAAAAAATTATGTTTTTCTTTTCATTTTTCAACCAATTTCACTTTGCTGAGCACTTGCATAAATAATAATACATCACATGGTTTACATTTTATGCGGTGGCTATGATTATTTATGTTGAGGGGTTAATATGACTATGCTCTTTTCATTGTAACCTGACCTTATAATTAACATCTCTCTATTTTATGATGCTAGTCATGATGAGGTCCTTTGGATAGGCTGTGGAACTGCAGCACTGTCAATTTCTGCCACTATTCTATGTGACCTGATCTCAGGAATGACAATCTGGGCCGAATTAAGGTGACAAGCGTACAGTCATGCCATTCCAAAAGGGACAAGGGAAAAAAAAAAATAAGAAGAACCCCTGCATTAAGCTGAGGGAGGACTGATATAGATGATTCCCTCTGATATGAAGCGTCAGGGAGAAAACGTGACGGACATGCCCAGAGGGAGAGGGAGACGCAGTGGAATATGAAGAGGAATTACGCTGGTGGCTGTACAGTAAAACAGACAAAACAATCGACCTGGAAAGGGCCAATGGGAGTGTTGGTGACTGCTCTCCTTTATACGCCCTTGGCTAATGCAACAGTACGGCATTAGCGGGGGAAGAAGGGGAGGGGGTTGAGGGGGAAGGAGGACTAGGAGAGTGGAGATGAAGGGGTGGGGAAGAAGGATGTGAGAGGTGAGGGGTTTTATGTAACTGCTGTGTCGCTGGATCTCTGAGGGGGGGGAAAAAGAAAAAAAAAAAAAAAAAAAAAAAAAAGTGAAATCTGGGACCGTATCAATGAAAAATTCTAAGCTGTGTATGAAATTATTTGTTCATACCTTCACCATCACTCACAAAGCTAACGAAAGCTTCACAAACTGGGGTGAATATTAAAGTGAAAAAGACGACGAAACAAAATGATTCAGCACAACAGTAAACTCTTTATGAAACTTGCACATATCGCAGAAGGAGTCTTAAATCCTTTCTGACTTCGGCCAAAGGTTAACGAGAAGTAAATCCGTAATTCTGACCGTCCCCCTCACCGCTAAAATGGGGTCGGGCTTCGGGTCGCTTACATAACTTTCCGACCACTTTAACACACCAAATTTTACCTGAAACACCCACAGCAGTCTCCCCTACGCTGAATGGTATCGTGTGGTTTTAATCTCAGAGTCACTGTATCAACTTGGTGGCTATTTACTTCACCTCACTGAATTATATATGAGAGAGTATTACACCGTCTTCGCTACCAGAGTTTTCTCCTGCGCTGTGTAATATCTCTTGGTTTTAATCGCGGTCACCAAACCAACTTTCTCTCCACTTCACCATCTTGAACTAAATAATGAAAAAGGATGACAGTATTGCCTTCACTACGGTAGGACTCCCATCCATCCATCCATCATCCAATCCTACGTTGCCCCATGAGGAGCATAGGAACCCGGGGCTAGGCAAGTTGGTCCTGACATTTAAGATGAGAGTGACCAACCTCACTCATCCCTGAGTGGCATTACGTGAGCAATAAACCCCCAACCACCCCTTGGATATACACCTTCACCGGCTTATTTCGGCTGGAACACTTTTAATTACCCATTAAGCCACCAGGGGCCATAATTTGGTTATATGATTACCACCCAAAAAAGTAAATGATTTTCTGGTGTACAGGAAACCATTTGGCTTGTCACTCAGTGTACCTACAGGCTTAGTATGATCGTCTGTTAAAAAAAAAAAAAAAAAAAAAAGACCGGCTCTCGCTAAGGTTGCATGTCTTTTTTCATCTTAAGAGAGAGAGGTCAACACCAGACGATTAATTTGGGAGATACATATTTGACTGGGTGGGATTGAAACAATCTCTACTGCGTATTGAAAACTTTATTCTTGCTATCACCAGACCATTTTAAGCACGGCAGAAGAGGCTAGCCTATTCGAAATGTAAGGGTCAGACACACCTTCCAATATCCCCTCAGTACTAGAGCGCTCTGAAGCTGAATAAAGTCCTCTGGCAGCAGCAGCAGCAGCAGGAAAAAAAGCAAAATGACGTCCTGGGGCTGAAAGGCTTAAAATACGCATCAGCACCTACTTACTGTAAACTCTCTCAATCCGCTGAACATCTGTTGGTTTGTTCGTGTTACTTTCAGACGCTTATAATCAAATCAGCAGACACCAGCTGTTATGAAGGGGGTTAATTAAGGGAAGTCCCCTCTCCCAATCGAAAAATCACCCCACAGCTGACTAAAACTGTCTCTAGGTAAGAAATATAAACTCAACATTACGTCACCGGACTGAACGGATGAAATTAAATAAACCGAGTACTCAATCTGTTCCACAAAAATATAATGTTCCCTAACCACAAAGGATAAATACATCACCGAACGAGAATTCTACACGTGGTGGCGCCGTGCACCCTGCATATGGCAGTTGCAGCGTCCACCCTGGAGCCAAACCTCCTTATATTTTCTCGGAACCTTGCCGTGGAAAACACCCTGGCCCGACTCCCGTGAGGTGCTGTCTACCACAAAGTGGCGCAGGATCCCTACACGGTGTATGTAGTTGTACTCTACTGTACTTGTAGAAGGGCTCCACAGAAGCAGTGATCTATGGCCGACGGGCCTGCTCGGGCAGACAGACCGGGGTTATGCAACATCATCATCACCGGACTGAACTGGCTAAGCGGAATAAGCCAAGTACTCAAACTGTTCCATAAAAACAAAACGTCCTCAATATGCTACGTCAGTAGCAGCCGATTTAAGAGGTGTTAATGATGAGTTAAATTAGATAAAACCAAGTACTCAAGCTGTTCCTGAAAAATAAAAGCGTCCTCCATCCACTTAGATGGAGGAAAGGTGGTGACTAATAAAATAAACAGAGAGGGGAGAGGCTGGCGGTACTGCGGCGGCCCCCTGCACTCTCACTGTATTTACATTTCATTAGTGTGTAGGACTGTACGGATGACAGGCTGGGTGCTGAGTTCCCTCCCTCTGTTCGTTTCCCCTGTACCTCTTCTCCTTTTCTACCTCTCTCGGTTCCCACCCTCCATTCCTACAACTCCCCGTTCCATACCTCGTCTCTTCCCTGCTCTGTACCTTCCCTATTCTTTCATTTAAATTTGTGTGTCGGACTGATCGACAAAATGGCTGTGTGTTGTCTCTCTCCCCTTGTTCGTTCTTTTCTATGTCTCCCTGCCACCTCCATTCCTTCCATCACTCCCTGTCTCCTCTCTACCTTGTACTCTTTCTGTTCTTACGTTTCAGTTGTGTGTAAGACTTGAACTGCTAGCAGATCGGGTATTCAGTCCTTCTTTCCCGTTCATTCTTCTTGTATCCCTCCCCCCTTTCTTTTCTATCTTTCCCAGCTTAGATGCCCTCTCCTATTCCTTTATACCTCTGCTGTCCCCTTCCTCCTTCCCTCCCCACCTCAATACCTGTCCATGTCACCTCCCTCCCTCCTGCTTTTCCTCTCTTTGTCCCCTCCCTTTGCACGTCCCCTCTCTCCCTGTCCCCTCCCTTCCTTTCTACCTCCTCTGTTCCCTACTTCCTTTCCTCACTCCTCAGCCAACTCTAGGGTTACCCAGTACTGACAGGGTGGGTGTTCAGTCCTTCCTACGCCCCCTGTTCGTTACTCACATATTGTCGACTTCTCCCCGTCCATTCCCTCCTTCCGGCTATTAAAGAATTTTCCGGTATTCGAAAGGACACGAGTTCGATCCCCAGGTGGAACAGGGAACAGGTTGGTCATTTGAACTGCACTAAAATTGACCTCACTGCTTCCATAAGACTCACAGACATGACATAAAAACAGCCTCCCTAATGTCCTTACAGTAGTCCTGAATGAGGCTGCCCAAGCTTGTATATGGCCATTAGCGCTGAACAGGTGACACGTCAAAGTATACAGCACATGTAAAAAGTGCTTGGCCTCTGGGAACGGACTGTCAGGTCTACACCCAGAGTCGAATACAGAAAATAATATTCACTCCCTATTCTTACTCATATATTTAAATAATGTGGTGAACACGAGGGCCACAAGGTGTTAACAGGGTGTGTATTGAGTCCCCTTCCACATGAACCTCCTCTCCATTCCTTTCTTACCTACACTCCCTCTGTCCCCTTTCTGAATTTTTAGGTCTCTAAAATACGTTGCAGACCTATTGTATTTACTCAGTTTGTTCTTCCTTATTTCTTTTTCCTTTTTTTTTTTTCCTTGTTTCCCCTTCCAAACACTTTTCCTTTCGGTGGCATTCCGCTATTTCTTCCAATTAGTCTCACACTTGGTATAATTGCTCCTTGGACAAAATCTTTTTATCTTTAGGCCTTTTAAACTGAGTTATGGGGGTTAGGGGTAAAAACAAATCAACAAATTTTTTTGATCCTTCGTTCTTGTGTGTTTATTAGTCATGATAGCAATTCGCACAGAGGTAGGTCATTGTACTAAACTGTGACTCCCATCCTACACTCCCTTGGCAATCGTAGCATTCTTGATTTACACATTTCATTACTGTGTAGGAACAAAAAACCATCTCCAGCTGACAGGGTGGGTTACAGGTTCCCCCTCCCCCTATTCCCCTGTCCCCCTTGCACCTCCCCTGCCCCCTGCATCTCACCTCTCCTTCTTCCTCCACTCCCTGTGCACCCCACCTTTCCCTACGCCTCCCCAATCCCTCTCTCCCATGAACATCACCTCCCGTCGTCCCCTTGCACCTCCTCTCCCTTCCTTTCCACCTCTGCCCGTCGCCTTCTTCCTCCTCGTCTTTCCTCCCTGCCCTGTACACTCCCTATTTTTACAGTCATTACTGGGATGGACTGAGGCCACACCCTCTCTCTCTCTCTCTCTCTCTCTCTCTCTCTCTCTCTCTCTCTCTCTCATTACCTCCCTTCCTCACTGTGGTGTGTATACTGTTCCCTCCTTCCTTCCTGACTTCCTTTCCCCTACCACTCTACTTACTCTTATTCTCCTCCTTTCCTTCTTTCTTCTCCAAGCTGTACTCTTGGCCTCTTCTTCTCTTCCCTTTTCTTTCAGTTTCTTCCCTCCTTTGATATTCCTCCCTCCCTCCTGTCCCTTTTCCTTTTCTCCTCTCCTTCCCACCGTTAAAAATCTCCTTTCCCCTTCCTCTTCCCATCCTTTCCCTACTAATCTACCTCCCTCCTTTCCTCTCTTCGCCTTCCTTTCACCTTTTTCCCCTTTCCTCATGCCATGCCGCTCCACTCTTCCTATCCTTTCAT